>NC_060126.1:506396184-506719934 GCF_021461395.2 Schistocerca americana | reverse complement strand
GTAGGCCCAGGTGGCCCCTGAATTCTTCTGTATGTGAGGGGGACAAGACCCTTTCCCCTTTGTTCCTTCTAAACCCACTTCATGGACCTTGTTTCTTTACCCTTTGCTGGAAAAGGAGTCCAAACCATCCAGCATTGCCCAGCACAGGATAACCTTCACCTGGACTTTATTGGCAGACTGTCGCTGCCTCAGGGTACGACATTTTAGTGCTCCGTGGAGATGTGAACTGTGGGCTGCAGGACAACTCGTTCATTCTCCCTGTTTTTTTTATAGAAAACCAAATAACCCCCAACTACAGCCAAATCTTCACAAAGAGAACAAAAGTAACAAAGAAATAGGACAAGGAGAAAACCAAAGGTGGAGGTGTACCTGACAGCATCAGTTGCATCGGAACCCTCTTCCCCTGTACCACTGAAACTGAAATTACCTATGTTGACATCATCCTTAGTCAGCATGTGGTGCAGGTAGACTGAAACATGACCCATCCTCTCACTGCCTCCCTGCCACCCCTGGGTACCTATACAACCACCATCCAGTGGACCTGTTATGTAATTTTCACCACCTTGCAGAACTCAATCACCTACTTATCTTTTATCCATCATAATGTATAGCCCTTCAGGTAACTAGGTTCCCTGAAACATACCCCTACACTATATAGCTGTTGTGCCCATTTCAAAAGTAGAGTTGGCCCTGAAAGGACATCAGCTGGTGTCTGGACACTGGTGCGTGTGGATATTTTTAGTGATAGAGTTTAATCAGTAGAAGGTGTGGCTGTTTACATAAATGCAACTATGGATTTTACTCTCTGTAATGCCTATCTCTCTCTAGACAGGAATCTGGCACATCAGGATATAGTTGACTTGATCTGTTAGCTACCTACACCTTTTCGCCTCCCATTCTATTTTGGTACTCACAACCGATTGAGGAGTGGTGACAGGGTACTGCAATGGAACAGCAACAGGTAACCACAGACCTTGACTTATGCTTACTAAACAGAGGCACACCATCTCATTTTAATGTGGCACATGGAGTGTATACAGCCATTGATCTCGTGATGTGTAGCCCTAGTCTTGTCTCTTCAATCCAATCCAGCACACATGATAACTTCTGTGAGAGTTATCACTTCCAATTGTCATGACCCTCCCACACCATTACTCAACCAAGTGTCCTTGATGATGGGCCCTCAAGAAAGCAGCTTGACATCCTGCTTTCAATGCCGCCATACCATGCAGTGATACTCTACAAATGAATATGACTGCCCCATGAACCATGGACCTTGCCGTTGGTGGGGAGGCTTGCGTGCCTCAGTGATACAGATGGCCGTACCGTAGGTGCAACCACAACGGCGGGGTATCTGTTGAGAGGCCAGACAAACATGTGATTCCTGAAGAGGGGCAGCAGCCTTTTCAGTAGTTGCAGGGGCAACAGTCTGGATGATTGACTGATCTGGCCTTGTAACATTAACCAAAACGGCCTTGCTGTGCTGGTACTGCGAACGGCTGAAAGCAAGGGGAAACTACAGCCGTAATTTTTCCCGAGGACATGCAGCTTTACTGTATGCATGGAGAGCTGCATCAAACCAGTCTCGGGACTGAAGACCACAACAACAACAATGACTTGATACAGGATACAACTACTTCAGTACTAGACAGTAAAAACAAAGAATGATGATTACACTTCCTGTAGCAACATGTGATTTGGAGCATGAGTGAAACTTAATACAAAATGTATAACTACAGACTCATAAGTCTCAGGAATGTTCTGTGTACATTGCTTGAATGAGTGGTGAACTGATGGCTGTGTTGGATTCTTGAGACAAGGGATCTTTTGTGCAACAGCCAGTGTGGATTCAGAGATGGTTGATCCACAACCGATGACTTAATTTGACTGAAGTCTGCTACATAGACAACTTTTTCCCATCACCCATACCTCACTGCTGTCTTCTTTGACTTCAGGAAGGTCTATAGCACATCACAGTATACGAATGGGGCTTTAGATCCCCCACCCTTCTTCTTTCTCTCCAGTTGTTTTCGTCCAAGTTGAGGCATCCTATAGTACACTCCATATATTAGGAAATGGACTTCCATAGGGTTCTGTGCTCAGTGTGACCGTTTCTCTGATAGCAATTAATGGGCTTGCAGTGGCTGTGGGGTGTATAGTCTCACTGGCCTGTTTGGCTTACTGCCACTGTATGTGACTGACTTTTGTGTTTCCTACTGTTCTTCAGTCATGAACGTTGCTGAACCCCAGATGCAAGGTGCCATAAGGAAAGCACTATCCTTAGCTCTCACACATGACTTCCAGTTTTTCGCCACAAAGACACTTGTTTGTACTTCTGCCAATGTAGAACCATTCATTCAGATTCAGAACTTTCCTTTTGTTATGATCTACTAAAGTCATATCATGTTTGGGACTTTTATGTGATGCTTGGTTGATGTGTCTACTGCATATGTACCAACTTAAAAAGAAGTACCCGTTAAAACTCAATACGCTCTACTACCACAATCGCATCTTATGATGCGTGAACTATTCCATCCACTTGCATCTGTGCAGAGTACTAGTCCTATCCTGACTGGTTTACAGGTGTCTTGCTTGTAGATCAGTGTAGTCACTTCGACATTACAACTTCTGAACCTGGTTCAGAAGTGCGGGAACCAGCTGGCAGCTGGCACCTTTCAGACTAGACTTTTGGGCAGCCTCCTGGTCGAGGCTAGGATTTCTCCTCCATGGATGAGACATCACCAATTACTACTGAAGTATGCAGAATATGCTCACAGCTGTGCTGAACACTCAGCTCACCATATCCTTTTCCGTAACACACAGATTTGCTTCCCTTAGGGGTGATCCAGGTCTGGTGTTCCAGCAGTACTTTGTCTGGAGTATCTTTGTTATGACCTTCACCTCTCACCATTGTACCCTCTCATCAGGTTATCTCTGCAAATGCTCTCTGGTGCATACCTTGTCCAAAAATCTGACTGGACCTTTCTACTTTACCAAAGGATATGATGGACAACTCAGTGGTTGAGTTTCTCAGTTCTTGGTGAATTTCTTGATTCAACAGTCATCTGTAATGACAGCTCAAATGTCGACACACGTTTTTGGGATCATGAACAACATTCAATACCATCTGAGTGAATTGTTTTACAGCATAATTAGTGGCCACTTTCCAATCCCTTCCTTATATTTGCATTTGCACACACAAAAGTGTCATCATTTAAGCAGCCTGCAGACAATAGGCCAATGCTATCCTAGAAACTCATATGTTTTGACCATTCACAATCTTATTTCTTGCCTCGGCAATATTGGGACCTTGACTGTATTCTTGTGTGTCCCAAGTAATCTAGCGATTCTTGAAACAATCTTGTTGGCTGGTTAGCAAAGAAAGCTACTGAGATGAAACCCTGGAAATGAGAATACTGGGATCCAGCTTGCAATTGACTATGTCTTCAACTTTTGGTGGCTTGGAATAAAGAATGGCTCATTATGGCCACTACGAACAAGCTCTATACCATTAAGGAGTCCACAAGTACAAGACCTCCTTCTCCTCCTCACCCTTCTCTAAGGAAATGTACTGTCATTTGCTGGCCATGTATCGTCTGTACCTGACCAACTCGTGGCCACATGTTCAGGTGAGAGTATTCACCCCATTGTTGTAACAGGAAAAAGAAAGAAAAGGAAAGTCTGTCATTGGGTTATATCCTGTTAAGAGAGCCCCAACTTCACTGCTTCTCAATGAACATTGCAACTTGACAACTCTTTATCTCTACTGTTAAGTCCATCATAGTTTTACATTTTATTCAAGAGAGTGGTTTGTGTACACTCATTGAAAGCTTATCTCTATGATCCCATTTCCTTTTTTCCATTCTATGATGTGAACATTCAGCCAGTATTCTACAGTGAAGTGGGGTCTGCTGAACGGTTGTAGAAGTTAACCTCCCGCTGCAGAATAGACCTGTGGAGTAAAGCAGGAGTGAGGGGGAGGGGGGGGGGGGTTGCTAGGGTCGCTCTCTGGCTGCCTCATTGCAGTTTCTTGCCTTTTGCTGTTTTCCTTCCTTGCCTCTACTATTCACCCAGCTCTCTGCCTTAGATGATGCCACAAAGATCAAACTAGCAGGTCATCCTTTCTCTCTCTCTCTCTCTCTCTCTCTCTCTCTCTCTCTCTGTGTGTGTGTGTGTGTGTGTGTGTGTGTGTGTGTGTGTGTGTGTGTGTGTGTTTTTCCTATAATTTTTCATGTTGATCCTGTTGTTCATAAGTCATTAATTTATGGTTTATTTAGCCAGGGGTTCCCAGTCTTTGTACTGTGCACCTCTTGGCATTTTTTAGAAATTTTGCTGTACCACTATGGCTTGTTCACTTTTTAATGAACTGTGAGCTGGTGGGGATTGGGGGGAGAGGGGGGGGGGGGGGGGGGGGAAGGTTGAGCGATGTCTGCCTCTGGAGTGAGGAACAGAATGTGGTGAATAATTTTGACCATTTTGCCCAGTGTTGACAATACACATATGGTTTTTGCATCGCGCTGCCAGCTACTGTGTATGGTGGAAATGTGACACACAGGTAATAAGGTTTTGTGGAAGGACTATTTTACAGAGTCATTCACATTCACATGCGGTACTTACTTGTCACAAATAATATGAAATTAAACTAAACTGGTTCTGATACAAATATCCAGTGTTAAGAGAGGAATGACATTTAAATATTTATCGAACTTTTGGATCACAGATAATGTAAACCAGTTGTGCAAGAGAGTAATAAACTGAACATGGACTAAAATAAATCAGTGGCCAAAAAGCACAAATATTTAGAATTATATCAAACTTTGGTGGTAAATCAGACTTCAAAATCAGTATGTAGTCATTCTGCAAATTTAGATTATGATGAAAGAACACTGCGTGTATCAGTTGGAAGCAAGTTGCTGTTTATCTTTATCACAGTTTCAGAGTCTGGCTAGATTGAGCTCAAATTGGCTCGCAAGTCTTCTTCAGCACCAAGTCTGTTTCTATATTTATTTTTAATGTACAGAAGCTCAGGAAGCCCATTTTTCATCCATGTAAGCAGTAACAAACAGTGCCAAAAATCAGATTACTTGTTTGGAAAGAGAACGGTGTTGTGGTTTTGTTCCCACCCAAAAAGAAAACAGTTTTGTTTTTGAAAACATCTTCCATTCAAATGTCATTACTCATGTCAACGAAAGTTTATTTCATGATTACTTCTGTTACCTTTCATTAAAATTGATTTCTTACCTAGTCATATTTTGTTTAATCTTTGGGAAAGTACTTTCCAAAACTTTTCTGAATGATCTCTAGTTGTGTAACAGTGTCTTGAAATAAATCTTTCATTGTCTTCCAAAAATGATGTAAGAGTAGGGAATGTGAAAAAGTTATTATTCAGTACTTGTGAACTAAAGACAATATTTTGTTATCTGCTTAGAGAGCTGTTGGGCCTTGTCCTTGTAGCCCCATATTCAAAATGTGAAACCTGTCAAGGATATCAGCTAAATAGGGCAATCTTGATAACGACTGATCATCAGCAAAACAGTTCTTCATGTCACTGTTTTTGCAACTGAGAATAATAGAAGCCACGAACCTCAGTTCCAATATCCGGCTTAAAATCTTGCCAAGAGAGAGCCATCTTCCGTCAGTATGAAAAAGTGAACTTTTTAATTTATTTCCCACATCTTCACAGAATAGCGTGAACAGCCATGAGTCTAGAGTCATTGCTTTAATTAAGTTTATAACCTTTCCAGCATCTGTCAAAACCTTATGAAGTGTTTGTGGCATTTCCTTAGAAGCCAATGCTTCTCGGTGTATCGTATAGGGTGTGCTTCGACAATTGGGTGCAACTATTTTCACTTTTGCTGGCAGCTCTTTCAGTGACTGTACATTGCCTTGGCTCTGTCTGTACAAATATCAACACTTTTTGCCAAGGAATACCTACTTTTTACAGATGAAAGTCAGTCATATTGAATATGTTGTGTACTGGAATATTTGATTCAAATGGTTTGCAAAATAAAAACTCTTCTCTTAATTCTTCATGATAGCCAAAATGTACAAAAGTGAGGATCTAAGCCTTGTTTGTGCCATCTGTAATCTCGGGTACTTGATATAAGTGCACTCTTACATTCGTAATAACAATGTTTCTTTGGTATTGAAAGACGTGTTTGGCAGTAAGAGAGGTTTGCCAATTGTGTGAGGTTTTCCTTCCTTTGCAATTCTAAAACTAGCCACGTATGAGGCTTTTATCAAGTTCATATCAGTGTTAACAAAATTTGCCATTCATACAGATTCATTTTTACAAAGCATAAATTTCCTTTAAAAAATCTATAGGTTTACCAATCGTGCTTTGATTTGAAAGCATTTCTAAGCTTGCAATGCATTGATGAAGTGGATTATCACTGGTTTCTGTGCCAACCTTTACTGCAAAAGGCAAATTGTGAGTAACTTTTTACATAAATGACTTTCCACAGAGCATCAAGCATGGACAAACAATATTGTTTGCAGATAACTTAAATGTTATAATCAGTGACAAATCACCAGATGCACTGAAAGAAAAAGCCGAACAAACACTGAACATTGTACGTGTGTGGGCATCCAATAATAAACTAACACTAAATTTAAAAAAAAGAAATGCTGTTAACTTCTGTGTCTCCAAAAAACCACACTATAACAACTTTAAGTTAAACGATGAAACTATAGGATGTGTAGATTACACAAAATTTCTTGGTATGCATGTTGACAGTCAGAGTGGGAAGAACATATTAAAATACTTACTCTGCAGTCAGAATTCTAAGAACATAGCATATTGTAGCGATTCTGTTAGTGTGATACTACATGTGTCAGATCTGTATATTTTTCTTATATCCACTTTGTTATTACCTATGGAATAATATTTTGGGGATTCAATGGTAAAAATATTCAAATAGTTTTCAAATTACAGAAAAGAGCAATTCGTATAATAACCAGGAGTGGCAGTGGGGCTCACTGCCTTGAACATTTCCAAAAGCTGGAAATCCTAACTGTCCCCTGTGAATACATTTTTCAAAGTATTATGTATGTAAAAAAAAAATAATAATATTGACTGCTATGTTAAAAATTCTGTAGTACACAGCTATGAAACTAAAAACCAATACAATCTGCATCTAGAGAGGGAAAAGTAAAGTTAAAACTTAGCAGAGCTTGTTGTACAATGATGTTAAATTATATAATAAATTACCCCAAAATATAAAAGATATTGACACAATTGGACAGTTCAAAACAAAACTAAAAAATTTTTATTAAATAAAAGTTATTATGCAGTAACAGACTATCTGAATTAAAACATGAAGCATAATTAAAGTAGCCTGCATTGTAATAGTTGAGGAAATAATTATAATATGAAATCCAGAATTGTACAGTACTATAAGAAAATTACATAAGGATATAAAACTAATGCAAGATACTTTAAAAATGTGTGAAAATATTAATTTTATGTTATAAATTGTAGGTATATTGTATTGTATATGATTTTGCTGACGAAATCCACACAATGTAAATTGTTACATGGATTAATAAACAAATCAGTCAATTAATCCTTGCGATTAGGTGTTGGTTTAAGTTTTTTAACTGCATACTTGGAGGTAGGAGGAGCTTGCTTCGTTAAATAACACTTCATGGTTAACTTAAAACACAATGACGTATGTCACACAATCACAGTTGCAGTGGTCAAGAATCAGTTTATTGTAACACTCCAGTTCCAGACACAAACTTTCTTCACATCACAATGTCATTTAACGTAACGTCCAGCAATGTGACACTAACAACAATTAACCGTTCACTGTGTAATGCCTACTGCAGCACGACACATTAGTGCACTGTGTAAGTTGGCAGTAGTCGCAAAACGGCATGAAAACTTCTGTATAACCACTAACAAGGCCCAATCAGAGTATCGTAAATGTCAAAACAAGCTGAATCACTCCTGGTCAAGGCAGCAATGATTAATGAAGGAAGTGGTGGTAAGCATACAGTCTGATCTTCGTGTGTCCTTCATACACTCTGAAACAAACATTATGTGTTAAATCCATTTTCTTTAATATTATCTAGAGTCTAGTTTTATCAATCAGTTTTCTCATTGTCGTTTTTCTTTAAAAATAAAGTAACATAATAGTATAATTTTACTTACATAAGAAGCAGTCAAATGAAAATGGACATGTGGAAAAGAAGTGAGTAAACTTTATTATTTCAGAAGTAATCGCCATAATTCTTAATACATTTGCCCTATGGGTCAATCCATACCAAGTGGTCCAAGGAAAAAATAATTGGTTGCTTGACCATCTCAGAAAAATTTTATATTTGCTGGGTGAATTCCCCAATATTTGGTAGTCACAAAAATATTTTTAAAAAAAATTATTGTTTATTATTTTGAAATGGCAGCCATATTTGTTCCAGGCCGCATGCGTTTTTTTCGTATTTGCAAGCATCTACATTTTTTACAGTTATTCAGTAGTGAATTGCCCTAAGCCTTTCAGATAAAATGCATTCAGTTCAACACACTCTGGGCTACAAATTAACATCATTATCACTTAGCTGAATGTATTCTTTAATATATTTTACTAGTTCAAAGTTATCAGCCACAAATTAAAAAAAAATATCTCAATTTTTGAACAATAGTTTTCCAAAGAAAGATTAAATTCTCAGCTTTAATATTTTTTCTGCTATTACACTGTATAGTATAGTTACTTTTTACAGAATGTCAATGGTCAGCAGCTTACACTGTAAAAAATATACTATGTTAAAAAATGGATTTTTTTTTTTAATTTTCCCGTTTTGTCGTCAGCAATATCTTTGTTGGGGGACCAGATAAAAATCTTAAAATTTCACAGTTAATAGACCTGTATGATATCAAACTTCATTATTAATTTCAAGGTTTGCTTTTTGTCTTTCAAAAATTTTCTTTTAGCTTTTGCAATAAAATGATGCATTTTCAGATTTTAAAGGTTAGCCACCAACACTCCAAAAAACTCTTCTCGTGATTTTATGACTGTCACCATTTCAGTTCTGTCTTGTGTCATCCATTGTTTGTATTTTGTATTGTCAGGCATTAAATCGTCTTCTTCGGATTCTTCAAACATGTCAAGTAAGGCTTGTTTGCCTGGACAATCTTTACATTTTCCCTTGATCATACAATTGTAACTGTCAGTAATGCATACCATAACTTCCAAAAGGTCTTTATAGTCGATTGGCCCCATCTATCATCAACTTTACGTGATGATGGCACACACACACACACACACACACACACACACACACACACACACACATGCATTATGGGTGCCAGATGCACCTGCAACAATACACCATCTTGGTTTCAACTCGCAAAACTTTGATCTTCCAACTTTAATGTCAGGATTTACTTTTTTAAATTCAGTGAACAGTTCATTTAAATTGCAGAACATTAACCTTTTTTGCCAGACATCAAATGGCTGTTATTGTCATCATCATAATACTTAATAACTTTATTGATTGTGTTTTCGTCTACCAAATTATATGCACTTTTCTTTTGTAATGCTGGTAAAATTCCCTGTTCTTTTACTAATTTCCTTGTCAATTTAACAAGACATTCTGACACATTAAATTCATCACTAACTTTTGCTCGACTCTAAGAATTCAGCAGTAAACTGATAATCTTAATTTTATCCTCTTTGTTTGAAGTACCGCATTTAGTTTTTAGTTTTTCTATCAAATCATCATATTCGGTTGGTGAAGTTTTAGTACTTCCATCTGTTTTAGTACAAATTGTATTTTGAAATGAAACTTCCAAATTCTTTTTGGCTGTAGCTGCCACTTTCTCAGTTTTTGTATTCAAGGCACTTGGTCTTTTATCTTGACTTAGTTTTCTAATTTTACTAGCAGGCGGTATACCCAGGATACAAGCTGTATCTACTTTTTTAATGGTTGCTGATAAGTCACAAAATTCTGTATCTGAGGTTTCACTATCCTTTCTCTTTTGAATTACAAATATCTTAGAATAACATGTTGGACACAATGATTTTCCTGGTATGAGATTGACAAAAGAGCTTTTATTTTTAGAATAATGATCAAATGTTATTTCTTGCAGACCTTTTGCTATAGGTTTCTTATGTTTCTCAAAAGAGTTCATGCAAGACTGACCAAAAAGGTGATAAAAATTTCTTAAGTATTTCATTTCATGGTACTTGCATGTTGATTTGACCTCTGGGCCGACTCGTAAGTAAAACAACACTTTTTCTTCTTCACTGTAATCTTCGATTAAAATAATGTCTTTAGGATACACTACATACACACTTTTATGGCATGCTTCATTAATAATAACACCAACAGAACACTGACACTCCATCTTTCAACTGCACACTTCAAGAACTTCTAGCTAAATTAGTGTGAGTATACAATTGTTGGTGTAAGGGGGAAGACAACAGTCAGACTTGTATAGGCTTGCAGATGCAATTGTTAGCCTGCTGAAACAATTACCACAGCATTATTTTGGCAAATAATCATTAGCTAGTGTAATGTGGTGTGTTACATTATGCAATTGGTATACTTTATTTGATTAGCCTACCAGATATTGCAGATGTTAAAAAAAGTATTTTCGACTCATGTTTGTAATCCTTTTTCCATAACTTCCAATTGAATCTCAAAGCTGAAATTTATACTGAAGTTTGATATCGTAAAGGTCTATTAACTGTGAAATTTTAAGATTTTTATCTGGTCCCCCAACAAAGATATTGCAGGCCACAAAATGGAAAAATAAAAATAAAATCAATTTTTTAAAATAGCGTATTTTTTAGGTGTAAGCTGCTAACCATTGATATTCTATAAAAAGTAACTATACTATACAGTGTAATAGCAGAAAAAATATTAAAGCTGAGAATTTATCTTTCTTTGGGAAACTACTGTTCAAAAATTGAGGTTCTTTTTTTTTTTTTAAATTTGTGGCTGATAATTTTGAACTGTCAAAAATATGTTAAAGAATACGTTCAGCTAAGTGATAATGATGTTAATTTGTAGCCCAGAGTGTGTTGAACTGAATGCATTTTATCTGAAAGGCTTAGGACAATCCACTACTGAAAAACTGTAAAAAAATGTAGCTGCTTGCAAATACGAAAAAAATGCGTGTGGCCTAGAACAAATATGGCCGTCATTTCAAAATAATAAACAATAATTTTTTTAAAAAAATATTTTTGTGAATACTAAACATTGGGGGAAACAAATACTAACAAAGAGATAGAGGGGCTGGCCAGTACTTACCTCAGCTCAGTACAGCCAATAGATACACAAAAAACAGAACCAAAAATTTACGTTCGTAGCTTTCGGAACAAATGTTCCTTCATCAGGGAGGAGAGAGGGGAAAGAAAGGGAAGAAGGGAAAGTAGATTCAGTTACTCACAACCCAGGTTATGAAGCAACAGGGAAAGGAAAACAGGGAGGGTAGCAAGGATGGAGGCATGGTTGTCAGAGGAAGCCAAAGATATTCTACTGTAAGTACTGTGCCAGCTTCAAACCAAAGAGGATGCATACAGAAGTAAAGAGGTATATAGTATAAAGATAAACACAACTATGTAGGATGAAAAGATGTGTGAATGGCTAAAGAGGAAAGGGAAAGAGGAGAAGACTGAGGAGTAAATGGGAGTGAGGTGGTTTAACGTAGGTTCAGTCCAGGGGGATGGCGGGATGAAAGGATGTGTTGGAGTGCAAGTTCCCATCTCCGCAGTTCAGAGGGACTGGTGTTGGGTGGGAGAAGCCAAATGGCACATACAGTGTAGCAGGTTCCTAGGTCCCTAGAATTATGCTGGAGGGCATGCTCCGCTGCTGGGTATTGGACATCTCAAAAAATATGAATAATTTTATATAAAAACAAAGATGAGGTGACTTACCGAACGAAAGTGCTGGCAGGTCGATAGACACACAAACAAACACAAACATACACACAAAATTCAAGCTTTCGCAACAAACTGTTGCCTCCTCATGGTCTTTAAATATGTCTGCTTGTGTCTGTATGTGTGGATGGATATGTGCGTGTGTGCGAGTGTATACCTGTCCTTTTTTCCCCCTAAGGTAAGTCTTTCCGCTCCCGGGATTGGAATGACTCCTTACCCTCTCCCTTAAAACCCACTTCCTTTTGTCTTCCCCTCTCCTTCCCTCTTTCCTGATGACGCAACAGTTTGTTGCGAAAGCTTGAATTTTGTGTGTATGTTTGTGTTTGTTTGTGTGTCTATCGACCTGCCAGCGCTTTCGTTCGGTAAGTCACCTCATCTTTGTTTTTATATATAATTTTTCCCACGTGGAATGTTTCCCTCTATAATATGAATAATTTAACAGACGAACTGTCCGCCTAGGAGATGTCCAAAAAATATGAATAATTTAACAGACGAACTGTCCGCCTAGGAGATGTTTCTGTTTTTCGTGTATCTATCGGCTGTACTGAGCTGAGGTAAGTACTGGCCAGCCCCTCTATCTCTTTGTTAGTATTTGTTTCACATCTTTATATGAGATTTTCCATTAAACATTGGGGGAATTCACCCAGCAAATACAAAATTTTTCTTAGATGGTCAAGCAACCAGTGCTGGACCACTTGGTATGGATTGACCCCTATTGTCAGACAAGATGTTGAATGCCTTCATGGAAAAATGTTTGTGGTTGCCCCTGGAACCATGATTGTATCCATATGTGTAACTCTTCATTTGAAGCAAATGGACAGCCATGAATGTTTATCTTCAGAGCTCCAAAAATATGGAAATCGCATGAGGAGGAATCAGGATTGCATGAAAGTCATTTCAGGTCTTCTCAGCGAAACTTAAGCAGTGTAACCAAAACCACCCTGACAACATGTGGGTGGGCATTTTGGTGACAGGTTGTTTTGACTACCCTTAAAGGGTTTCTGTGGGAAGCCCTTACACCTCCTTCATACAGTCCCGATCTCTCCCCATGCAATTTTCATGTTTTGGAGCCCTGAAGAAAGACATTCGTGGTGGTTCATTTGCTTTGGACAAAGAGGTGCACACTTGGGTACAATCATGGAAGCATAGGCAACTGCAAACATTTTTCCATGAAGGCAATTCACCATCTTGTTTCATAGTATTAATAGTAAGGGTGATTACTTTTGAAATAATAAACAGTTTACTTACTTTTTTTTTCATCTTTCTCATTTTCATTTGATTTCCTCTTATATCAGTATATGTTTTGTTTACTTGTATGTGTACCACCTAAAATGTCCTCGTGTACCACAGTCTATGAAACCCTGATTTAAGCTGACCAGATTAGGACCTTAACATCCTGTCTTCCGTCGGACCAGCAATATCATGCATCAACACATACATTAATAATAATAATTGGCATTAACAGTATTGTAACGTAGAAGAAAGTGGAAGTAGATGAATGACGAACAGTAACTTCATTTAACGAAGGTTGATTCAGCACTTTCGCATGCAAGAGAGCGGAGCGAACTGCCTCCGGTCAGAACACATACAGTGTATATGCAGCTACAGGACATTCCAGTACAATGATTCTTGACATTTGTGGATACTTTTAGAATGAACTCGAACCGAATATAGAAATTAAAATTGTACAGTCCAAGTGAGTTATGAACTTGTGACCCTCCATGCAACAGTTTAGTATCATCACCACTACACCTCAGTTCTACTCAGCTTCTTCTGCAACAGTATTATTATTATTATTATGGCATTAAGAGTAAGAATAATACTGATTACTTCAGCACATTTGAAGCCGTGTTTAGTATTATCATAAACAGAAGGAATAGTGAAAGAGAAGAAGACTGAAAATTACATTGACAATAGCTGTTACATTTATTTATTTATTTATTTCTTGTTCCGTAGATCCAGTTAGTGAGTCAATCACAAGGATATGGAACGTGTCAAATTGTACAGGTTTCAATTTAAACTTACAATAAATACAAGGGCATTTCAATGGCAAATTGTACATAGTTTAAGTAAGACATACTATAAATACAGTAACAGATACAATGTCAGCTAGATAACATAACTACCATTTGACAGAAAAAGGAGTTTCAAATAAAGGTTAAAGATAAGAGCACAAAGTTAAATCAGATATTAGGCCTACAAGAGTAAATACATGTACAGCCAATCTGTTGTTACAAAAAGTGTGCTAATGCCCAAATGCACAATAAAATCAATTGAACTACTTCTAGACATAATACGTTTAGTGATGGTATACATTTTCTTTCAGGTATTCATCCACAGTATAAAAAGATTTCTCTGTCAGGTAATCTTTGAGAACTTGTTTAAATTTTGGCAGTTATGTATGAACACATTTGATATGTAGTGGTAGAGCATTGAACAGCTTAATGCTGGAGTAGTAAACTCCTTTTTGTACCAGAGTGAGACGTTTCATTTCTAAATGTAGATTGTTTTTGTTTCTGGTGTTATAACCATGGAATTTACTGTTGTCTTGGTAGATGGAATAATTTTTGCACACAAAGGTGAGCAAGGAAAAAATATACTGTGAGGCAGTTGTTAGGATACCTATCTTCCGAAACAAGTACCTGCAAGAGTGTCTTTGATGGACCCCACACATTATTCTGATTGCTTTTTTTTGGATGGTGAAAACTTTTTTTGCAAGTGGTTGGTTCCCCCAGAATATGATAGCATATGACATCAATGAGTGGAAGTAGCCAAAGTAGGCAACCTTAATAGTGTCAACTTCAGCCACTGAAGAAATTACCCGTAATGCAAATGTTGCCGAGCTAAGTTTTTTACATAGATGAAGAATGTGAACTGACCAATTACATTTACTGTCTATGTAAGCACCCAGGAATTTTGTGTCTTCAACTTTCTGTATTGGTTGATCTCTACATTTTATGTTAATTTCATCGGGATTACTTTGTGATGTATGGAACCTCATATAATGAGTTTTATCTGCATTCAGCGAGAGACCATTTGAGGAGAACCAATTTAAGATGTCATTAAAAACAGTATTTGTAGTTATTTCAAGATCATGATCAATCAAATCGTCAATTAGAATTGTGGTATCATCGGCAAACAGGGTAAATTTGCTGTTTGTCTCAGAACAAAGAGGAAGATCATTAATAAAGATGAGGAAAAGCAGTGGGCCCAAAACGGAGCCTTGAGGCACACCACACGTTATCGTGCCCCATTCAGACGAGGCAGGTTCTCCAGAAGAGCCATTTAGCATTACAGTCTGCTTCCGATCCTGTAGATATGATTGCAGCGACAAGCCAACAGTACCACCTAAACCATAGTATTCTGCCTTTTTCCAAAGAATTTGGTGGTTTACACAGTTGAAGGCTTTCGTAAGATCACAAAAAATACCCACTGGAGACATTTTTTTGTTAATGGCTTCCAAAACTTGGTTGCTGAAAGAGAATATTGCCTGTTCAGTACAAAGACCGGCACGAAAACCAAACTGATTTTTGCTTAAGATACTGTGGAAGTTGAGATGGTCTACAATCCTCCTGTGAATGAGTTTTTCTAGAATTTTCGAGAAGGTAGTTAATAGGGATATTGGGCGATAGTTTGTAACAATGCTTTTATCCCCTTTTTTAAAGAGAGGAATCACTACAGCCAACTTAAGTCTGTCAGGGACAATCCCATCTTGTAGGGATGCATTGTATATGTTGCATAAGACGGCACTAACAAATTTATAACAGTGTTTCAGTATTTTACTAGAAATATTGTCCACTCCAGCAGAATTTTTATTTTTTAAGGATCTAATTACTCTTATGGCTTCGCTTACAGTAACTGGAGGTAAGGATATCTGTGGGATTCTGTTACTAATAGCTTTCTGTAGGAGGGACAATGATTCTTCCATAGAACCATTACAGCCTGTCTTCTCTGCTGCTCTCAAAAAGTGGTTATTAAATATTTCTGCAACCAACTCAGGTTTCTTTATGATACTGTCCCCTGTATTAATCTCTACCTGAGACATGTTCCCTGTTGTCCTGCCAGTTTCCCTCTTTATTACATTCCATTTAGTTTTAATTTTATTTTCTGAGCTTTCAATTTCTGATTTTATGCACATACTTTTAGATTTATTTATAACCTTCTTGAGAATGCTACAGTAAAGTTTGTAGTGTTGTCGTTTCTTTGGATCATTACAAGTCCTGAGAGAACTGTATAACATCCTCTTTGTTCTACAAGATGTTATTATCCCTGTAGTGATCCAAGACATCTTGGCATTGCGTATATGACTATTTCTAACTACTTTTTTGGGAAAGATGGACTCAAATACAGACATGAATTCATTTAAAAATGAATTGTACTTTTTGTTTACATCTGTTTCCCTATAAACTCGGCTCCAGTCTATCTCTTTTAGGCTATCATTGAATTTTTTAAGGCCCTGTTCATTTATTATCCTAAAAGATTTCCAAGAATGCTCGGAACTGTTGCACACACTGATGTAATTGAGCCTAAGCAATTGACCACCATGATCAGAAAGGCCAAGGATTGGATGTACAGTGATCTCATTGCATTTAGACTTATCTATAAATATATTATCTATCAGACTTTTACTGTTAACAGTAATCCTAGTTGGGAAATCTACTATTGCCATCAGATTATAAGACTCCATTAAATGTACTAAATCAGCTTTACTATTGCTCTCATTTAGGAAATCAACATTAAAGTCACCAGTAATTATCAAGTTCTTGGACTTTGAGTACAGTATGGATAATAAAGAATCTAAGTGCTTAAGAAATACATTCAAATTCCCTGAGGGAGATCTATACAGTGCTAACACTACAGCCGTGAAGTCATTTACAGTAATCTCAACACCACATACTTCAATTTGTTGCTCTATACAATGGCTCTTTAAATCTAATGCATTGTAAAGATATGTTGTTTTTTTACATAAATTACCACTCCACCTTTTTCCATAATGCTTCTAGAGTAATGCGCTGCCTGACAGTAACCACTTAGCTGTAACCTTTCAATATCTTTCACATGATGTTCACTAAAACATAATACATCAGCATCTTTTATTCCTTGTGGTTCCTCTAACAGAACAGTAATGTCATTTACTTTATTACCAAGTCCTCCCACATTTTGGTGAAAAATCGTCATTTCTTTGGAATTAGAGACAGATCTAAACTTTTGCCTAAAAAATTATCGGTAGCTACAGACACAGTACGTTCATTACTAACAATTTCCTGAAACATTTGAGTTTGAAACCGAGTCTGACTTGATGGTTGGAGCCATTCAAGTGCGATTGGTTCCAACTTTGGGGTACATTTGTGGACTTCTTCCAATATTTTTGTTTTTAAGAGGGTACCTAATGCTTTTTTTCCTGATCTGTTCAGGTGCATACCGTGTCTTGTAAATAATTCTCGTCCAAAACTGCTTACATCTACAACAAAAGTATTTTTAAAATGCTTACACAACTTTGCTAACTTAGAGTTCGTTTGTGAGATAGCCTCATTTACACAGGACTGTGGAATTAAGTCATGTCTCTTTGGAATGTTCACAACAAATACCTTAGACTGATGAAGCGCCGATATTTTCTTCATGAGCGACTGTATGGCATCATTCCCTTCGTTGCAGGCAACGTTGTTTCGGCCACCTATGAAGATCACACACTCGTTTTTTACTTTTTCAGGATCACACCCCGCTACAACTTCTTGAAGTTTAGCACCTGGCTTCACAATTCCACAAACATCGGCAGCATTAAAACTGCTTTTCACTATATCAGCCATGCCTCTACCATGACTATCAGCGAAAATGTGAAAACGATTTGTTGATGTTTCACTCACAGCAGACTGGATCACACCACTGCCACTTTCATTGCTGTTAACTGAACGTTGTGGCTTTGGAAGATCAAACCTAACCTTTTTCCGATAGTTTATCGGCACACTCTTCTTACGATTGTTTTCACTATTAGTGAGACTATTACTAGAACAAAGTACATCAAAATTGTTTACATTCTCGAACCTCGAAACATTTGCTGTACACGAATTTTTAGTGCCGATTGTTTGACGCTTGTTGTGTACTACCTTCCATTCTGATGATTTATGAGCGTCATTTTGCACCAATGTAGCCATGTTCTCGCGAAAGTTTTTGTCCTTCTGTCTGTCTTGAAGCAATGGATCCATGTTTCGCTTCGACTTCAGTTCCATATTTTCGGACTTCAGGCTGTCGATTTCTATTCTTAGACTGCTGATTACACATTGTAAACTAGCAATACGCTCATTATACTTTAATAATTCACTTTTGCAACTTACACACGAATTTTTAACGGCTTCACTGTAACTTATTTTTTGAGTAAAATCGCGGATATCTACACACGCCGCCAAGGTAAAGTCTTTCAGTAGAGGAATGTTTTACAAGGGAAGGGAAGAGAAGAGTGGAAGGCAGGGGACCTTGACAAGAATGAGTTGTGGACAAGTATGTGGGAGAGATGATATGACTGAAGGTGGTCTATTAGAGTCTTTTGAAGTGTGAAAGGAATTTAATTTTTCTGATATTTTGTGACATATCATTCCTAAGATGGGTTCCTGATACAAAAAATAATTTTGGGAAGATGGCTGTATTACGTAGTGGTATAGAGTGCATTTTACTTCGTTAAGATTTTTTATCATCATTGTAAATTTCACTCCACAATATTTGAACTGGACACTTGGCAGTAATCTTTCAGGTGAACCATCGTGGACTGACAAAGGCATTCTCTGCTGTACCTTTTATAGCACCCTGATAATATTGCTGTGCATGTGTCAGAGTCACGGTGACACGACAACCACACAGTGCCCTCGTCGGCGGAACTGCAAGGATCAGCTGTCTTCAGCATTGCCACTTGCCACAGTCAGCGGAGTATTCTGATGTTTTCGTCTGGAGCAAATCTTGGAGATGACAGGATTCCACGCATTATCCAGCTGATAGCCATTGTCACAGTTCATTAGGTTTTCCGCGATACATATTTCAATGGATTTTTTTATAATGGAGTTCCAAAAAGCCATTCCTGCAGGCAAAATTAATGTTTTGTCATACTCCCTTTGTTGGAAATAATTCCTTCAAAATAGCAAGAATCCTTAGTAATTTTCAGGTGAAAGTGATTTTCCACCCACCATCTAAGATTTCGGACCTGCTGGGATCAGTGAAGGATAACTTGTTATTGGAGAAGGCGGAAATTTACAAAATACTTTGCCATTGTGGTACGGCCTATATAGGACAAAAAACACACACAATGGAAGAATGTTGCACAGAACATTAACGCTGCACTCATCTTGTGCAACACAGGAAGTCAGCAGTTGTGGAACATTGTCTATTGACATTCAATGAAGTACGACAAAACATTAATTTTGGCCACAGCAGCATCTTTTTGGGACTCCATTATAAAAGAATCTGTCGAAATATGCATCGTGGAAAATCTAGTGAACCATGGAAATGGCTACCCACTGGATAATGCATGGAATTCTGACATTTCCAAGATTTGCTTCAGACAAAGACGCCAGAAAACTTCGCCGACTGCAGCGATTGGCAATGCCGGAGATAGCTGATCCTTGCAGTTCCACCAGCGACAGCACTGCCGCCAGGTGGTGTGTAGTCCTTGTGTCACCATGACTGTGATGCATGCGTGGCAATACCATCAGTGTGCCAGATAAGGTGGAGCGGAGAATGTCCTCATCAATCTACAATGGCTCAGCTGAAGATGACTGGCAGGTGACCAGTTGAAATATCATGGAGTGAAGTTTGTGATGACCGGTTGCAGTCCTGAAATCTCTTCAAATGAGATGGAATGCAGTGATTGAGAAGACAGTAAGGAAACACAGGTTACGATAGTCTCTGAGCTTATCGGTATGTAGTCATGATAGTTGTTTGCAGGCAGGAGTGAAATGGATACAGCCACAACCCCTCCAAAATTCCTGTCCATTCCTTTTTCTTTATCGCTTCTTAAGTAAGAACAAGTATTGATTGTTAAGAGTTTGTGATTTTATTTGTTTATTGATTTACGATCAATTTTAACTGTACATACAGATGACCTTCCTTTCATGGTATAAATTTTATTGTTTTTGCAGTGTATTTCACCGACAGCAGTATCAGCTTCAGTTACGTAAAAGAGCTCGTGAAGTATTAGAACAAGTAGAGGAAGATCTTAAAATGTTGGAGAGGATCATTGCACTAGAACAAGAAGAGGCAGAGGAAGAAAAGATCCAAAGAGCAGCGTTAAAATTACAGATGCTGAGAACACAACATCAGTTAAAAATGCAACGGGAAGAAGAGAAGAAAAGAATTGCAGACATGGAGTTAATGTTTGAGTAAGTCTCAGTGTGTAAAAAACTATTACTAAGTAATTGTACTCGTAGCTGTTTTGTATTAAAATGTAGTTCTAGGTCTTTCACATGGAACTGCATATGGTAGTCTGCACTACACTACATGACACTTGTCAGTGACAGTTTGAAGCATGGTAATTGTCCTTCATGTATGACCTGTCTTAATACAAAATTAGTTTTATAGTAGGTATTTTAGTAATTGGAGGAATTCAGATTACAATTTTCTGTTAAGTTTTTTAACATTCATGTGCAGTTAGAAAAACCTGATGTTTCTATTCTCCCTACATTGAGCTGTAATAATAGTGTATGAAATGACACAAAAATTCAGACTCATAGGGTGAGAATTTTTCTTTGGAGATAGGTTTTGCAATTTGGGAGAGGTTAGTAGGAACGGTTGATCAGTCCAAGAATATGAAAAACGTCCTGGGAAGTTTTGTGGATAAGGAAAATAAATGAAAACAAAATTAGTACTGACTTATCATACCTTGAATGCTTGGTGCTCAACAACTCTTGGATATTTGTTAAAAGACATCAAAGACATTGCTTAAACCAGTTTTCGGGTTTATAATCCATCATCAGTGGCATCCTGATGCAAGGGAACAAACAACTGTATGTGCATCAGTTTCTGCAAAATGATAACTGTACATGTGTAGCAGTAATCTAAGTGTACTTACATTATGCATGTCACAGACTTATATAAACGTCATCTTAGAAATAACGAAAGGACTCCTTGACCTGTCAGTTCCACATTTACTCTATATGACAGTTTGTCAAACATTATGAAGAATTGTCACTGGCCAATATTTAACAGCAGTAACATATATGACAAACTGTGTACTGTGTTGCAGGACATATTTCAGATCCTGTTGTATTAACTGACAAGCATGTCATTTCATTGCTAACATTGCTATAGAAGTGCACATGTAAGTAGACATATTACTGCTATATATGCACAGTTATCATTTTGTAGAAATTGATGCACATATAGTTTTGTTCCTCTGTATCAGATGCTACTGATGGTGTGTTATAAACCTGAAAACCGGTTTTGGCAAATAAGACATTTTTGGAGCAGCTCATGGTGTATAGAAGATATATTTTAATAAAATGAGTACTGACTTATCATCGTAAAATCCTTTACTGCATGCATTCACTACGTTGTTCCAATCACGATTTGAAAGCCTCTGTAGAATTTGTTTACACATGTAAGATACCAGAAAAAGAAGAGTGAAGAGCTGCATTAGGAAACACTGAAGAGTGCTTAGATAATGTGTTTTGTTAAGAGGAAAGCAGTTCAAATGATGAAATTATGAAATACGTGGGAAGTCAGGCTTTCTCAGTGAATTTCATTGATTCATTCTTCTCGGGTTATCAGACAGGTCATATTGTTG
The DNA here is from genome assembly GCF_021461395.2 of Schistocerca americana. Classification (NCBI taxonomy): domain Eukaryota; kingdom Metazoa; phylum Arthropoda; class Insecta; order Orthoptera; family Acrididae; genus Schistocerca; species Schistocerca americana. The sequence goes on along the minus strand of NC_060126.1, from coordinate 506,698,283 downwards.
TATGGTTGCAACATTGATAACTTGAGAAGACTTCTTGAATTCTCTAATAATCTCAAAGAAATTTGGGGTGGCTAATACATACAGTCAAGGAGGCACATTTCTCAGTATTGACAAAATAAAAACAGATAACTGTGTTTCTTGGCTTTTGAACCCACGGTTTTTTTTCTCAAGGAGCAGAGCATTTAGTTAATGGATCTTTTACAGGAGAGGGTGAAGGGATGGGTCGCAGATCATTTACAACTGAGGCTGAGAGGGACCCTCCTTTTATGAGGAGGTAAAACAGCAAAGATAGATGGAAAGCTGTTGGAGAGAGTAGGAGATAGTGCGTTAGTAATCACTGTAATGGCTTTGGTTCAGAAATAGTTAACGAGTGTATAAAGTGAGATGTAAAGCGTGATTAGAAACACAAAATAAAATGCAAATTGAAGGAACAATGACGGAACGCTGGCACGAAGATCAAGAACGATACAGCAGAGAGGGCTGTGAGATGACGTCAGCCAGTTGAATGCTGATGGGACGTCACCACCACAGGAGCAGCGTCTACACGAAGAGAAGAGAATAGAAGTGACGCGCTGCCTAGCCGTGGCCGGACAGTAGAAGATGGGCACTAGTAGACCCGCACAGTAAAAGACACGCACTAGAAGAGTCGCAGTGATGTTAAAGATAGCAGTCACTTATGAACTTGTGTGATTATCTTACATGAAAATTGTATATGTTGAAGGACATTGATTATTTGCAAGTCGTCAATTGCTTGCGGCAACTCATTGTAAATACAAAGTTTGCCGCCGCTCGTACCTCACCTGTCATTCAATGACATCTTCGCCTCTGTACTTCTGCCTCGACTGACATCTCTGCCCGAACTCTTTGCCTTTACATATGTCTGCTTGTGTCTGTATATGTGCAGATGGATATGTGTGTCCGCTCCTGGGATTGGAATGACTCCTTACCCTCTCCCTTAAAACCCACACCTTTTCGTCTTTCCCTCTCCTTTCCTCTTTCCTGATGAGGCAACCCTTGGTTGCGAAAGCTTGAATTTTGTGTGTGTTTGTGTTTGTTAGTGTGTCTATCAACATACCAACGCTTTCATTTGGTAAGTTACATCATCTTTGTTTTTAGATATATTTTTCCCATGTGGAATGTTTCCCTCTATTATATTCATATCATTAATTTGAACCCAACAATTATGTTTGTTATTGTCACTGTTGCATTTCGAAATCTTTTCTGTCATCTTATTTTCTCTTTTTGTTTGCGCAAGTAGTTTCACTTTGTATTCACCTTCTTTTTAGCGTAATCTACCATGCAATTTTACCTGCCTATGTATACTCAATAATACGTAACTCACTTCCAAACCATAACCAATAAAATTTTTTCCCCGCTTTCAACAGTACCGCTACTATAAAATCCGCCATTCCTAGCTCAGAAACAGTTCCTTCCACCTATTAAACAACAATTTCGGCTAGTTCTAACAACTTTCACTTTATTTCCATTTCCGTTTTTCCCACATCACTGATCTTCCCACAGGTTTTAACGTCATTATTTCTTCCTCAGACAATTGTTAGCTTCATTTTCATAATCTGCCACCACAAACCACTCCTTTTAATACATTTGCACGCAGTTTTTTTTAAATTTTCCCGAATTTCTCCACCCTTTAACGTGTTTTGGCGGCAACACAACCACCTAACCTTTGTGCACATCGTTGTCTACCAACACAAGTTCACCACAGGATCAACAAGCCCAGCTATAACCAACACTTTTTCGCCTTTTTTTCACACCAGATATCCAGTTGCTTTCCAGTTCACCTTTATCTCTCCCCATATATTTATATTTTTATTTTCATTTTCATTTCAGCCTCATGTTACACTTTCCACCTTCTAATACCATGTCACCCTCACACCATCCCCACAACGACCCCATTAAGTTTTATTTACATTCCCTCTGCAAACATGCCTTCGCCCTAGCCAGATTACACTCCCATATTTTATTTTCTCAAGCTTGTCTGACATTTGGCATTACCCCCAAAGGCCTCACACTTAAAGTTCCCATCTGTGGCTGTAACCCTTCTTTCCATCAGTCCCTATACCAGTTCCAAACTGAACAATCCATAGCCCTCACCCGCCTAATCCTTCACCTACACATCAACTCAGCCAATGAACATACCTGTCAACTCCTATCCTTAATAAAAGTCCTCAATCTTTCCTCTCTCACATCCACACCGGCTGTTCATAGCATCCTCCTACAGGCCAACCGCAAATTGGAACAGCATTCCACCCTCCACCTCAAAAAACTATCCAATCTCCTGGTTTCCCACCTCCGGAAACGCAACTCACTCACCCTCCACAATCTTTCCAGCAAACCTCAACTTCCTCTCATTGCACACAGACCCAGTCTCTCCCATCTACTCAATCTCCCACTTCCAGCTCCACTCCCTCCAAAACCTCAAAATTCTCGTCAACACAATCTGGAACCACAACACCCTAATTCAGTAGTTAACGTTTCCTCCAAACCAATCTTTCAATCCGAAACCTTTGTCCTATCCAAAGGCCTCACCTTCAGCACTACTCCCAGATTCAACCAAACAGCCCTCGTCGAAGATTTACTGTCCTACACTCGTACTCTCTGCTGGAAATATCACTTTGCCACGAAGAAAAATAATCCTAATCCTACTCCTAATGATCCAACTCCCCAAGACACTATCCAAATTGAACCCTGCCTAGAACAGTTCTGTCCTCCGTCACAGCGGGACCCACCTCCTCTTCCTCAAAATCACCCTCTCCAAACCTTCCAGGAATTTCTCACTTCCAGCCTTGCCTCTCAATCCTTCTTAAAAAACCTTAATCCTACTCCCAACATCACCACTGCTGAAACCCAGGCTATCCGTGATCTGAAGGCTGACCAATCCATCGTCATTCTTCCGGCGGACAAGGGTTCCACGACCGTGGTACTTGATCGTTGGGAGTATGTGGCTGAGGGACTGCATCAGCTTTCAGACGACACTACATACAAAGTTTGCCAAGGTAATCCCATTCCTGATGTCCAGGCGGAGCTTCAATTAATCCTCAGAACCTTAGGCCCCCTACAAAACCTTTCACCTGACTCCATCAACCTCCTGACCCCACCGACACCCTGCACCCATACCTTCTACCTACTTCCTAAAATTCACAAACCCAATCATCCCGGCCGCCCCATTGTAGCTGGTTACCAAGCCCCCACAGAACGTATCTCTGCCTACGTAGATCAACACCTTCAACCCATTACATGCAGTCTCCCATCCTTCATCAAAGACACCAACCACTTTCTCGAACGCCTGGAATCCTTACCCAATCTGTTACCCCCAGAAACCATCCTTGTAACCATTGATGCCACTTCCTTATACACAAATATTCCACACGTCCAGGACCTCGCTGTGATGGAGCACTTCCTTTCACGCCGATCACCTGCCACCCTACCTAAAACCTCTTTCCTCATCACCTTAGCCAGCTTTATCCTGACTCACAACTTCTTCACTTTCGAAGGCCAGACATACCAACAATTAAAGGGAACAGCCATGGGTACTAGGATGGCCTCCTCGTACACCAACCTATTTTTGGGTCGCTTAGAGGAAGCCTTCTTGGTTACCCAGGCCTGCCAACCCAAAGTTTGGTACAGATTTATTGATGACATCTTCATGATCTGGCTTCACAGTGAAGAAAAACTCCAGATTTTCCTCTCCAACCTCAACTCCTTTGGTTCCATCAGATTCACATAGTCCTACTCCAAATGCCATGCCACTTTCCTTGACGTTGACCTCCACCTGTCCAATGGCCAGCTTCACACGTCCGTCCACATCAAACCCACCAACAAGCAACAGTACCTCCATTATGACAGCTGCCACCCATTCCACATCAAACGGTCCCTTCCCTACAGCCTAGGTATAGTGACAAACGGATCTGCTCCAGTCCTGAGTCCCTGAACCATTACACCAACCACCTGAAAACAGCTTTCACATCCCGCAACTACCCTCCCGACCTGGTACAGAAGCAAATAACCAGAGCCACTTCCTCATCCCCTCAAACCCAGAACCTCCCACAGAAGAACCCCAAAAGTGCCCCACTTGTGACAGGATACTTTCAGGACCTGGATCAGACTCTGAATGTGGCTCTCCAGCAGGGATACGACTTCCTCAAATCCTGCCCTGAAGTGAGATCCATCCTTCACGAAATCCTCCTCACTCCTCCAAAAGTGTCTTTCCGCCGTCCACCTAACCTTCGTAACCTCTTGGTTCATCCCTATGAAATCCCTACCCTCTGGCTCCTACCCTTGTAACCGCCCCCGGTGTAAAACCTGTCCCATGCACCCTCCCACCACCACCTACTCCATTCCTGTCAGCCTGAAGGTGTACACGATCAAAGGCAGAGCCACATGTTAAAGCACCCACATGATTTAACAACTGACCTGTCTACACTGTGAAGCTTTCTATGTGGGAATGACCGGCATCAAACTGTCCATTCACATGAACGGACACAGGCAGACAGTGTTTGTTGGTAATGAGATCACCCTGTGGCTAAACATGCCTTGGTGCACAGCCAGCACATCTTGGCACAGTATTACACTGTCCGGGTTATTTGGATACTTCCCACTAACACCAACCTATCAGTACTCCGGAGATAGGAACTTGCCCTTCAATATGTCCTCTCTTCCCGTTACCCACCTGGCCTCAACCTCCACTAATTTCAAGTTGCCGTCGCTCGTGCCTCACCTGTCATTCAACAACATCTTTGCCTCTGTACTTCCGCCTCGACTGACATCTCTGCCCAAACTCTTTGCCTTTACATATGTCTGCTTGTGTCTGTATATGTGCGGATGGGTATGTGTATGTGTGCAAGTGTATACCTGTCCCTTTTTCCTACTCTAAGGTAAGTCTTTCCGCTCCCGGCATTGGAATGACGCCTTACCCTCTCCCTTAAAACCCACATCCTTTCGTCTTTCCCTCTCCTTTCCTCTTTCCTGATGAAGCAGCGTGGGTTGCGAAAGCTTGAATTTTGTGTGTGTGTTTGTGTTTGTTAGTGTCTCTATCAACATACCAACGCTTTCGTTTGGTAAGTTACATCTCTTTGTTTTTAGATATATTTTTCCCATGTGGAATGTTTCCCTCTATTATATAAATACACAGTTAAGTATTGTCACTTCAATTACTGTAATAAACTCCATTAATATTATTTGCTTGTATGTTGTCTAGCTATCAGAGAAAGCAGCTTCCTAGGCACCCTGTAAGAGACGAGTGGGCAGGATCCCACCGAAAGTGTTCACTAATGATGGCATTTGTAGGGGGGGGATTCAAAAAGAAAGAAAAGCATGTGGACTAATGGACGAGAAGAGTAAATAAATAAAGTGTGATAAAAACATCATGGAGAAAGGAAAAACTGTGTGTATTGGAAGGGGAATGGGGGTTAGACTGACAGAGGCGAAGTCTGAGGCAGTTGTGGGGTGAGTGGACATATTATGGAGAAAGTTCCCAAGTCAACAGCTGGGGGGACCTTGGTGCTGGGTGGGAGGAAGGAAGTGGCCTGTGTGTTACAGCAGGCATTCAGGCTTTGCTGTAGAATGAGCCCACCAACTGGGTGCTGTTCAGCATACCAAAAGTGAAGTTTGTTTTACGTCCCTTCATATGTTCTGCCAGTCTGGCAGCAGTCATGTGATTTACAAACTAAGCTGCAACCACTGAGCTGCTTTCTATTTCGGCATGACAACCAACAAGGTGTCCGTTGCCAAGAGGCAGCTGGACCATCCAGTTGCTGAACGTGCTGCCCAACACAATGTGCTTCACTTCAGTGACTGTTTCATAGTTGTTTGAATGTGTGTGTGTTTCCTACTTTAGAAGAATGTCTTTTGGCCAAAAAGTTAAATGTATAACAGTCTTTATGTTGTCCCTGTCTGCGATGCAGAATCTCTTCTATATGGTAATACTCTATCCTTTTGATAATAATGTATTCTCAGCAGCCAGAGATTGCAGTCACATGTGTGCGAGTTTCATTTGTCTGAGTGTGTGTGTGTGTTTACATTCTATCTCCAATGAAGGCCTTGTTGGCCAAAAGCTCGTTTTCTGACAGTCTTTTTGTTGTGCCTATCTGCCACTCAGCATGTCTGCTATATGGTCAGTAGCAACTATCCTTTTCATAATATTGTTACATTCCATTCTGGATTTTCCATTGTTGAATTTTGTGTCATTCCAGCCAGGGTTTTCCATTGTTTTATGTTTGAGAAAATAATGTAACACGAGTATTTGAGAAATGAGATTAAAGGCCAGTATTTGCTTTCAAAGGTTGTACACAAATTTGCTTTAAACATACATAAACCTCATTTTTAACTTCATTATTCAGGTGAGTTCTAATGTTTTTTAGCTGTAGATTGTATCTGTAAACACCTTTGATAATTCTAGTATTTATTTACTAGTGATATATATGACTTTTGTTATTGCTCAGTCATTCTTACATTTGTGCCACTTCAGCTACTTCAGCATTTCAACTCAGACTCTTCGAAATAATTTCCCGCCTCTAGATTGTTTATAGTTTATTGTAGCATGTGTCATAAATACATGTATATTAGTTGGTCAAAATTGTAGCATTATAGGTATTTTTCTTTTCAAATATAAACTGCAATCAGTCTTAGCCCTAATATTCACATGTAAATATCATGTAAGCCAGAGAGGACATATTGTTTCATATTCATTGTAATGAAACCAATCATAGATGCTCCAAGCCACCTGAGGGGGTGCATTATCTTAGGAGATACAATCCCTTGTCAAGAACAATTCCTGCGCTATTGAATTATAACAGCCACCTAAACAGTTGTAGAACTACCATGTACCTCTCCTCTCATCATGACGATGTGGTATGTGGGAAACCATGCCGCAACAACTGTGTGCATTCAACCTTGCTTCAAAGTTGAGAAAAGACAGTCTGGATTGTACATGCCCCTGGATTTTCTTACATGTCTTGGGACTTAGAGTAATCCAGCAGTAGATAAATTGGTAGTACTGGTTCTGTATTCCTTGTATTAAGAGACCTTCGTAGTTACAGTCACAAGTGGACTGGAAATAACAACTCTCAATGTATTATTGTTACACTGATATCATTGAGACCTCTAGAGGCACATTTAACTCAGCAGTTACTTCCATGGTAGTAGTTTTTAGTGCAAGGTACCTATCATCTGCAAAGAGTTTTTCTCTTACTGTTGTGTTTAACTGTTAAATTTTCTCATGGATTCTGTGTGCTACGTAGGTACAGTTGCTCTAGATTCTCTTAGAGAATTTGTGGTTATTGTCACTTGTGTCTAACTAAAAACGTATCATCGATTTGCCCAGTTTTGAAAGTATACAAGGTTCCACATTATGATAGATCAGCACCCCCATGTGAAGTTGACTGGTCTCCCATCGGGTGCCTCCCCAGGTGGCGGATAGGGGAATGCTCGCCAGGTAATGTGGATACTAGGGAAATAAAATACCCGGGGTGGACCAAAACCTGCAGCTGCTGCCTTGTAGTATATTAGCTTATCAAAGGCTGAGGGAGTTAACCCTGAAATCTTCAATTACGATAGGCCTAGCAAGCAAGTAAAAGAGCTTATTTGTAGTTGCTTTCAAGACACATAAGAGCCTCGGTAGATCAACACCACGCCACACTAGTCAGAGCACACCTGAAGTAGAAAAAGGCGATCTGAATGTACCCAGGGAAATGCGAAAACAAAAATAGTTGTCATATTTAACCTATTTTAATTCATTAGTGTACATGGAATTATATTTTTAGGTTAGTTACATTACAGAGAATATATGTGCACTGCATATGCATGTGCCATAAAAACAATAGGTGAAGTCCTCTACAATTATCCTAAAAACACCCTTTGGAAGGGTTACAAATTTTAACTATATGGGAATACTATACAAATATTTTCTAGAGAAATTTGTTGTAAGTAGTCCATCAAAAAGGAAAGGAATAATAATGTCCACTTTTATGATGAAGAAACAGGGCATGCATTGCTCTTCTTTAAAGTTGGCAGTAGTACAAGAAGGGGGCAACAAGTTAATCCCACTCCAAGGAACAGTTTTAAAAACACACCTAATGATGTAAAATTCCTAGCAAAATTAGCTTTGAAAAGAAACTGAAATTGGTGACTCCTCCTATTCCATAGGCATTTTTTTTAAACCTGTAACATACTTAGAGTAAAACAATAACTTACATACTTAAATTTCTCAAAAATTTATTATCTATTGTACTTTGTCACCTTAAAAGGCAGAAGGTATACCCATACTTAATCACATGTCTAGACCATCTTTGTGTTTTGCAGATGACATTGCTTTGTTTGCATGTCCTGGAGATAAACAATATAAATTAATGGAACATCAAGATATAGCAAATTTAAAAGTAGACCACAAAATCTGTTATACTGACACAAAAAGAATGCGTAACCAACTTCTCATTAAGAAAATAGTAAAAATTAACAATGTAATCATATAACCAGTTGATGAATTTTTGTATTTAGAGAAGTTAAAGACACTGATTGAATGGACAGCAAAAGATATAAACAAAAGAGTAGAAATGGCCTGTAGTATTTTTAGTGTACCAAGTAAGGAACAAAGTTTTCCATCAGTGTGTGTTGCTAGTTTTGTCTTCTTGCAGTAAGACATGTACATGTGATATGAAAATCATTCAAATATAATACATAACAGAAAAATTGAAAGTTACTTAGCAAACAAGTGAATCACACAATCAAAATGACATAAACTTGAGCAGGACATGTACCCAGGCGAAAGTGTATGAGGTGAACCAAAGGAGTTCTTTCCTGGATGCCAGGAGATAAGTTGAGACAGAGATGATGATATAATCAAAGGTGGCCTGATGACATGAGAAAAGATGAATAAGCAGCTTGGATGTGTGTACATGAAGACAACAATGCATGGAAAAGTTTGCAATTCATTATAGGATACAAGTATAGTCATCCTATTAACAGATGATGACAAAACATAATAGTATATATTTAACAGTACCCTTCAGTCCTAACAATTGTGGATATGTTTCTCTCCTGGCAAGTTCATTGTCAGTGGGGCTGAATAATGAAAGAATTTCATTAAAAGACCGTCACTGTGTCTCCTTTAGGCAGTACACCTAATCTGTGCCAGTAACTGTACTGATACTAGAGACGTCATAGATGTCAGTAATGGAGGTACTTTAGTAATTCAGCAGTCTATCTGTAGCCTCTGAACATTGAGTGCCCGTTTCCATGTTTCACTGGAACTGCATTTGGAAGGATGGTGGTTCGAATTTATCCAGCCATTCTCGCGTCCGTCGGTCGTTGTAATTTAATATATTATTTATTGGTAATGTTGATTGTTACCGACTCACATGGTTGGCCTTAATCAAAATATTTCATTCAATTCTGATTTACAATTAAATGCTTTTGTGAAGTTCTCCTTTTTTTTTAACAATATTAAACTTGAGTGGAAATTATTTTTTACGTTAATGAATGTTAGACTCATTGAATCTTAAAGCATGAACATATAAGTTGAACAATGGAATAAACTTTTCATATTAATTTCCTTGGCTAGTCAGTTCACTTTGAAGCAAAAAATCTTTAGTTATTAATTACAATTGCGGCCCACACACGTACGAGAGTATTTCTTTTTACCTCCGTTAACCATTGCATTGTAGTTGTAGTCTGAGTCTGGCTCTTGGCTATTGTACTGAAAATAAGAATCTTAAAGCTACGTATTTTCTGCAGCGTCGGGCGGCTGTGGAGAAAAATGTATATTATGTTAATAGCAGGTGAGTTTTTTGCTTCCGCTAAATTTTATAAGTTAATATCGCCACATAATGGCGTCATTGGCTGCATCGGCCACTGCGATTGTTGCACTGTAAATTACTCGAATGCAGGTTAATTCAAGGAAGGCGGACATGAAATCAGGATCACCTCTTACAAGTTAAAAGTTCACAATAATATTAAATCAATATATTATCTGCGTAATTAGTACAAATATGCTTACATTTGCCAGCACTCGCAAGATGTCCGTCTGCACGCAACCAAGACAAGAGAAGAAGTGAAGAGAACTAAAAAATTAACAAAAGAGCATATCTAGTAGTCTCTTAAGATCATTTTGTTATATTTCTTTGCCCTTGAAACTTACACAGAGAAATTATTATAATACGGGTACATGATAAAAATGTATATTATTCAATTTTTAAATGTCTCTTCTTTATAAATACTGTTTTTTAAGTCTTTTTGTATTATTTCAAAGGGGACACTATACCATCCAGATTTATGCTTTCCGTGGCTTCACTAATTTACTTGAGGCAAATGCTGGAATGGTTTATTTGAAAAGTATACAGCCCATTTCCTTGATCATCCTGCATCTCTAATGACCTTGTTGTCATTGACAGGATGTCAAACACAATCTTCCTCTCCATATATTGCTAAACATGTAGTAACTGTTGTAGCGTAAAATTACTGTTGTGTAAATCTGATCTCTACAGGTTCCATGAGTAGACTGATGAATAGGAGTTCATGCAGTACGAGGGCTGTTCGAAAAGTACCCAACCTTACTTTTTATTGTCGAAACCCGTAATGGTATTGGCACGTGTATGCTACATATGTTTGTAGGCATATGTAGTACGCATGCCTGATCTTTTTTTTTCCAATTACAGATACAACTAGTCACTTGCTAGACGTTGACAAGTGAACATTTGTAAGTGGTAGTCATCGGATTGTGTGTTGTGGACCAAATGACAGAAAAAGTGGAACAAAGGTATTGCATCAGATTTTGTTTGAGGCTTGGCAATTCTCAGATTGAATCAAGCTGCAAGATTCAACAAGTTTTTGGAGAAGAAGCAACAGGTACTACACAGATAAAGGAATAGTTCAACTGCTTAAAAGATGGCCACTCATCAGTGAAGAGTAAGGCACGTTCAGGTAGTCCCTCAACATCTGCAGGTGAAATACCATGTAAGGGAACTAATGATACAGGATAGATTAATCATGATCAGAGAACTCGAAGATAAGGTTAAAATTAATATTGGATGCATTTTAATGGAACATTTGGACTTCAGGAGGAGTTTACCAAAATTTGTGCTGAAGTTGCTGACAACTGAGCAGAAGCAATTTTGTTCGAAGATCGCATAGGACTTCCTGGATACTGTGAACAGTAACCCCAACTTTCTTACCACAGTGATTACAGGTGATGAGTCATTGGTTTTTGGGTATGACCCAGAAACTGTCATCACAATGGAAGCATTCGTCGTCTCCGAGACCCAAAAAGTTAGGCAGGTCCACAACAATGTGAAGTCATGCTGGCCATCTTTTTTTACTCCAGTGGCATGTTCCATCACAAGCATGCCCCAATGGTACTAATATCAATAAGAAGTACTATCCAGAGGTTCTGCATCACCTTCATGAAACAGCGAGATGCAAACAGCTGGACCTGTGTGGGCAGCAGGCAGTTTGGATCTTCACTATGATAATGCATCTTCTCAGCATTCTCAGTTAATTCAATTCCCTGCCCCCCCCCCCCCCCCCTCTTTCTTTTTTTTCCCACACACAATACGACTGTGATTTGTCAGCCTCCCTTTTCCCCTGACAGCATCAAGTGACTTCTGGCTTTTCCCTAAACTGAAAAAGACTCAGTAAGGGTCCAGATTTCAGAATAGGGAAGATGATATACAGAATTCAACAGAGCAGCTGCACACCATTCCAAAAGAGTATTTCCAGCAATGCTACTAGCAGTGTCAATAGTTTTGGGAGAGGTTTGGAAAATCTGAAGGGAACTATTTTGAACGTGACTAGTGTCAAACAGTTGTATCTGAATAAAGATTGATATTATAAATAAAAGTCCGATAATTTTTGAATAGCCCTCATATATACTTTCAGCGGCATATGAAAGTAGGTGATTGGTGCTGAAACCCTACAGAGGAATATACCATGTTGTTTACTTTTTAGTGAGATTGGTGAGGTTCCCAAATTTTCTCCATTGTACGTATCAACATAGTCTTTGATGGCATACATACATTCATCAGCCTCTGAAGAATTTCAATACAACACAATTTGGTCCTTCTTCATGTAAAATACCACCACTTCAGTTGTGACAGATTAGCTTATTACAGTGTCGACTAGGAAAAGTAAACCCAATGCTGCTAGAAAACCAAGATAAATATACCTGTCATTGTGTGTTAGGAAAATGTTTTGTTGAACGTATAACTGAACTATCACTGCTGATCTGATGCTTGTTACTGTGAGCTTCCTGGAGTAACATCATGACCCTCATCTAAGGATAAAATATCTTTTATGCCATCTGTATTTGAATTCTGTAAACCCAGTCCTCCCTATTTTTGTGTTTATTCATTTGCATATTGTGTTTTCTGTAAGAAGAAGGATATATAAAGGGTGTCTCAAAAGAAAGTATATATATTTGATTCATCAAAATAAGTACAGATTGAAGTCTATCGACAAAAATCTTTATTTATTATTGAAATATATAGTTTAGGAATTGATTTCTTAAAAGCAATGTCATTTAAATGCAACCCAGTACACCTACAGGACTCACTGAAATGATGAACAAACTTTTGCATCATGGCACAGCGTATAGACACTGGGACAGCTGCCATTTCGCTATGGATATTTTCTTTCAGACGCTCCAGAGAGGTCGGATTATTAACATACACTGTAGATTTTACATATCCCCATAAGAAAAAATCTGTGGGGCTCAAATCTGGACTGCACGGGGACCAATTGATGTCATCCTTCCTGGAGATCAGTTTGCCAGGGAAAATTTAATGAACTCGCAGTATACATGCATGGGATATGTTTGATGTAGCTCTGTCTTGCTGGAACCAGTTATTTTGTTATAACCAGGAAAGTTTGCAATTCAGGCACCAAAAAGTAATTTAATATCATCACATAATGTTCCGAATTCTGCATGACTGCTCTCGTCCTGAAAAGAAATATGGGCCAATTATGCTCTAAGCTGGCATTGCAGCCCATACGGCAACTTTTGATGAATGGAGGAGTTTCTCATGCTTCTGTTTAGGATCATTGCACTTAAGTTGCACTTTAAGTTTTGCTTATTGACACGACTACTCACGGGAAAATCAGCCTTGACAGAAAACAAGATGTTTATAAATGAAGGAGACTCCATCACATCATTAACTGCAGCCTATGCCTGCATTCTTAGGCTTTAATTCTTGCACTAACTGGTTTTTTGGAAGAATTAGGTGCAGTGATAATCTATGCATATTTAAAGAACTTGCACACTTATGAATGGAGAGGTTAGGATCATCACGAACAGACTGATTTACATTCTTGATTATGTTGGTCACCCAGATTTAAGTTTGGCCAGTGTTGAACCGATCTCCTCAAACATTTTGATCCATTTCTGGATAAGGGGAGCACTTAAGGAACATCATGTACATTATGCAATCCATGATCGCTGCAAAATTTCCTCCATGCTACAGTCAGCGAATGACCATTTTTTGAAAATTCTGGCACACTTGACTGATGAATTCTGAAAGGCCAAGCACTCTCCTCCAATTTGTGCAGAGAGCTCCTCAAATATAAACTTCCTTTTGAGGTTCCTGTATAATGCAGTCTCTTCCTAGGGCAGTATGAGAAAACTTGCTAAAAGCCATATCAGTACCAGATCAGTGGTTGTTCATCTTGCCGATTTAATCAGAATTTTTCTTATCTGACTGTACAACGAACCAGCCATTTGAGTTATGTTGTGCAAGTAGGTGTCAACAGGTCCTTAGTATGCTCTTGTATCTAGTCTTGACAATAGAAATCACATAACTCAAACAATGGAAAGTCCAGGATGGAATAACAACAGTATTATGAAAAGGGTAGTTTGCTACTCACCTTACTGAGAAGTGCTTGATCCGTAAACAGGCACAACAAAAAGACTGCTATATATTCAAGCTTTCAGCCAGAAGGCGTTCTTCTGAAGTAGAGAACACACACATGCTGGCCACAAGCTTAAGTACTTCCCATTCCCTATCTACCTATCCCCTTCCCTGCTCTCGCTCCAGCACCATGCAGCCTTCTATTTATTTTATTTACACATCTAGTTCCATTGGGCCAAATTGAGGAGGCAAATCTCCAAGGTCATGGAATGTGTCAGTACATGAAATTACAATATGAAAGTAATGACAGATAAAATAAAATGTTTATGAACCCAACACAATCAACAACATAATAACAAGTGTCAGCTTGTGAATCATCAACAAAACATCATGGATAAGGGCTTTCAGAGCCAAAGTTCCACTTGATGACTGCACGACATGAAGCTTTATGCCTTGCCTGGGCCGTCAACACCGACGTTGGACTATTGATGACTGGAAACATGTTGCCTATTCGAATGAGTCTTGTTTCAAGTTGTATCGAGCAGATGGATGTGTATGGGCCTGGAGACAACCTTATAATTCCATGGACCCTGCATGTGATCGGGTGACTGTTCAAGTTGGTGGAGGCTCTGTAATGGTGTGGGGCATGTGCAGTTGTAGTGATATGGGACCCTGATACATCTAAATACGACTCTGACAGGTGACACATATGTAAGCGTCCTGTCTAATCACCTGCATCCATTTATGTCCATTGTGAATTCTGACAAACTTGGGCGGTTCAAGCAGGACAATGTGACACTCCACATGTCCACAATTGCTACAGAGTGGCTCCAGGAACACTCTTCTGAGTTACACACATCCTCTGGCCACCAAACTCCCCAGACATCAGCATTATTGAGCATATTGGGGATACCTTGTAAAGTGCTGTTCAGAAGAGATCTCCACCCCCTCATATTCTTACAGATCGATGGACAGCCCTGCTGGATTCATGGTCTCAATTCCCTCCAGCTCTACTTCAGACATTAATCCAGTCCATGCCGTGTCGTGTTGCTGCACTTCTGCATGCTCGTGGGAGCCTTACATGATATTCAGAAGGTGTACCACAGTTTCTTTGGCTCTTCAGTGTTGTCTCCTGTATATGGTGAATAGCAATATGCCCTTTTCTTAAAACACGTAAGCCAAGGTCACTTGAGTAAAGTCTCTCATTGTATCATAATAAAGTAAATAAATTCTTGTTTTGTTGAGTGTACAAGAGTTGTTAAGTAAATAATGCACCAAAACAATTTTTTTCTCAGAGCATATTTATTCATAGGAGTTAGAATTTGGCGACAGTATCAGTCAACATTTTTTTTATATGTATTGTTTTCTATATAGTTCCCAGTGCATTCTATAGCCATATGTCAGTGTTGTGTAAGAGCATGTATTTCCTGTTGGTAGCAGCTCTTGCCCTTTGTGCATAGTTGTGTTTTCAGTGCATCTTCAAAGTTTATTCCATATCAAGCAAACACATGAGTGGAGCAGCCTTCAGTTGCAGTATTAATGCTTTATGGCATTCTGGTTGTTGGAGTATACAGTGTATCTGTAGGTTCTGTCATTAGCCAATGTATTATTATCTTGAAGAAGCACTTGTTGATATCCAGATAAACAAGGTGACTGTTTTAAACTTTTATTTATGAATTACAAATAAGGTGGATCGTGACCTAAATGAAATTCTGTGGTCCTAAAGACTTAGCACTGGCAGTGAGTGGAACCTGATTGGGTGTTTCCTGCCGAGGAGAAAGTGTAGGCAATGAGAAAAGATAAAAACTTTTATTGAAGTCCAATTGACTTTATGCAGAATACGAACCCAGAACCCGCAATGATGAGGAAAACGATACAGACCTTAATTGGTCCAAACAGATAGAAGTCTGAGGGTGCCAGGTCTGGGCTATAGGCTGATTGAGGCAGTGATGTCCATCCCAGTTTGATGATGTGCTCCCAGGTTCTGACGGTTGTATGTGGCTGTGCATTGTCGTGTTGGAGAAAAATTTCTTTTTGATGCTTGTCAGACCAAACATGTCGTAAACAGTTTTTGAGTTTGTCCTGAGAGTTAATATATGTGTCTGAATTAATGCTTTACCCTTTTTGTAATGCAAACACATCCATGAGAATGTCATCATCACTATCTCGAAAGACTGTCTTCATTAATTTGTCAGCAGAGGAAGCTATCTTGAATTTCTTCTCATTTTGTGATTGAGGATGGTGCCACTCCTGTGACTGCCTTTTTGTTTCTAACTCATAGTGAGGCACCCAAGTGTCAAATCACTTCAAACTTTTCCAACATTTCAGATGAAACTGCTTTTCTTTGGACCTTGTGGTCTGTTTTCATGGAACCCATCTTTAGCACGCATTTGAATATCCATGAGTCTCAGTCAAAAAATCACTTAAATGAGGTTGTTTCCAAATAGTGTGTCCTCCCTATATTAATACATGGCTTTGAAACTTGGATTTGAAACAAGTTTTTCGAAAGCAAAATAACAGGAGTTCAGGATGTTGCAGAAAAGTGTAAAGACTCTAAAATAGGAATGGGCAAGATATATCACATGAAGAAATGATGGAAGGAAGACAGGAGACAAGAAGGCAGACCACCCAATCATTGAATAAAGAACTGAAGAAAGTAACAGGCACCAACTGAAAGAGGACAGAAGAAGGCAGAGATAGAGAGACAACAAAAGGTTGAATTCGGAGAACTCACTAGTACATGTAGGGTGTTTCAAACTCTTTGGGACAAATTTCTTGGGATGAAGTATCATGCCATGGGGAACAAGTATTGTTAGAGACAGAATGTTTGCCCATGCTTTTCAGTGATGCTAGGCATCCTTTAGTATTTGCTGGTCCTCAAACAAGATTTCACAGAACTAACAGTGTCTGCTAACCATGTGTGTTGCATCCACATACTACCCACCACAGAAAATTGAGATTTTCCACAAGAAAACCATAAGAATGGGTGTCTCAAAGTGAAAGATGTTTCATAAATGAATCAGAAACTTCAGTTTTGCCTTACATGTGGAGCAGGTGACTTGATAGGCAACACAGATTGCGTGTGAATGCCAGAGTGTGTCTACTCCCTGTCATCTCTCATATGTATGACTAATCTTAAATGGTGCCTAGCATTGCCAGAAAGCATCAGCAAACATTTTGTCTCTAACAGAAGTGGTTTCTCATGACGTGGTCTGTCAACCCCAGATGTTTGTTGCAAGGACCTTGAAATGTTCCTTAATTATCTATTGAATGACTCGCTATAATTTAGTATTAAAGTGTTGTGACAATGCTTTCTTCTTTGTTTACCATATTTGAATTTTTTTTACGAAACATTTCAACTCTTGATCAGTGAAGACTGTTATGTTACATGATCTTTGAATAATTTCTGAAACAGTGCTTAATGTTGCAGTGAAGAAGCACGGTTGATGTGGCAAAAGCAGGAATCTCGTTGGAAAGCCGAAGAGCAGGCCAGAGAAGTGCTGATGTTACAAGTCCTCCAGGCTGTGCAACAGCAGGTACATCTGTCGCAGCAGCATGACTGTATGGTTTATGTTGTGAAATGTTGATGTCATGGCATCATATTTCTTCTCTGCTCCTAGCATGTAATTTTATGTACATGGGCAATGCCAAAACCCATTTATATGTGACGGAAAGTGAAAAGTTTCCTTACACCAAAATAACACTTAATAATTTATTATCTAATCCCCTTTTAGCTGGGTACACTTTGATCTGCATGTATCAAGTGAGCAGATTACGTGCTTTAAGTGTTAGTTTGTAAAGTCCAGAAATATCCATGCATGGTTAGCATAAGCTCTTTACTTGACTCTGAATGTTTTCCAGCCACATGTTTGTTTGTATATGATAATAGGTGAGCCAATCTTATGAAAGGAGTGAATGTTTCAACAATTTGCACCCCATTTCTCCCCCCTCCCAGCTGTAATCTCTTGGTCACTCCTCGGCCAAGTACTTTTTGGAGAGAGAGAAAGTAACACAAGATTTCTTTTTATGAAAGCTTATCTAAAAAGATTTCTTGATCATGGAAATTTATTGATAACTTTGCATAATGCCTTCAAAGTAGATTTTCATTTTATTCTTTTTATTTTGACAGTTAGCATATGATGATCAATTTTTGTTCAGTTAACTTCATATTTCTAACACGATAAATCAGTAAACCACCTTGACCCTGGGAAGTCTGACAAAATTTAACAAGTGGCAATAATGCAATGTCCATACTCAACAAGTGACTGTACACATTTGACTGTTTTCTACAGTAGCTCCGTGTGGACTACTGTTCTAACACTGTCCTACGAAAGCACACAAGCGTGTGGCATTGTCAACTGTGGGCATGTAAATATGTATGTAATAAATTGCTTGGATACGAAGCTGTTACATTTTAAATAACAATGTAGAAGACAGGAAAAGTAGAGAATACATATAAACATTAGGCTTTGAAGTTATTTTAATTGGCAGTTGTTTAAATATCGTTAAAATAGTACACATAGCCAGTTCTACTTTTATGGGCAGAATTCAGTATGTGTACTTTCACCCCCATGTTCCAGAAAAGCCAACTAACAAATTTCTGGAAACTGAAAATCTAACTGAAATATTTCATAAAAATGTTATTTTAGTAAAAGTCTAGATTTTTGTGATCAGAAAAATTAGAATAAGAGAATAACACTGAATTTTCAAAAGGACTATATTTGGAGATTTGAATACGTCTAGAGTTGCACTAAGTTCTCAGAAAGAGGGGTCGTTTATTAGAATAAAGAAACTAAAGACTTTGAAAGAAGGTTGTGTGTAGATCACAGTACTGGGCGGTATTTACAACTGCAGTAAATAACAAATGCAGTGGGTACATCTACATAAGCTTTATTAGCTGACATAAATATATGTAGCTGCCTTGGACCAGGACTAAAGTCACACTATTCTTTCTATGCATAGTCTACAGATCATTCGCTTCTCATGGCAGAGGGCTCTGGAAATGGCACTAAGATCGATACTCACACAGGGCTTCCTACTGGTAATGAGGAGGAGCACTGTGGGTTGTTGCATTGCTGTGTGTTGTTGCGTCGCTGTGTGTTGTTGCGTCGACGTGGGCAACTGGATTGGCCATGTTGTAACTTGCACATTTCTCAAGTGATTGTCATAATTGATGTGTAAATAGATGACATGGTAGTGTACCAGGTGTGCTGCGGTGGATATCATGGTTGGTCGTAGCTTGGCGTGGATGGCCAAGTCAGAGGCGATGGTGGTGGTGATAGAACAGCGGGAGTTTGGTCATTGAGAGACGACTGTGCTGGTGGGAAAGGAAGTTGCAGCATGCCTTGATCGACAGTAGCACTGACCGAGGTGTCATCCTCAGGATGTGGTACCTTGTAGAACCCAGGTAGGCTTGAGATGGGAGAGGGAGACTGTCATGGGCTTGCAGTGAAGCATGATAACAAATGGCTGTGGCCCGCATTGGAGTACCAGATATGGACTAGTGTGTGGCAATTGCAGAGCTGTCCGAACTGTGTCATCGGTCACTGCGAAATATTCACAAGTAGAGAGCTCTTTGTGTATGAGTACTGTGGGGGTTGTATGGGGAGCCAGAGGTGGCAAGTGCATCTTCTGAGTGGTGTGACGAACATGCAGTGAGAGTGCCAGTGGGTCCTGTTGTTGGGCATCATTAATAGGTCCTGCAAAGACAGCTGGTGTGACTAGTGGTTTCCCATACATCACCTTTGCTGGGGAAATACGTAAATCTTCTTTATATGGGGAGCAGATCCAAGGAGAATCCAGGGCAGCACTTTCATCCACAAAACATTGTGGTACATTAGGGCTGCTTCGTGGTCCTGTGTCACTTCTCAATGAGGCCATTGCTCTGCAGGTGATATGCTGCTGTCCACACGTGGGTATTGAAGACATCTGACTCAAACTGGCAGCCCTAATAAGTGGCAACCAGATCGAGCTCGCCAAAATGAACAATTCGAGGTTTCCATGAAGGTACATGCAACCATTTCAGCGGTGTTGTCACATAAGGAAGTTGCTTCAACCCAATGAGATGTTCTGTTGTTGATCAAAAGTGGGTAACGGAATCTGTCAGAATCCTTGAGTGGTCCAACAGTGTCCAAGTTGACATGACGGAATCTCATCTTGGAATAGGGAACTGCTCGAATTGTGGCTGGGTATGGCAGTTCGTTTTTGGACACTGGCATGGAAGGCAACTCTGCACTCAGTGATGGCCATCACACTTGACATCAGATTACACAAACATGTCTGTCACTAATTGTACAAACGCTTTGATACTCAGGTGGCTAAAGTTGTGTTGTCTGTCAAACATTTTAGACACATAGTGATCGAAACTGTGGACTTTGACTCTGTCTTGAGAAACGTCTCGGAGCAGTGTTATATTAGTGGAGAGGAGAGTGCAATGTTCAATCTACAGGATTTTAACCATATCATTAAGATGATCAGTGATGATGGAGCCCTTTCCTTGCTTGGCTACCATAAGTTTATAATCATACTACAGAAATATCACACAGATTTGGGACAGATAGTCGGTGATGATGTGGTCTATGCTGTGAATGTGACGCACATCAGTAGTACACTGCACGATGAGGTCTAAGTGTCTGTACTGCTGAGATATGGCATCTTTGGAGGGATTTCTAATGGTGTTGACCAGTGGCTTATGGTCATTGGCTTATGGTCAGTGTCTTCTCGAAAATGTTTGTCACCCATACACACAGCGAAAAGCTCACTGTCGGAGGCCGACAATTTACGCTGAGACTGTCAACGATCTGCTGAAGTACCACAATCACCATAGATTTTCTAGCATCAGTGGTGAGTGTGAGATGAGCTTCTGGGTTTGGGGGGGGGGGGGGGGGGAGGGGCGAGAGAGAGAGAGAGAGAGAGAGAGAGAGAGAGAGGGAGGGAGGGAGGGAGGGAGGGAGATTGGTGGTCTGCATCAAGCTGTTCTTCGCTTCATGTGATGCCTGTGTCTGTGATAAAAATTGAGAATCCTGAGAAGGAAATGATGCAAGTCATGGTAAGTTTCGAGAAGAGGCAAGTTTTTAAGCATGTCAATTCGTTCGGTGATTGGCTTAATGCTGGACGCATTACATGTGTGACCAATAAACATTCCTTCTAACTGATGTAGCTGTGACTTGGCTTCATTCATGATAATAGTACCCTGCTGCAGTGTGGTTAGAAATTGTTCTAGGTGAACTGTGTGCTTCTCTGAGGAACATGAGAAAACCAAAATATCATCAAGACTCATATAACAAAAGGGGAAGTGATGGAAGAGGCCGTCAATGAACTAATACAATGTTTGACTAACATTCTTTAAGCCATAAGGTGTAAGAAGGTATTCGTTAAGTCTGATTGGTATTATGATGGCAGCCTTTTGTATAACGTCAGGGCGCATCGAAATTTGTACATCTACATCTATATCTACATGGTTACTCTGCAATTCACACTTAAGTGCCTGGCAGAGGGTTCATCGAACCATTTACATACTACTCTACCATTCCACTCTCGAATGGCGCGTGGGGAAAAAAGAACACCTAAATCTTTCCGTTCGAGCTGTGATTTCTCTTATTTTATCATGATGATCATTTCTCCCTACATAGGTGGGTATCAACAAAATATTTAGGCATTCAGAAGAGAAAGTTGGCGATTGAAATTTTGTAAATAGATCTAGCCGCAAAGAAAACCGCCTTTGCTTCAGTGACTGCCACCCCCAACTCGCGAATCATATCAGTGACACTCTCACTCCTATTGCACGATAACATGAAATGAGCTGCCCTTCTTTGTACTTTTTCGATGTCCTCCATCAATCCTACTTGGTAAGGATCCCACGCCGCACAGCAATATTCCATCAGAGGATGGACAAGTGTAATGTAGGCTGTCTCTTTAGTGGGTTTGTCGCATCTTCTAAGTGTTCTGCCAACAAAGCACAGTCTTTGTTTCGCCTTCCCCACAATATTATCTATGTGGTCTTTCCAATTTAAGTTGCTCGTTATTGTAATTCCTAGGTATTTAGTTGTTTTGACAGCCCTTAGATTTGTACGATTTATTGTATACCCAAAATTTATCGGATTTCTTTTAGTACCCATGTGGATGACCTCGCGCTTTTCTTTGTTTAGTGCCAATTGCTACTTTTTGCACCATACAGAAATTCTCTGTAGATCATTTTGTAATTGGAATTGATTGTCTGATGATTTTACTAGACGGTATTTACAGCGTCATCTGCAAACAATCTAAGGGGGCTGCTCAGATTATCATTTATGTAAATCAGAAACAGCAGAGGGCCTATGACACTACCTTGCGGAATGCCAGATATCACTTCTGTTCTACTCAATGATTTACTGTCCATCACTACGAACTGTGACCTCTCTGACAGGAAATAACTAATATAGTCACACAACTGGGACAATACTCCATATGCATGCAATTTAATTAATAGTCTGTTGTGAGGAATGGTATCAAAAGCCTTCTGGAAATCTAGGAATATGGAATCGATCTGAGATCCCTTGTCAACAGCACTCATTACTTCATGGGAATAAAGAGCCAGCTGTGTTGCACAAGAATGATATTTTCTGAATCCGTGTTGGTTATGTATCAATAAGTCATTTTCTCCAAGGTGATTCATAATGTTCAAGTACAGTATATGCTCCAAAATCCTACTGCAAACTGAGGTCAGTGATATGGGTCTGTAATTCAATGGGTTACTTGTATTTCCCTTCTTGAATATTGGTGCGACTTGTGCTACTTTCTAGTCTTTAGGAACAGACCTATCGTCAAGTGAGCGGTTGTATATGATTGCTAAGAAAGGCGCTGTTGTGTCTGCATACTCTGAGAGGAACCTGATTGGTATACCGTCTGGACCAGAAGACTTACCTTTCTTAAGTGATTCGAGTTGTTTTGCAACACCTAAGATATCTACTTTTTGATTTGCAGGTAAGCATGTTTGCTGTTGATAATGCTAAAAATTGTTGCATCTGTGAGCACATGTGTAAAGTCTTGGAGATTCAGGCCAGGGTAGCTGCATGGATTGTTCTAGAATTAAGAACTCTGTAGTTGCCATAAAGTCTTGTTTCACCATCTTTCTTGGGAAGAAGTTTAATTTGTGATGCCTAGGGGCTGTCGGATGGTGGACAATATCTGCATGTAAAAGTTCATGAATAGTGTTTTCAGTTGCTTGTAAATTTGCAGGGCAGAGGCAATGCGGTATGTGTCTGACAGGAGGACCATCTGTTGTCATAACCCTAAGCATCATACCGACGCTTACTGCACACGCATAAGCCCGAATGCAGGTGGTGGCTGGGACCAGTGCTCTGTCTGTTAACTAACACTGTAGTTAGTAGCATACCGACTATGAGGTGTGCATTGTTGTTAGTCAGCTATGCTGAGTGCTTCGCTGAAAACCGTCTGGAGGCAGGTGGCACGGGGAAGGGGGGCACCTCTTACGTGGTGGCCAGTTTTAAGTTATTGTTGACATCTAGCATTTGTGCGTGGCGCAGCAGAATGCCTGTGAAGTCCAGACCATGGCGGTGAGGAGGGTGCACAGTATAGGGTAGCAGCTGGCCCGTGTCAAATGAGCTCACGTATAAGTGTGCATACTGTTGCAGGTTCGGTTATTGTGGCGGAGGTCAGAATTTTCATTGTGAAGTACTTGTGCTTCTGTGAAGAAGTCACTGTATTGCTGCTGAGAGGAGAGAATGCTTTGAATTGTGGACACATAGTGGATTTTTTCTATCATAGATTCATGACTAGAAATATATCTGGCAGAATACATTGTAGTAGGTGTAGTCTAAGAGAATTGTCCTCAGACCGCAGCCGAGGTATTGTGGTGTGTTGACGCCACATGCACTATGTCAGGCAAAAGTTTGTGCTGGTGTAAAAAGTCCATGCCAATAACAGGCTTGTGCACATCCATGAGCTAAAATGTCCAGATGCATTATAAATCCAGTGTAAGCTGAACAGTGCACAAGATGATGCAATGGATGGAGATTTCTGAGTCATCTGCTGAAGTGTAGACTAGTGGGCATGCTGTTATAGAGCAGGGACTTGATATCAGAGCCGACATCAACAAGGAAGAATTGTTTCGTAGTTAGGTCTTGAACGAAGAGGCATTTGTCCGTGGGTACTGTAGAAGAGATGTGAGCCTGTGCACCGTGCAAGAGTGATAGGTGACTATGTTGTGATGAATGGCCTGAAGCATCTATTTCAGCCCGCTTGGGATCTCACATGTTTTTTGATATTTTCAAGCTGTCTGCCCATAGGTAGTATGACACCAGCAGAACGATGGTCGTGAAGAGGTCGCATTACTGGGCATGATCTCATCTCTGGTAGGGGCAGGGTGTTCTTACTGTAGTAGACAATGAAGCATGATGTCACCCTCAGGTCACGTTAAGCTGCTCAGCTGGCTGTGGTTGGCAATGAAGATGGTAACACCCATCTGCTGCCTGGTGTGTCATCAACCTGTTTGTTTGTTAATCATCCTGTTTATTAATCAACAGTGATGGATGATGAAGGGCATACAATCAGTTAGCATGAGTTATTTCTCGAGAGGTTCAGACTTGTGTAGTCATTGCTAGTTGAAGTTCCATTGGTAGTTTAACCATCCATAGCATCCGTAGTACCACGTTTGGCACAGAGGGCACAGAGACATCGCCAGATGTGTCACAGAGTGTTGCCAAAGCCTCCTGTACTTGTTGTTCAGGGTTATGTGATAGGTGTTGTTGGAGTGCGAACTTCACTGCATCGAACTTGTTTGTTTGAGGCAGTGACAGTGTGACGTTACTGATGACTTCCGCTTGAACTGGTAGGTGGCAGAGTTAACTGACGTATCTAGCATCACCACTGAGGACTCCTGTTGCCGTAGAAATATTCACAATCGTCGTGAACCACAAAGGGCTGTTAGCGACATCAGAAGGTGGCAATTTGAGGAGAGTACTAAGCTTTGGACATGAAGTGAAGGCTGAATTTGCAGCATTGTCTCTTGCAGCAGGCAAGGTGGCTGCTGATTGTGCGTGAAGCCTGGTTTATTGTAATGAAATAGTAAATGTCTGGATGTTTGCATTTCACGCTGTGGAAGATGCAGGAGGCGCGCAACTTGTCACATGTATGTTGCACTCGGTTTCAAATGGGAGCATTGGCCGCAAAGGCACTATCCTTCAGATCTGAAAGCAGGTCCAGAATGTGAATCGACATATGTGACAATTGTTTGTGGCACGCAAATGGTTGATGCGGGTCGGTATGCGAATGTTCATATTGCACGTGTGACATGGAAGGAGCAGATGATACAAAAATGTTGCTACAAACATTATGGGATCATTGTAAAACTATTGATAAACATAGTTGTACTCATGGCATGAAACTGGATTCACAAGTGATAGGCATTGTTGAGGTACAGAAGGTTCGATGATGTCTGTAGAATGTTGTGAGCTCATATGTAAGTAGTATTTTTATTCATATAAAAACAAAGCAGAAAAGGAAAAAAAATACTATGTATGTTAGGAGTGGCATTATAGCAAGTGGGGCTATCCCACCGTGGCATATTTTGATGAGAATGTTTACCGTAGCCTTGGTTGATGTTAATGATGTTGAGTCATCAGTGCACTCAATTTTTGACATTGTTTGTGTGCACTGTGAGCATGTCACATCCTGCACTGCAGTCCTTCCACCACTGCACTCCAGAAGCGATTTGCTGGTTTGGGCATTGTGTGGTGTTACATTGTCATAACAAAAAATGACGAAATTTTGAAGAATTGCGAATTTCACAACTGACTCGGGGTCACTGATGTGGGTGGTTCATAGTACAAGCTGTTATTTTATGACTGTCATAAGAAACTAATGCAGCAGATACAACTGAGTAAATTTTATTACCTGACATAATTACGTGCAGCTGCCTTGGACCAAAACTCAGATTGCACTACTCTCTCTCTGCACGGTCAAAAGATTGTTCTCTTCTTGTGGTTGGTTGGTTTTTGGGGGAGAGCGGGGGGGGGGGGGGGGGGGGGGTGACCAAACTGCTTGGTCATCAGTCCCTACTTCTTGTGGCAGAGGGCCTCTGGAAACTGCATGGAGATTAATACTTCCATGAGGTATGTCGATCATAAAACAAATAATTATTAGCTTGGCTGGACTTGAAAGTGCACGTGGTTTACTTTATATTTCTTTAAATAAAATGTTTCTACATGACTATGTATATTATTATTATTATCATCATCAGTAAAGTGTAAACTATACACTGAATAATAAGGTTTAGAAAATTGCACCTTGGAAATAATTTGGTAAGTTCCCATGTAAATAGTATTTTTATTCATGTAAAAAACAGGGAAAAAATATTATTTTTATTCAGGGTGGTGTTATAACAAGTGGGGCTATCCCACCTTGGCATATTTTGATGACAATGTTTAGTGTATCCTAGGTTGACATTAATGATGATCTCTTCAGGTACTGCATCTTGCATATTACGTATTATTCAGAGGTTCAGGCTGTCAACCAAATGAAAGTGTCCATCTTGATACCTGTTAAAATTTTATCAATGCTGTTGTTAAATATTCCAAAGAGAAGCTTTAAATAAATGTCTTCAATGTTTTTTTTTATTGTGTAAAGCCTACAAGGAAGTACACCATTCGCGGAGGTATACAAATACGAGCTCCTTGCAAGATGAGTGATTCATGTCACATGAATTAAAACAAAGTGCAGACTCGGTAGACATAAATGCTACATATAAATGGACAAGTGAAAAGTTCGAGAACAAAAGATAGCATTAAAAGTGTAGCTGAAAATGAATTTCTCATAATTGGCGATTCCATGTTGAAAAATGTCATAGTGCCAACCTGTGAAGTTGAAGCCTGCCCAGGAATTAGGTTCCATCAGCTCAGTAACTATTTTAAAAGCATTGCAAATTGAAGAGAAAACATCAAAAAAGAAGCGAACCAAAATTACAAAGCCGTTTTCTTCTATGTTGGGACAAATTCCCTTTGAGGATACAGTGAAGAGGAAATTATTAACAAATCAAAAAATATAATCTGATCAGCCAGAAAAATTTACCCTGCTTCCAGGATAGTGATCAGTGGAATCATAAACAGGAAGTTGATGAGTGACAGTTATATCAATCGAATCAATTGCAGACTCAATGAGTGTTGTGACAGACTAGGTGCTATATTTATAAATTCAGATACGAGTTTGGGCAAGGAATGTCTAGCCAAGGATGGACTGCATCTAAACAGACTAGGATTGATGACCTTCAACAAAATGTTTATGGATATTTGCAAAGCCATTGAAACTAAGGGAAACTAATATTTACTGGAAGGGATGTAAAAGAAAAATGCCTATTAGCTGAAAAGAAAACTGATAAAGAGTGTCTACGAAAATGTATGTTTAATACCATTAAAACAAGCAAAAATTCTTATTTGATGCACTGGAATATAAATGGCTTAAATTCTAAATCTTCCAGCAGCCTAAGCTACAAACTCGATGAGTTACAATTCTTCCCACAGAATGTAAAAGCATAAAAATTATTTGTTTAAATGAACACTGGCTTAGCTCTAATACAATAAATATTTTAAATAAAATTGAAAATTTCTATGTGCAAGCAGCTATTGCAGGGAGAAAAAAATCTCACGGAGGTTGCTGCATACTCCAGGATTCTTCTATAAGCTATGAAGTGAAAACAGATTTTAATTGTTTAAATGAAGATTGCATATTTGAAAGTTGTTGTATAGAGCTTAAAGACCTTAATATGATAATCATTTCAATTTACAGAATTCCAGAAAGGGCCTTAGTCACACCTTTCCTCTCCAAATTCCAGTGCTTGCTAGATAAACTAAAGAAAGAAAAGAAGAAAAAAATTGTAATAGCAGCAGATTTTAATATGACAATAAACAATCGACAAAATTTATTGATTCATTTAAAAAGTCTGGTTTTTAACTAAGTTTTTTGGAGTTCACTAGAGAAAATATCCACTCAGCAACATGCATCGACAACATTGTAACAAATTACTACTTTGATAATGTACATCAATTCTGTCTAAACTTAGGACTTTCTGATCACTCAGCCTCGTTTGTCTCACTGCCAAAAACCGATACACATATTATGAGAAAAATATATCAAAAGAAGTGTCAATAAAACAAATATAGAAATATTCTTTGAGGAACTAAGTAAAGTTAAGTGGTGTTTCGGGGATGGTGATTCAACAAATGAAAACTTTAGTACATTATTAAACAGTTTTCTTGAAGTATTTAATGAAACTTTCCTGCCAAGATCATATTGTAACGAAACACCAAGTAAGATAAGATGGTTCACACCAGGAATAAAAATATCCAGTGAGAGGGAAAGGAAGCCACACAATCAGCTGAAGCACAACAAAGATCCTGATTTTGTAAAATATGTTAGAAACTATAAAACTATTTTTAAAAAAGTTGTGAAGCCTCAAAACAAATGGGAAATAACAAGTTCATTCTTGAGCGGAAAAATAAAACAAGGGAAGTATGGTCTGTAGTGAAGTGTGAATTAGGCGTCTGAAATCACAAACAAGATATTTCAAAAATCAAACTTAAGGAAAAATTGGTTGTAAATCCAGCTCAAAATATCTGAGTGCTTCAATGAGTACTTCATAAATATAGCAAACTCTGATTTAGACATAGCAAATTACGAGCAGAAAGTAAATAGTTTTGGGTTAAAAGGTAATACCAGTGAATGTCTTAAAAGTTCAACACAGTCTCAGCAAAATTTGTTGAAAATATCACACTCTCCTTAAAACACAAAAAGTCTGCTGGCTGGCGTGGGCCACCCACCAAAATAATTAAAGATGTTTACAACATAATAGCTCCTCCTCTCTCTCTTAAAATATGCGTAAGTAAAACCATTGTTTAAAAAAGGTTCACAAGATGATGTGGGAAATTATCACTCCATCTCTGTACTCCCTGTCATATCAAAATTATTTGAAAAAATTGCTGCTTTACAGATACAAAGCTTCATCACACAGAATATCATTTCACATAACCAGTTTGGCTTCCAACAAGGCAAAAACACAGTAGATGTGATACATGAGTTAATTGAAAAAATTACTTCATAACTATATAATAGAGGGAAACATTCCACACGGGAAAAATATATTTAAAAACAAAGATGATGTGACTTACCATACGAAAGCGCTGGCAGGTCGATAGAAACACAAACAGACACATACATACACACAAAATTCAAGCTTTCGCAACAAACTGTTGCCTCATCAGGAAAGAGGGAAGGAGAGGGAAAGACGAAAGGAAGTGGATTTTAAGGGAGAGGGTAAGGAGTCATTCCAATCCCGGGAGCGGAAAGACTTACCTTAGGGGGAAAAAAGGACGGGTATACACTCGCGCGCGCACACACACGCACACACATATGCATCCACACATATACAGACACAAGTAGACATATTTAAAGACAAAGAGTTTGGGCCAAATATATCAATATAATAGAGGGAAACATTCCACGCGGGAAAAATATATTTAAAAACAAAGATGATGTGACTTACCATACGAAAGCACTGGCATGTCGATAGAAACACAAACAGACACTTACATACACACAAAATTCAAGCTTTCGCAACAAACTGTTGCCTCTCCTTCCCTCTTTCCTGATGAGGCAACAGTTTGTTGCGACAGCTTGAATTTTGTGTGTATGTATGTGTCTGTTTGTGTTTCTATCAACCTGCCAGCGCTTTCGTATGGTGAGTCACATCATCTTTGTTTTTACTTCATAACTAGATACGAAAGCTAGGTCGCAGGAATATTCTGTGATCTTACAAAAGTATCCGACTCTGTAAACCATGCCCTGATGCTTTTCAACCTCAACAGGTATGGATTGAGGAATATTGCTTTGAAATGGTTTGAATCATATCTCTGGGAGAGGAAACAAAGGGTAGTAATCACATCAAATGGAGCAGATTACGTCTCAGAGTGGAAAACTGTGTCACAAGGTGCTCCTCAAGGCTCAATCTTTGGACCCAAGGCTCAATCTTTGGACCCAATTCATTCCTGTTCAATGTAAATGACTTACCACTCGACCGCCTAGTGTAGCGTAGCGGTTGCATTTCTACCTACCACGCAGGGGGCCCAGGTTCGATTCCTGGCAGGGGACTGGGTGTTGTGTGTCCTTCATCATCATTTTCATCATCATTGACCCGCAAGTCGCCGAAGTGGCGTCAGCTGAAAAGGACTTGCAATATGGCGGCCGAACTCCCCCATATGGGACCTCCTGGCCAACAATGCTATATGCTCATTTCATTTGACTTGCCTCTCCATATAAATAATCATTTAACTTTGTTTGCAGATGATACTTCTGCCCTAATTAAAAATAAAAATTCTGACAGTATACCACAGAGTATCATAAATACTTTAAGTTATCTGGAAACATGGTTCAGTCTAAATGGCTTGAGGCTGAACATTTCAGAAACCCACATCATGAGTTTCAAAGCCAAACAGTCAAAAACTGAAGAAATCTGCATCACTCACAAAAATAAAAAAAATGGAAGAACTTGACTCGGTCGGGTTCCTGGGAATAAACTTGGACAGAACTTTGAGTTGGAATTCTCATATAGATTATCCAGCTAATAAATTAAACAGCCTTGCATTTGCAATGGAAATTTTGGCCTGTGCCACTGATATGGCCACCAGAAAAATAGCATATTATAGCAACTTTGAATTAGTTATTGGATATGGCATAATTTTTTGGGGTAACTTGGGAAACATCACACAGATTTTAAAGTCGTAAAAAATAATTCGCAACATGTGCTCTGCACAGCTGAGGGCATCATGTCTACCATTATTTAAAGACCTAAAAATATTAACTGTCCCCTCATTATACATCTTTGAGGTGGTTCTTTTCTGTACGCGGCAGAGCTGATCTATTAAAAAAACAATCATTTTGAACATTCATATGATACAAGACATAAAGAAAACTGTATCCTCATCTCTCATCGTCTAAAACAGCTTGCTCAGACTCCTCAGTGTATGAAAATTCACAACACAATAAAAGGGTGTGACATAATGAATATGAAGATAAATATTTTAAAAAGCAAGTTACATGATTTTCTAATTGAACGATGCTACTACTCTGTGGAAGATTTCATGAAGTATGTAGTGATACTTTGAGCTGGATCCCTAAAATGGAATAAAAATTTATGATAGTTATAGTAGATATAAATATTGTAAGTTTGACAAATTTTAAGTAAGTAACTGCTCCACAAAGTATTATTGTAAGTGTGACAAAATTTTAAATAAGCAAATTGTAACCTTGACATGTCTCCTGTACATCAGACATATGTTCTGAAATTGTGTACGTTATGAAATGAATAAAATACATTTCACAGTTCACTCAAGATATTTTAACAGAGACTGACTGTGCAGAACACCTCCTATTGAAAGCTAAATGGAGAATGACTTACTCTTCACAGTGCCTATTTAAATAGGAAGGTTTTTATGAAATGACCAAGCACAGAGTAATCTAGGGGCCCTTTGCTTGTTGATTTCCTTGAGCGTGGAACCACAATTACATTTCTCTGAAGATACTGTGCAGAAACTGCGATGCAGCGTAAAGTCAAAATGCCCAGGAATGATGTCGTATGGAGTCATCCTGTTGTATGGTAATGCCTATTCCCACACTATTTATTTATTTACATTTTCTTTGCGTGGAGCCATCGTAATGATGGCTTTTGCAATCGTCAGACTTAATACTATGGTTATATTTACACTTATAAAATACACTATATTGTGTAGCTGTTGCTTCTTATGTCTATTTTTTACATTTATCACATTACAGCTGTTACAATCGGTATCTTAAAATTTGTTGAAACAACATAAACATTTTTCTATTAAAAAAGATTTTAATTTTGTTTTAAAGACATTTCCCATGTAAGTTCTTAGAGCGTTTGGTAGCTTGTTGTACCAAATTAAGCCACTGATATATGGACTTCTATCAGTCATTTTTAACATTGTTCTGTTACGGAAATAGTTACACTTTGTTCTAGTGTTGTGATCATGTACGTCACTGCCCTTGATAGCTTCTGTTGGTTGACTTATAAAAAATACAACTATTTTGAAGATGTACAGAGAATATATTGTCAGATATTTGTGCTGCACAAACACTTCACGAGATGAATCTCTATGTCCCATCCCATGTATATGTCTCATTGCTCTTTTCTGTAGTAGTAGTAGTAGTAGTAGTAGTAGTATTCTTTTTAAATGTACATTGGCTGCACAAGCCCCGTAGTTCAATTCCGTGATTAAGATAGGGGTAAAGTTTTCCATAATATACTAATTTCAGTGCTTGGCTAGGAACTATCTTTGCAAGCTGGCTGAGGAGATATGTGGCACTACTGACTTTCCCGCATACGAAATTAATGTGGTATGCCCATCACAAATTTTCATCAACATACACACCCAGGAATTTACCATTTTCTGTTGCAGAGATATTACACACACTATTCATATTGTTGTGGTGAGAACTGCCTGTTTTAAATGTCAGTAGTTGATATTTGGTGACATTCATCTTGAGTCCCTGATCATTGAAGTATTTTGTTACTTCTGTTATACCACTGGTAGCAAGAGATTCTAGCTCATTAGATTCACTTCCATAGAATAAGATTGATATGTC
Source organism: Schistocerca americana (assembly GCF_021461395.2). Classification (NCBI taxonomy): domain Eukaryota; kingdom Metazoa; phylum Arthropoda; class Insecta; order Orthoptera; family Acrididae; genus Schistocerca; species Schistocerca americana. The sequence continues at coordinate 506,665,782 of NC_060126.1, read as the reverse complement.
ATCTGCATAAGTTACAATATGGGAGTTAATGAGTTGTGCAATGTTGTTAATAAATATAAGGAAGAGAAAGGGTCCAAGGATTGAGCCCTGTGGTACAACTTGTAATAAAGGTTCACTGGTGGACTGAGAGTTCACAATTTTATTACCTAGTTTTTATGACAATTTAGTGCTTTGCTACCAATCAGATGAAGGCTACAGTTTGGCAGTTTCGTTGGGAAACACTGCAATGTCGTCCATACAGTCTGGATCTTTTCCATGTGATTTTCACATCTTTGACAACCTGAAGAAAGGTGTATGTGGATGTTAGTTTCAGTCGGACATGGAAGTGCAAGAGTGGGTGCGGTTGTTGGTCCATCAGCAGCCAACAGGAATTGATCATCTCGTTCCCAGTGGGATAAATGTCTTAATGTTGGTGGTGACTGCTTTTGAATGGAACCATTTCATGGTCCATTTGAAGAGAGTGTTTGGTTTTCATTTGACTTTCCATTACACAACAAATCAGATAAACTATAATGCAACATGTAAAAACACAGAAGCAAGATTTTCATTGGTGTTAGTGCGATCTCTGTACGAGACTAGTAATTTTGGATTTTTGTTTTTGCATATAGTGTAATTTCCACTTGGAAGCAATGTATAAATGTGGCAGAATATTTCAGAACATAGTGAAGTACATGAGGCCACAGTACAACAGTAACCTGTTTATGGAGTATTTATCACTTAATTTATGTGCAATGCAAAATTACTGCATAAATCTTTGTTCATCTCTGTTTTAAGATACAGTGACGAGCCAAACATTATGATCACTTACTTAAAAGTGTGTTGGTCCACCTCTGGAATGCAATTCAGCAATGATTTTGCAAGCCATGGACTCAACAAGTACTTGACAGGTTTCCACAGGTTTGTGGTGCCAGATGCTTATGCACAGGTCACACACTTCTCATAATTTATGAGCAGTCGATTTCTGGATGCAGAGCTGATGCTCGATAGCATCCCATTTAGGTTTTATCGGATTCAGATAACCTGAATTTGATGGCCAAAATGTCAACTTGAGTTCACTGTCATGCTCGTCAAACAGTTGCAGCATGATTCTGGCCTTGTGACACGGACAGTTATCCTGCTGGAAGATGCTATTGCTATTGGGGAAGCATAAGGGGTTATAAGTGGTCCCTGGTAATGTCCATATAGTGCACATACAACATAGAGCCTTTGATTACAACCACAGATCCCATGGAAGCCCAAGTGAATGTCTCCCATAACATAATACTGCTCCCACTGACTTGCATCCATGGTGTCATGCATATTTTGAGCAGCCGTTCGCCTGGAGGACAGTTTATCTGGACACAACCATTGATCTAGTGTAACAATAAATGGGTGACATGATTTGATTCCATTGATTTGTGTTCCAATCTCAATGGTCCTGTGCCCACTATTATCATAATTAATGATGATGTTGGGTCAACATGGGAACATGTAGGGGTCCTCTTCCATAGAACACCACATTCAACACTGTGTGCTGAACAGTGTTCTCCAAAACATATGTGCCTGTGCCAGCATTGTACTCTGTTGCCAGATCTGGCACAGATTGTCGCGTATCCTGCTTTGGGGAGCAGTCAAGTCTCTGGTCCCTGTGTTCTGTGATGAGGTGTAGGTCATTTCTGAGATGCTCACTCCCAGGCACTGGCCACAACAATCTGGCTTTTGCCAAAGTTACGTGAGTCAGTGAATTTCACATTTGCATCATTTAGCATCGCTAGAATGATTCCCCATTCGTCTCTGCTCCCTCATATGCTTCTCTTACTGTGTCACGTGCCCTCAGTACCAACACGCAGCATACAACGTTGCAGTGGGCAGCGGTCATAAAGTTTTGGGCATATTTGTGTGTCAAGGCATAAGTGCATTTTATGATAAAAACTGCTAACCTTCCTTCTTCAAAATTTCTAAAAAATGGTTCAGATGGCTCTGAGCACTATGGAACTTAACATCTATGGTCATCAGTCCCTCAAAATTTCTCCAGTCAAGTTTTCACAGTGTCAAATCATCAAACATTACTCCTGGAGGCACCAATTGCTTTTAGTTCACTGCTTCTTTACCTTGTCTTATGGTCATGAAATTGGCTGTTACTTATGATTTAGTTAATTTACTGTCATTTTTGATTAATTGTTTGAATGTATATACTGCATAAATAATCATAATATTAAACTGAACGCACCTATAAGCACTCAAATAATCACTAATTTTCACAAAATTGTTATACTACTTATCCTCGGAGTCTTTCGCGATGGCATACATGAATAAAACGTTCTCGATTTTCAAGCCGTGTCAATTTGAATAAATTCCTTGAGCTTTTGATGACTATCCCCACCATTGTCGTGAGGAGTTCACTGACTGCCGGGCTGCTACAGTTTCTCACTTATTTTAGAACATGTTTTTTTGCTCGCATATCATGTCATTTCTGGAAACCCAGAATCTACTATGTAGGAATCAACATGGATTCCAGAAACAGTGATCGTGTGAGACCCAACTCACTTTATTTGTTCATGAGATCCAGAAAATATTAGATACAGGCTTCCAGGTAGATGCCATTCTCCTTGACTTGCGGAAGGCGTTCGATACAGTCCCGCACTCTCGCCTGTTAAACAAAGTAAGAGCCTACGGAATATCAGACCAGCTGTGTGGCTGGATTGAAGAGTTTTTAGCAAACAGAACACAGCATGTTGTTATCAATGGAGAGACGTCTACAGACGTTAAAGTAACATCTGGCGTGCCACAGGGGAGTGTTATGGGACCATTGCTTTTCACAATATATATAAATGACCTAGTAGATAGTGTCGGAAGTTCCATGCAGCTTTTCGCAGATGATGCTGTAGTATACAGAGAAGTTGCAGCATTAGAAAATTGCAGCGAAATGCAGGAAGATCTGCAGCGGATAGGCACTTGGTGCAGGGAGTGGCAACTGACCCTTAACATAGACAAATGTAATGTATTGCGAATACATAGAAAGAAGGATCCTTTATTGTATGATTATATGATAGTGGAACAAACACTGGTAGCAGTTACTTCTGTAAAATATCTGGGAGCATGCGTATGGAATGATTTGAAGAGGAATGATCATACAAAATTAATTGTTGGTAAGGGGGGTGCCAGGTTGAAATTCATTGGGAGAGTCCTTAGGAAATGTAGTTCGCCAACAAAGGAGGTGGCTTACAAAACACTCGTTCTACCTATACTTGAGTACGTCTCCTCAGTGTGGGATCCATACCAGAGGAGATAGAGAAGATCCAAAGAAGAGCTCCGCGTTTCGTCACAGGGTTATTTGGTAACCATGATAGCGTTACGGAGATGTTTAACAAACTCAAGTGGCAGACTCTGCAAGAGAGGCGCTCTGCGTCACGGTGTAGCTTGTTCCAGGCTTTGAGAGGGTGCGTTTCTGGATGAGGTATCGAATATATTGCTTCCCCCTACTTATACCTCCCGAGGAGATCACGAATGTAAAATTTAGAGAGATTCGAGAGCACACGGAGGCTTTCCGGCAGTTGTTCTTCCCGCAAACCTTACGCGACTGGAACAGGAAATGGAGGTAATGACAGTGGCACGTAAAGTGCCCTCCGCCACACACTGTTGGGTGGCTTGCGGAGTATAAACGTAGATGTAGATGTAGGAGTTCGTACTGTGCTTCAACAATTATGCTCAAAGAAATTGCCAAAATTTGAGCAAAAGTAGTGTCCTAACAAAGAACAGTGTTTTTACTTCCCAAATGGGCAATTTTTGATGTGTTCTGCCAAACTTGGTTTAAATTAAAATGTGTAATGAGCCTGTGATCATTTTCCTCTTGTCTAATATCCAAGAATTGTAAAAAAAAAGTTACCAAAATGTTTTGAAGGCATCAAATTTATTCTTCTTTTGGAACGTGTATTGAAGGGGTTATTCCTTGTTTTTATGTTGGAAGTAAAAACTCATTTGAACTATGCTTGGAAATAATCAAATTCTGGTGATACATGAACATGTCCGCTTGCTACCAGCTATGCACAATCATATTATCCATATTGATAACAGGTTTCTCATACCCAAATGTTCATTCAGAACATTAAATACCTGTTCAGATGTTAATCATAATTTCACAGAACTACACTTAGCAGTTGTGCAGGACAGCTCAGCAGTTTTCGGGTTCAAGGTCTTTGTCAAAAATAGGCAACAGGCAAAAGGTGCGCCCACACACACACACACACACACACACACACACACACACACACACACACACACCACTTGAATTTCATGGTGCTACAGGATCATAATGAACTACATACATATCATATTATATTACTTGTGCCAAATTATCCATAACACTGTACAGTTTTTCTTCTCTCTGCTGGATTCTGCACAAGTAAGCTCGATTCACATAACTTACGTATCTTTATCTAACAAGTTAGCAAAGGGGTGAATACTTTTGTGCTTTCAGACACCAACAACAAATTTTCAACACATCAGACTCTTTATTTATATGAAGTAATGAGTGCTATCAACAAGGGTCCTAAAGTTGACACCATATTTCTAGATATTCATAAGACTTGTAACAATATTCTTCACAAGCAGCATCTAACCAAATTACATGGCTGTGAAATGTTGTATCAGTTGTGAGGCAGGATGCATGATATCCTGTCAGAAATATAACAGTTTGTAGTGATTTAGGAGAAGTTATCCTAGTGAAAACAAAGTGATTTATGGGGTTCCCCAGGGAAGTATTATAGGCCCTCTGCTGTTCTTAATTTGTGTGAATGATTTTGGAGTCAATCTGAGCAGCTGTCTTAGAATGTTTGCAGATGATGCTGTAGTTTGCTGTCTATTCATCAGAAGATCAAAACAAATTGTAAAATGATTTAGACAAGATATCTTCTTGGTGCAAAAAGGGGAAAATGACCCTAAACAATAAAAAGTGTAGAGCCCACCTCATGAATACTGAAAAATTGATTCAATTTAAGTTACATAATAAATAGTACAAATTTAAAAGATGTTTTTTCAACCAGATACCTAGGGATTACAGTTACAAACAACTTAAATTGGAATCACCACATAGAAAATTTTGGGAGGAAGGTGAACCAAAGACTGCAATTTTTAGGCAGAACACTTGGAAGATGTGAAAAATATACGAAAGAGAATCCCTACAGTGCTATTGCCCATACTGTTCTGGAACATTGGTGTCAAGCATGGGATCTTTACCAGATAGGGTTGATGGAGGACAATACAATAGTACAAAGAAGGGCAACTTGTTGAATTGTGAATTGTAGTTTATCTGTCTCATAAGCTACATAATCAAAATCATTTGATTCAGATACAGGAGATATATCAAATTGTGGTAGAATTTCACTGTAAACAAAGAACTGCTGATGTTAACAAATAGCATTATAATAGTAAGAGAATATTGTTGTATGTACATACATACAATGAAATATAACACTTAATTACCCCTTGTTCAAATTACCATTCCATCCTTTATGAATTCTTCTATTGAATAGTAGCATTTCTCTCACAGAATCTGCTGTAGCCTCATTTTTAAGATTTCTGGCTTCATATTAAATATGTTTTTGTTCATTAACTTGTTATATATGTTGTCATCCCCATTTACTGTGGAGTCCGGGCATGTAATTTCAACTGGTGTGTGGGTAGCATAAAATTATTTTTATTTCTTCTGTTACATGTATGGTTAAAATTATTCCTCAAATAACTTTTGTCTGTTGTGTAGGAAGATTATAATTTCATAAATGTATATGGAGGGAACAGTCAGGATTTGTGGTTTCTGAAATAATGAGTGAGAAGACTCCGTTTGCTATGCAGTACACATGTATTGGACAATTTTCTTTTGCAGTTCCAGTATTCGAGATACACTACTTGAACTTCCACAGAAATTTATTCCATATCTAATGACTGATTCAAAATAACTATGGTAAACAATTTTTTGTGTACTCAAGTTGGTGGAAATTGCTAGTATTTGCGTTGCATATATAGAACTGCTTAGTTTGTTTGATGGGAAGTCAAATTGTATATTCCAGTGTAAGTTCTTGTCCACATTTAGTCACAGGAATTTGACTGTGTAAACTTCATTTATAGGTTGATCGTTATGTTGTCTTTTAAGTTTTGAATGTTTCGTTTTGAAATGTACCATATGGGTTTTTGCAATGTTCAGTTTCAACCCATTTAACTGGAACCAGCTTTCTAGTGTATCCAGTATGCTTATGATAGAGCTCGAAATTTTTTCTGCATCTTCATCTTGAATTAAAGAAGAAGTATCATCTGCAAACAGAACTGATGGGGAATTTATATTTATGGGTAAGTCATTTTGTATTACAGTGAAAAGGGAGGGTGGAGGGGGACAGAGGGGAAATGTGTTCAGATAAGATAAGTGGGTTGTGGGGTGTCTGTCATTAAAATAAAGGGATTTTTTGCTGTGGAAAAATATTTTCATGAAATTCCAGTCACCTTCCTTATCCTACAAATGCAAAATAGTTTTTTTTACTCCCACCTACATAGAGGGAAATAACTTTTGTTACGAAATTAGAGAAATCCTAACTCACACTGAAAGATTTAGATGTTAATTTTTCCCACATGCTATTTAAGAATGGAATAGTCAATAAATAATCAGAAAGTGGTTCCATGGATCCTCTGCCAAACATTTAAGTGTGAATTGCAGAGTAGTCACATAGCTGTAGGTAAAGTGAGAAATTCAGTTAAAATACGATTTCATGTCAGCCACTGATGTATAACCTTCCTCCTCCTCTCTTCCATTAACCTTTAAGTAAATGAGACAGTGAATTTAAGCAGTAATTTTTTTTAATCATAGTAATAAGTTTCAATAGTTTGTTTGTATTGCAATATGTCTTCATTTAATTTTGTATCTGTTCAGCTGGAAGAAAAGCTTCAACGCAATCTGTCAGAACAACGTGCTCTAATACTGGAGCGAGAAAATATTCTTGCTGAGGTGGAAGCAGCACATCAGCAGCTTCAGGCAGAACGAGAGGAGCAGGGACTTGCCAAGAGAAATCACAAACTGGAAATTGAGAAACAAGTAAGTTCGACCTGCCTGCATCTCATATGTGTGTTCCTAGTAGCAAGTACTCGTTTAAAAAATAGGACTGAGTATGGTTGGGGATTTACAAGGTTGGGAGTTTCTGATACTGCTTTCACCTTTCCTCAGTAGTAAACAGACTAGTGCAATGGAATTACAAATGAATTGTTAGTGTATGTGTAAAGTGACTGTATTTTTGCCATGGAATTTTGTCATACTGAGAAAGTATGTTCTGTATTTATACTTTTGGTATTGAAACCGTTATTCACACTATTACAGAGTGACTTGAGGTGTGTGTTCAACAAAAAGTGGAAAAAAAATTAGAATTAATTTTAACATGTATGAACACCCATGAGAGCTGTAAATACACGATTTAAAAAGGATGTTTGTAATATAGCAAGGTATTCCCCCACCCCCAGCCCCTTCTCCCTGCCCCTCCTCCCAACCTCCCAATGCTTTGAGAACCATTACAGTTACCTTCATGTTTATCAAATTGGTATCTTTATTCCTTAATTTTTTTGAGAAATAATAGTGAATACATGTTGAAAGCTAATATATTTAATATAACTGAGTGGGTGTAGCATTAATTGTATCTTATTTCTAATGTGGGGTGGACAGGGAGGAGATACATAAATAATCGTTCAGACACAAAGCAGCTTGAAGGCTTCCGATGTACTATAAGACGTATAATGTTTTAAAAGATCAGTAACATGCACATAAGCCCATGCAATTGACTAATGGGTTTTATATAGTGTGCTTAATGTAGATGGTTTTTATACTTTTCCTGCATTTATGATACAAACTATTTGACTCAGTGTGATGGCTTTGATGGCTAGGAGGGATTTTTCTTTTCTTTTGATTGGTGGGCAGGGAGGGCAGAAATTACTGTGCAATAACTATGAAACACTTTTTTTTCTTTTTATTCTTTATAGTCTTTTAAAAATGGCTGATACATTACATGAAGGAAAAAAAGACACAAAAAGTCTCCCCAGGCTCAACTCAAACAATGGAAAATCTAGAATGGAATGTAACAATTTTATGAAAAGGAAAGTTGCCATTCTTCCCCCTCCCCACCCAGCCGCCTCCTCCTCCTTACCTCCACCCAGTTGCCACTCCCATCATGCACTGCTGCTGTGTCTCAGCTGCCAGAGGCTGCAGTCGTGTATCTATTTTCGACAAAGGCCTTTGATGGCCGAAAGCTTATTTTGTGACAGTCCTTTCGTTGTGTCTATCTGCAACTCAGCATCTCTGCTGTATGGTGAGTGGCAACTTCCCTTTTCATTCCCCAGGCTCAAATATATATTGTTGAAGTTTGTAGGAGGCACGTACAGCAGTCACTTTTTTACTTGTTTAAAATAAAATTTCTTTTTTAAAAATACACTGATCATCATAAGAATAGCTGCACCCAGAAGGACCTAGCTGATCCACTGTGAACTGGGTTTGGATGTTGCACACCACCAGCTGTGCCATTGATTAAGTTTGCACTTGGGGAGAATCAGAGCTGTGATGTTGGATCCATAGGTCCCAAAACAGCTGTGCTGGCCATTATGATAGGGGGAGGCGTCACTAGGGCATCACCTGAGCATTCTCTGTGCCTATGGAATAGGCTCAACAGTGGGGTGGGAGAGTCTGGGGTAGTCCTGCTGCACACCACACCTGTCGTACGGACACCACCATTGCCCATTGCTGGTAGCACGACATGTAGTGTCTTAATGTCCAGCACGTACCGTAAGGAGGGAGGACCGACAGATTGTTCGCCACGCTCAAAACAAATCCGACAGTGGTGATAGGAGCCATTCGATGGGCTGTACTGCCATGCGTACAACAACCCGTAAATGCTAGTACCGTTGGCAGGTGGTGGCACTGTGCACGGCTCACCGCACACTGACCGTTACAGTAGCTGCCACTCTCACCCACACAGTGTGGTGCCTGACTCACCTGGTATCGACAGTGTTAGACGTGTGGTCCTACAGACTGCTGGAAGTTCATCTCCAGCGACGAGTCCCACTTCTGCCCTGGAAGCAAAAACCACTGCTTCCATCTTTGGAGGTGCAGTGGAGCATACCATGCAGTGGAGATGATATCCTACGGGCCCCGTTCACTGTTAGTGTTCCTAATAGGCTCCCTGCCAGCCACACCACACGTGGAGGAGATCCTTAAACCAGTGGTTCTACCGTTTGTGAATGCTCACACACTTGCCCATTTCACCACTACGACACTCATTCTCATATCACTGTCACCTCCTGAGACCATGCTCTGCAACTGCAAATACTCTGCTACAGATAGCCAAAATGTGGAGGAGGCTCTGAATGTGGCTTTCGAGGCTGCAGGGTGCGGTCATTTTGAAGTTTTGGCTTAGGCTGGCACGAAAGGTGCTTGTCGCTCAGAGTTCGAGGCTATCATCTGTTTGTATGGGCAGCTCGTGGAAGTGGTGACGGCCTCTGGCCTCCCTCATTAAGCCCAAGTAGAACTCACAATTTATGCTATTGAACTCAGAATTGATAGAGTTCCTTTGGTTTGGATCCAAGTAGAGGATCTTAACTGGAGGCTCCATCGATTCTGTGATGGTCTTAACTGCAGATTTCTGCACCTATTTTGTGGGGTGGAGAATTGTAGGACTTCCTTGACAGTTCAGGGGTGCACTACAGAAAGGAAGCAGCTATTTGGATAGCAGAGTGCTTGTGGGGTGTTTTAGGCTAGGCAGTAGTTTTAGGTCCTCCAATGAATGCTCGCCAGTCGTTACATAGAGAGAGAAAATCAGATGGCATAGAAAGTAAAGGTATTTCAACTGTCAAAATTTTTACATTAAATTGTCGAAATATTCATAACAAAGCTCAAGAATTTACTGCCCGCCGTGAAAGTTGTCATGCTCAGATTATTCTCAAACTGAGATCTGGCTGAAACCCAAAGTAGAAAGCTCGGAAATATCTAGCAAAGCATGGAATGTATATCAAAGAGGGAAAAGTTAATTGCAGTTGACAATTTGAAGGTAAAAATTGAGCCTGACTGTGAAATTACCTCGATGTGTGTAACAGTTCTTGGGAACTCAGGCTGATTATGGGATGTTTCTATCAGCCACATGATTCCATTGTGACAGTTTTTGAATCATTCAAAGAAAGTCTATACACAGTAGTGAAGAAATACCCAGGTCATGTAACATTAGTTGGAGGCAACTTTAACCTACAGAGGATAGAATGGGACATCTATGGATTCATTGCAGGCGGTACCGACAGTCAGTCTTCTGAAGTAGTTGTGAAAATGTTCTCCAAAAATGGTCTTGAGAAGCTAGTTTGTCAACCCACATGGAATGGAAATATTTGAAACCTTGTACTTAAACCGGCTTAACCTTACTGATAGTGTCTATATAGAGGCAGAGATTAATGATAATGATGTCATCACAGTAGTGATGCATACTTAAGTTAATAAATCCATCAAGAAGTCTAAAAAGTACTTTTGTTAGACAGAGTGGATAAGCAGTGGTTAGCATCCCTCTTCGACACTGAATGAACTTAAGTTAGTTCTGATGCGCATAGTGGAATTATGGGTAAAGTTTAAACAGGTTGGAAATTGCACTGTTGGGAAGTATGTGCCGAGTAAGTGGGTTAAAATAGGAAATTCCCACTGTGGTTTACTAATGTAATTCAGGAAATTCAAAGAAAGCAGAAACAGTATTATGAAAAGGAAAGTTGCTACTCACCATATAGCAGAGATGCTGAGTCACAGATAGGCACAACCAAAACACTCGTCACAAATAAAGCTTTCAGCCTTTAAGGCCTTTGTCAACAACACACACACACACACACACACACACACACACACACACACACACACACACACACACACAACTGCTGTCTCGGGCAACTGAAACCACACTGTGAGCAGCAGCAGCAGTGAATGATGGGATTGGCGATTGGGTGGAGTAAGGAGGATGCTGGGGCAGCGAGAGGAAGGGATAGTATGGTGGGGACGGTGGACAGTGAAGTGCTGCAGGTTAGACAGAGGGCAGGTGAGAGGTGGGGAAGGGAGGGGTAGCATAAAAGGAGAGAAGTAAAAAGACTAGTGTGATGGTGGAATGATGGCTGTGTAGTGCTGGAATGGAAACAGGGAAGGGCTGGATGGGCGAGAACAGTAGGATTATGGGAACGTAGGATGTATTGCAGGGAAAGTTCCCACCTGCATAATTGTGTTGGTGGGAAGGATCCATATGGCACAGGCTGTGAAACGTCATTGAAATGAAGGATGGAGCGTGTTCAGCAACAGGGTGGTCCACTTGTTTTTTGGTCACAGTTTGTCGGTGGCCATTCATGCGGACAGACAGCTTGTTGGTTGTCACGCCCACATAGAATTCTCCATAGTGGTTGCAGCTTAGCTTGTAGACCACATGACTGGTTTCACAGGCAGCCCTGTCTTTGATGGGATAGATGATGTTCATGACCAAACTGGAGTAGGCGGTGGTGGGAGAATGTATGGGACAGATCTTGCATCTAGGTCTATTATAGGGGTATGAGCCGTGAGGTAAGGGGTTGGGAACAGGGGTTGTGTAAGGTCGGATGAGTTTATTGTGTAGTTTTGGTGGACGGCAGAATACCACTGTGAGAGGGGCGGGAAGGATAGTGAGCAGGACATTTCTCATTTCAGGGCACAGTGAGAGGTAGTCGAAACCGTGGCGGAGAACGTAATTCAGTTGCTCCAGTCCTAGGTGGTACTGAGTTATGAGGGAAATGCTCCTCTGTGGCCAGATGGTGCGACTTTGGGAGGTGGTGGGAGATTGGAAAGACAAGGCATGGGAGATTTGTTTTTGTACAAGGTTGAGAGAATAATTGCAGTCTGTGAAGGCTTCAGTGAGACCTTCAGTACATTTGGATGGACCGCTCGCCACTGCAGATGCAACGACCATAGGTGGCTAGGCTGTAGACCTTGATGCAAGACCTGTCCCGTACATTCCCACCACCACGTACTCCAGTCACGAACATCATCTATCCCGTCAAAAGCAGGGCTACCTGTGACACCAGTCATGTGATCTACAAGCTAAGCTGCAACCACTGTGGTGCAGTCTATGTGGGCATGACAAACAACAAGCTGTCTGTCCACATGAATGGCTACTGATAAACTGCGACCAAAACACAAGTGGGCCACCCTGTTCCTGAACATGCTCCATCCTTCATTTCAGTGACTGCTTCACAGCTTGTGCCGTATGGATTCTTCCCACCGACACCAGCTTCTCTGAATTGTGCAGGTGGGAACTTTTTCCCTACAATATATCCTACATTCCTGTAACCCTCCTGGCCTCAACATTTGTTACTCACTGTCCTCACCCATTCAGCCCCTTTCCTGTTCCCATTGCAGCACTACACAGCCGTTATTCCAACATCACACTCAATCGTTTTACTTCTCTCCATTTCTGCTAGTTCCCTCCTACCTCTCCCCTGCCCTCCGTCTATCTTGCAGCACTTCACTGTCTGCCACCCCTACCATACTATCCCTCCTACTCCCCGCCCCAGCCTCCACCTTACCCCAACCTAGTCGCCACTCCCATCATGCACTGGTGCTGCTGCTCGCAGTATGATTTCAGTTGCCTGAGACTACAGTCGTGTGTGAGAGTTGTGTTTGCATTTGCGCGCGCGCGCGTGTGTGTACACGTCAATTGTTGACAAAGGTCTTAATGGCCAAAAGCTTTATTTGTGTCAGTCTTTTTGTTGTGCCTCTCTGTGACTCAGCATCTCTGCTATATGGTGAGTAGCAACTTTCCTTTTCAAAATATTGTTACTTTCCATCCTGGATTTTCCATTGTTTAAAAGAAAGCAGAAATTGTTACCTCTCAGTTGAAAAATGAATATGGATATATCGACAGATAAAAGGAGAAATTAATGCATTGATAAAAAGATCAATATACAAACAACAACTTTCACCCTCATACCTCAGCAAATGCCAAGAAACAGAGAAAATTCAGCTCCTACGTAAAATCATTAAGCAGTTTGAAGGCTTCTATCCAGGTGCTCATTGACCAGTCGGGTGTGGTAGTAGAAGTCAGCAGAAGGGAAGCTGAAGTTTTAATTTTATTTTTAAGAAATTATTCATGCCAGAGGATCATTCAGACACACTGTTATTTGACCATTGCATTGATTCCTGTATGTAGGACATACTATTAGCCATCCCAGGCGTACAGAAGCAACTGCAAGAATTGAAAACAACCAAATCGCCAGGTCTGAATGGAATCGCTATTTGTTTTTACAGAGAATACTGTTCATCATTGCCCTTACTTGGCTTGTATTTATTGCAAATCTTTTGCTCACTGAAAAGAGTCCAGAAAAAAGTGTAGGTCACTCCTATATATAAGAAGGGTAAAGGAATGGACTTACAAAATTACAGACCAATATTGTCAACATCTGTTTGCTGCAGAATTCTTGAACATATTCTAAGTGTGAATATAATAAATTCCTTCATGACAGAAAAGCTTCTGTTGACGTATCAACATGAATTTAGAGAGCATTACTCATATGAACTCTTTTCTCACATGATATCCTACAAACCATATATGAAGGGCAACTGACAGATACCATATTCCTAGGTTTCCAGAAAGCATTTGACACGGTGCCCCTCTGCAAACTGTCAGTGGAGGTGTGAGCATATGGAGTAGATTCCCAGATATGGGAATGGCTCAAAGACTTTTCACATAATAGAATACAGTGTTATGAAATGTATTCACAGTTGCAAGTATGCGATATTACAACAACTGTATGGTTTTTACTATAGACACACAATAATTTGGGCCAGACGTGGACTCAAATCTGGATTTCTCGCTTATCTCAAGTGGTTGCCCAAATCACTTCAGCTGTCTGTACACACCTCCTGGACTGATCCAAACTTCCACAAGTCGTAATGTCTGCATTCTAAAGTGCTCATATTCCATTCGTAAGATTTCCATATAGGGATAGACAATGTTTTTCTCATCAGTTTGCCGTGCTTTGGCATGAAATACATTTAGTGCAGTGTCTGTATTTGATAGTGTCTGTATAGTTCAATGCAAATGTCCTTGAGAAATACGTGCATGTCTAGATTAGATTAGATTAGATTCAGTTTTTGTTCCTTAGATCCAAATAATGAGATGATTCTTGTGGTTGTGAAACATGTCAGAAAGAATAATATAAAGAAAAATTTACATATAATACTTGCTACCCTGATAATTTGTCAGGAGATTGTCGAAATAGGTGAATACAACGCGGTAAACTGTGCCATCTAATATTTACAGAATTAATGTGCTATCAGAATGAAACACTGTTATGCACTATTAATAAATTTATCATACACAAAATACCTAATCTTGACTGTTGTGACCAAGTGCTGTCAGAACTGAAATCTAACAGATATTTTTACTTAAGCTGGCTTAACAGTCTCTGTTAAGATATTCGTCTATCGAGTAGAAGGAGTTGCCTACAAAAAAGTCTTTCAAACTCAGTTTAAACCGTGCTTTATCTAAAACCAAGTTTTTAATGGTTGCTGGCATTTATTGAAAATTTGTGTTCCTAAACATTGGATCCTTTTTGGACCAAGGTAAGTGATTTTAGGTCTTCATGTAGATTGTTCTTATTCCTAGTATTGATACTATGTATTGAGCTATGGCTGGAAATAGAGATGTATTAACTTGCAACAAGTTTCATTAAGAAATAAATATACTGAGAAGCAGTGGCTAGAATACAAAGTTCCTTGAACAGGTTTCTACATGATGTTCTTGAATTTACACCACAAATGATTCTTATCACACACTTTTGCACCCTAAAAACTTTTGCTCGGCTTGATGAGTTGTGCAAGAATATGATCCCATATGACATAATAGACTGAAAGTAAGCAAAGTATACAAGTTTTTTTTATATTTATACGTCCTACATCTGACACAATTCTCACAGCAAACACAGACTTGTTTAGGCACTTAAGCAATTCTGTGGCATGCCCTTCCCATCTGAATTTATTATCAAGTTGTAATCCCAGAAATTTAACACTGTCAACCTCTTCGATCTACATGTCTTCGTATGTAATACTCATGCTGGAAGGAAATCTCTTACAGGTTCTGAACTGCATGTAGTGGGTCTTCTCAAAGTTTAATGACAGTGAATTAGCTTTAAACCACTTATTAATGTCAGTGAAAATTTGATTAGCAGCTATTTCTAAATCTCTACTTGACTTGCTACTTATTGCAATGTTTGTATCATCTGCAAGCAAACCAAACTTAGCATCTGGCAATGTAACAAATGAGAGGTCATTAATGTACACAAGAAAAAGCAATGGAACCTTGAGAAACACTACATGTAATTAATTCCCAGCCAGATGAAGACTGACTGGTACTTTGCAATGACCCCCTTAGTTTCCTGTTAGTTAGATAACACTCAAACCATTTTGCAGCATTGCCGGTGACATCATAATATTCTAATGTACTTAAGAGAATGCTGTGGCTCACACAGTCAAAGGCCTTTGACAAGTCACAGAAAATGCCAGTAGCCTCTAATTTATTATCTTATGAATTAAGTACATTCTCACTGTAAGTGTAAACAGCTTTCTCTACATCAGAACCCTTAAGAAATCCAAACTGTGACTTGGACAATATATTATTTGCAGTCAGATGCTTAAGGAGATGCTTGAACACAACATTTTCAAATATTTTTGAGAAAGCCAGCAAAATAGAAATTGCTCAATAGTTTGATGGTATATCTTTACCCCTTCTTGTAAAGAGGCTTAACTTCAGATATTTTAGCCAGTCTGGAAATATTCCGCTGATAAGAGATTGATTACACAAAAAACTTAAGATGGAACTCGACACACATGAGCAGTCTTTGATTAACTTCATTGATATGTTATCATACCCACTGGAATACTTAGTGGGAGACTTGAGCATCATTTCCATTTTACTGGAGTTATTTTTAAAGACTGGTCTCAGATACTCCATTGCACTGTTCACCGAACCTGATAACTCCAAGCTGTCAGTAACATAAATGAAGTACTTGTTTAAGAGGTTTGCAACACTACATGTATTTGCTACCAAAGTCTCACTTATTTTTAGGGCTATCTGTTCCTCTTCCTTTTTGGCCCCACCTGTCTCTGTCTTCACTATATCCCATACAGTTTTTTATTTTGTTGCCTGATGTAATTATCTTTTTCTCATAATAAAGCTGCTTCTATTCCTGGATTACTTGCTTAAATACTTTGCTGTATTCCTTGTAATACATTACAATTTTAGCATCAGAGCTGTTCCTAAATAGTAGATACAGCCTCCTTTTTGTCCCACATGATACCTTTATTCCTTGCATAATCCACGGTTTATTTTTTGACTTCTGTGTGATTTGAGTTATCTTTAGGGGAAAAGAGTTTTCAAAAGTGGAGGTAACGGTGTTAATAAAAGCTATGTATTTTCCATTTGAGTCAGAAATATTGTAATCATCTATCCAGTTCATGTCTTTGAGCAATTTCCTGAATTTCTCAATTTTCGACTCATTTATTGCCCTCCTGTGCTCAGATTTAATAGATTTTTTTTTTTATCCTGACAAGTTTCAATATTAAACACAAGATGTGCATGTCATGATCAGATAGCCCATTTACTATTGGTTTTGTGATATGACTTTTTTTCCTAGATTCGCCTACAAAGATATGATCAATAGCAGTCTCAGAGCATTTACATAGGGGACTGATGACCTCAGATGTTAAGTCCCATAGTGCTCAGAGCCATTTGAGCATTTACATATCCTAGTAGCAAAGTTCACAGTAGGAACTAAATTGAATGATAGTGTTACTGACTGCAGTAATTGTTCACTGACAGAGCTTTTCAATAAATCCACATTAAAATCACCAGCAACCTATTTCCTTGTTTTCTGCTGCGAGATGGGACAGCAGAGCTTCCAGATTTTTTTTATGGAGAGGTTAAAATTTCCTGAAGGTCATCTGTATATACCTACTATTATAAAGGACTTATTATGAAATACTACTTCTGTTGCACAAGCTTCTAAGTCCTACTCTGAGCAAAATCTATTAATATCAGTATTCTTGAAATCAAAACAGTTTCTGACAAATGTGGCAACTCCTCTTTTCTCTACACAAATAAGAAGCTAACTTGAATCCTGTAACATTTAACATATCTATGCCATTAGTCACATGATGTTAGAGAGACAGGTTATATCAACTGGTTTGCTCAACTCTAATTCTTCAACACAAATAAGCAACTCATTAAGCTTACCCCTTAGTCCTTGGATATTCTGATGCAATAATGATAACTGATTTTTTGCACTGGCTGAATTACAACTGTATGAACCTAATTTTCCTGCCAATTTTTCAGTATCTCTAATTTCAATCAGAGGCTGTCTGCTTGAATTGTGTACATTAGAATTTCCCCTCTGACTGCCTGTTTTTATCAATGTGAATGTCATTTTCAGCCTGTCTCTGAACATCTTTTGTTTCTGACCTCCCTGCCATAAAAAAACTGCTGATCTGTCACTTGTAACCACTGGTACTTTCCCACTTGTGACAGTGCCCCCCCCCCCCCTCCCCATGTTATTAGCTATTAGCCCAGACAGTTTTCTCTTCCCTTTCCTGTTGAGTGGAATGAGGTGAAGGCCATGCGTAGTATAGTCCCACCTGCTGACAGAGTCAACAGGAACTACACTGATATGAGACCACATATCTGATCCAAACAGCAGTTCCACCTCTAAATTATCCCTCCTAACAGAAGAGTTTAAATGAGGCCGGTCATGGCACCTGAGAACAGACACAAACCCAACACAAATATGTCTGGTTGCTGAAGCTATCTTTACCAGGTCACTCTCAATTGGATAATTAGGGTTCCTATCTATTCTGTTGCCTGCCCCACCCACTATTACCCCTGTCCTCCTTTGTGAATTCTTTACAAAGTGAACCTACATCCTCTATCATTTGACCCAGAGTTGCACTAGGTTTAAAAAACTTATGACCTGGTAACCTGACCCTAGTTCATCCTGCAACGGTTGGCCAACACCTCTACCATGTGAACTACCTAACAACAAAACTTTCCTCTTCTTCACAGCTTTTTCTGACCTCTTACTTTTCAAACACTTTTTGAAAGTTTGTTGTGTCCTATCTACTCCTACACCTATTTGTGGCTATTCCGAAGAACACTTACGTCAAACTATAGACACTGCATTAACCGTAGAACCCCTCGTGTTGTCCTTAATGGTGAGTGTTCAAGAGAGACAAGGGTATTGTCAGGAGTGCTCCAGGGAAGTGTGATAGTACTGCTCTCATTCTTTATATACGTGAATGATCAGATGGATAGGGTAAGCAGCAATCTGCAAATGTTACTGACAATACTGCAGTGTACGGGAAAGTACCGTCGATGAGTGACTGCAGAAGGACATAGGATGACTTGTACACAGTTTCTAATAGGTGTGATGAATAGCAGCTTGCTCTGACTGTAGAAAAATGAAAGTCAGTGGAGATGAGCTGAAAAAAATAATCCGGCAATACCATATTAATGGTGTGCTGCTCGACACAATCACATCAACTAAATATCTGGGTGTTATATTGCAAAGAGATGTGAAATGGAACAAGCACGTAAGGACAGTAATGGGGAATGCAAATAGTCATCTTTAATTTATTGGTTGAATTTTAGGAAAGTGTATTTTGTCTTTAAATGAGACCATGTATACAACTCGAGTGAAACCCATTCTTGATCACACAGTGTATGGAATTTCCATGTTGTCATATTAAAGAAAGACATTGAAACAATTCAGATGTGTGCTGCTAGATTTGTTACCAGTAGGTTCTGTTAACACATCAGTATTGTGAAGATGATTTGTGAAATCAAATGGGAATCCTTGGAGGGAAACCGATGTTCTTTTTGCCAAACACTATTGAGAAAATTTAGAAAATCAGTATTTGCAGATGACAGCAGAAAGATTCTACCTCCACCAAAGTAATTTCACATAAGGACTGTGAAGATATGATAGGAGAAATTAAGGCTTGTACGTAGGCATATAGACAGACATTTTTCCCTTGTTCCATTTGTAAGTGGATCAGGAAAGGAAATACCTGGTAGTGTTACAGGACACTCTTTGCCACACACAGTACAGTGGCATGTATGTAGAAGTAGATTGCTAATTGATTTGAATGCAGGCCTCATAGCATTTAGCCACTGTCCTGGTTAACATATGCTTTCCTCCTCAATTATATCTGCAATAAATCAAAAACCCTATTCCTCGATTTGTCAGAAATTATTAGTTTAGTGGCCTGATTTGTGTAAAGAGATTCCTAAAGAGTCTGCCTGGTCAAAAATGGATCCTGCATAATGAACTTTGACTTACATTTAATTTGAAAACAAATTGTAGGAAATTCAGTTCTTTCGAAGGAATGACTGTCAGTTGACATCTGAAGAGTATGCTGAAGCTCATCAGATTTGGTGGGTTGCAAGAGCTGACCTCTCCTTGTAAAGAAGGGAGGAAAAAATAAACTGAATAATAAAATATACTGAATGGAGCAAGATGTCTCATTGCATGGAAAATGAGAATAATTGAAGTATAAATTGGCTATTTGTTTGTGAGAGGGCGTGTGCTGAATTGGTTTCATTTTTTTCTGCTTTAAGTTTATAGTTATTTTGGAAATGGTATAATGGAGGATAAAGTGAGCTACATAGCAGTGTTCTTATCTCTGTTCGTCTCTGTGTGGTAGGGAAGATGTTAATTGTTCAAGACAAATATTTTTGAGAGTTTAATTGTTCAAGACAGTGATCCTAATTAAAAATGAAATTGGTAGTAGGTTTCTGCAGTTAGCAAAGTACACTTATGTAATAACTTCATAGAACAGTTGAAAATGATAAAACAAAATATCATTGTCTTAATGCATAGTTGTATTTCTGTATTATTGTGATGTGTCCAGAGAAATTTATTTGGAAACCAGGATGATTGCTGAAACATTTGTATTAAGGGCCTTCCTTTTTTTAATCTTTTTCAGCTATTGCAAAAACAACTAGATGAGGTGGACCAACTCCAAAAGGAAAGAGAAGCTGCTGAACGAGAAAAACAAAAGATCATTGAAGAGGAAGAACGGATCCTTGCTGAGATGAGGCGCTTGGAAAAAGAAGCTTATCTGTTACCAGTAAGTTCTGCCAATTTATAGATCAATATATTATGGATCTGAAAGGAGAATTTAAAATAAATTCGTGTTTATGTTTTTACCACTAGAAGAAAAATGGTGCTTTGACCTTGTGTTTGATTTAAAACATACTATTTCCTGTTGAACAGTCCTTAGTTCATACTACCAGTCAACTCAGAGACATTATTAACACATAAGTAAATCAGTTTCAACTTACGCTTCTTCCCCTCTCCTCAGCTTGGTTCTCAGGGCATTAAATAAGTGGGTTACACGAAAACAAGCTGTTACCTGACTTTTCCTATTAGTGAATTACTTTGTAGTTTCATTTTCATCAGTCTGGTAAGTTAAATTGATTGACTGATTGATTTTTAATGGTCTAGCTTTTATTTCATTCACCAAACTTGTACAACTGATATTGGAAAGGTCAAAATGAGGATGCAGTTATACTTAATAAGTAGAGGAGAGAAAATAAGTACATAGATATTCATATAATCCTAATTTATCAGTAACTGTTGAAGGACAGTTGAAAATAAAGTACAGTAATACATAATACCAGCAAATTAGTAGGAAAATTAAAAATAAAGTACTTGTTCTTACAATTAAATTTTTAAGTAACATTTATTTTACAGATCCAGGAATTATTTTACAGAATAGAAACAGTGCTTTATTAGAAATACCTTTAGTTATGTTTCAAGTATTGGGTATGCAGCAATTTTTAGTTACTCTTTTATTTTGTTGAGTAGTATGACATCATTGTTAATTATGCTTCTTTGATAGGCTGTTCTGGAATATTTTTGGTGTGCATTTTATCTCCCTTTGGTATAATATTTATTTACATCATGTTTGTTGGTACTGCAGTTACGGCTGCTAGTATGTAGCATCACTGCTCACTCAAAATTGTTGGAGGGAGAGGCACGTGGATGAGGTATTTCCTAAATCCACACAATTAAAAAACAAAAAATCACATAGTGTGACATCAGTTGACGTTGGAGGCCAGTGATGCAGTGTGAAATCCATCTGACCCTTATTGCTGATCCACTGCTGAGGAAGTGCTGTGTCCCTCTCTCGATGCCACATCACACAGTTTCAAGTACATTGTACCACTTTGAACATAGAATGCAAAATACCTTTTCTTGCTGTCTTAATAGCTATCTTGACTTGATACACGTTGGGTAATGAAAGAACGAGCGAGTGAACTGTTTGCATCAGGGTGACACCTGGTGGCAACCATATGAATCAGTAACTTACGAATGGTGCCAAGATAAAATTTTGTTTTCAGTCATTAGTTAAATGTACCGTAGGTTTCCATCTTCATTCATTTGGTAGATGTAATCTTCTGAAACCGGGTGAATCTTTTTGAACCACCCCATACTGGTTACTGCTTAGGGTGTCCACAGCTTTCAGACTAATGCATTGCACAAGGACTTCAAAGATCTGATGCAATACAAAGCATGCAGACTTCTCAAACTAGTCTAGGAAGCATTCGTGAGTAGTTTGAAAGCTCTGGACATGCTGTAACAGCAACCACAGGATACTATTATCTTAAAAATGAAAAGTAGTCTAGGAATCTCATTTTATTTTGGATCTGACTGTGACTACTTTTGAATTGCAACAATTATGTGATGTTCTCATTATTATTTACTAGTTTACAGGTATTCTTAACAAGTAAATGTACCCTTCTAAGGTCAGCAGCTCATAGTCCAGTGGTTAGCATTGACTTCCGGAAGGCGTTCGATACAGTTCCACACTGTCGCCTGATAAACAAAGTAAGAGCCTACGGAATATCAGACCACCTGTATGGCTGGATTGAAGAGTTTTTGGCAAACAGAACACAGCATGTTGTCATGAATGGAGAGACGTCTACAGACGTTAAAGTAACCTCTGGCGTGCCACAGGGGAGTGTTATGGGACCATTGCTTTTCACAATATATATAAATGACCTAGTAGATAGTGTCGGAAGTCCCATGCGGCTTTTCGCGGATGATGCTGTAGTATACAGAGAAGTTGCAGCATTAGAAAATTGTAACGAAATGCAGGAAGATCTGCAGCGGATAGGCACTTGGTGCAGGGAGTGGCAACTGACCCTTAACATAGACAAATGTAATGTATTGCGAATACATAGAAAGAAGGATCCTTTATTGTATGATTATATGATAGCGGAACAAACACTGGTAGCAGTTACTTCTGTAAAATATCTGGGAGTATGCATGCGGAACGATTTGAAGTGGAATGATCATATAAAATTAATTGTTGGTAAGGCGGGTACCAGGTTGAGATTCATTGGGAGAGTCCTTAGAAAATGTAGTCCATCAACAAAAGAGGTGGCTTACAAAACACTCGTTTGACCTATACTTGAGTATGTCTCATCAGTGTGGGACCCGTACCAGATTGGGTTGACGGAGGAGATAGAGAAGATCCAAAGAAAAGCGGCGCGTTTCGTCACAGGGTTATTTGGTAACCATGATAGCGTTACGGAGATGTTTAACAAACTCAAGTGGCAGACTCTGCAAGAGAGGCGCTCTGCATCGCGGTGTAGCTTGCTCGCCAGGTTTCGAGAGGGTGCGTTTCTGGATGAGGTATCGAATATATTGCTTCCCCCTACTTATACCTCCCGAGGAGATCACGAATGTAAAGTTAGAGAGATTAGAGCACGCACGGAGGCTTTCAGACAGTCGTTCTTCCCGCGAACCATACGCGACTGGAACAGGAAAGGGAGGTAATGACAGTGGCACGTAAAGTGCCCTCCGCCACACACCATTGGGTGGCTTGCGGAGTATAAATGTAGATGTAGATGTATCTCAATTTTGTTGGGCCCAGAGTCAGATTCCTGGCCGGGTTGGAGATTTTCTTGATTTGGGGCTTAGTGTTTGTGTTGTCCTAGTCATTCATCTCATCTTCATCAGACATTCAAGTTGCCAAGTGGCGTACACTACAAGCAATTGCGCTAGGTGGCTGAACATCCCCAGATGGAGTCTGTGGGCCAGTAATGCCATTTCATTTCTCTTCAAAGGGAAGTAATAGTGATAAAAAAGGCTCCAGATTTTTTGGCTTTATTCAGACCCTGGGATCAGTAGCTTCAGATACTTGTAGCATTCATGTTTCAGCATAAAGACACGATAGACCAGTCACATGAAAATGCATAACAGTTGCAAACACAAAATAAAAGATTTTAATCCAACCAGTGGCAGATTATTATTGTTCCAAAATTTTTCTTTTTGATTTCAGTGTTTCCAAGATGCTCCAACTCCCCTTTGCACAATGTTTCAGGCACCCCAGAATCTGTAGGTCCAACTGTGTTGCCAGTGGTTGATTTTACAGTATGCTCACCAATTAGGGTAAATTTTCCTTCAAAGGTCTTCATCGTGCACATTTTAATTGTTCAACAAGAAAGCAAATTTTCAGGAGAAAAATAAGCTATTTTAGACATACTGATTTGGCCTTTGTTGAGTCAGTCAGTATATATGTGTTAAAATTGATCTTGCATATTTTTATAAGTACACAATTGTAATTACACAACTGCTTATGTTGTTTTTGGAAAATAGCACTGTTTTAATTTTCCTGGATGAATAATTCTGGATTTGCACAGTTATGACATTTTTCTGCTGAAACACTCTGGTTAACCTGGGTTACTCTTTGTGGAAATAGAAAGCTTGTTTTGCTTGTTTTGAGAAAACATAACAAAATAGATCAAAACCATAATGTTTATTGCAGTAGAAATATGCATAAGCAACAGCAACAGAAGAAAGTGAAAAATTTAACTTAGTTTCTGTTGTAATTACACTAAACGTGTGTAGAATACAGAAGTGGAAAACTCAAACCTATGGGTGCTGCCAAAAATTCAGCTATCTAA
Organism: Schistocerca americana; assembly: GCF_021461395.2. Lineage (NCBI taxonomy): Eukaryota > Metazoa > Arthropoda > Insecta > Orthoptera > Acrididae > Schistocerca > Schistocerca americana. Next base: position 506,641,771 of record NC_060126.1, on the reverse strand, counting down.
TAAGACACAAATATTATGAAAATGACACACTATGCACTAATCCAGTCGGCATTAACTTATGACTTGGTTCTGTGAGAAGGCACCTCCAGATCAAACATTAATAGGGCATTTAAATCACAAAAAGAGCAATAAGAATGATAACCAATCTTAAATGGAGAATCATGTAGGCCATCAGTTAAAGCTCTTGAGATACTAACACTAAACACTACTGAGCATATGCCTATACAACTCGTATGCTGGACAAAATTCGAATATGTTGCGAATAATAAAGATATCAAGACACAGCACAACCATGACACAAGGAAATGGAACCTCTTCCACAAGCCCATACACTGTGCCATGAAATACCAAAGCCATAAGCACAAGAAAAACTCTCCTCAAACTTGAGAGAGAGATTAAAATACTTTCAAAAAATTTCTTAAAACATTGGAGAGAGTAAAGAGTTACTATAGTATAAATGATTTTATGTTACTATAGCTCAAGACAAACTTCAATATGGTACTACAATAAAAAAAGATGTAACTTACATTAAACAGAAAATATGTTCTTAAAGGAGAATAGAAAATACTATGAAACCATATAGAATATATATGTAAAATAGAGGAAAGAAAGGCAACTGCTTACCTGACTGATGTGTGTTACAAAGAAACGTGCAACAGAAAACAGTATTCACACTAGCTTTCGAGCTCTTGCCCTTTCTCTTGCAACAGTACACACATTCACATACACGAACCATGTAGACACCCAAATGCAGCAACTGCAGTTGCAGTTTGACTGACTATTGTTTAGTGCTTATTGGAGAGCACTTGCCCAGGTAGAGAGAGACGGAGATTGTGAGTGGGTAGGGAAGGATGCATGAGGCAAGGAATGGGCAGTGGGATAGTGTGAATTAGCTTGTTTGACAGGTGACTCAGTGACTGCCCAACAAGATGAAAGGATTTCTGTCTCTCATATGCTCTACCATCTGAACTACTACCATTGTGCTGTGTCATGTGTCGAAAGACCTGCCTCACGCTATCCTGCTACCCACTTTTCACCTTGTGCACCTATCTTTATCCCTTCCCCACCTCCATCTACCCAGGCAACTGCTCTCAGTAATTGCTGATCAACAGTCTCCCTCACTTGGCCATGGGTATATGCATTTGGGTGTCTGTGTGGTTGTGTATTCAAATGTGTGTACTTTTCCTAGAGAAAGAGCAAGAGCTCGATAGCTAGTGTGACTACTGTCTTCAGTTGCATGTTTTTACATGAATGACACATGTCCATCTGCTGTAGGTGCATGGTAGCCTTTCCTTTATTTTACATATTATTCCATTCAGAAACTTCCCATTGTTGTCATATAGAAATATGTGTACATAATAGCATGAATGGTGCAAACAAAATTGTAATCCAATATGATGAATACCTCTGCAAATGATCGTAATTTGCTAAATGCTAGTCTGTAGACAATATATGTTTATCAGTGCATGTAATAGAATTTTATTTGGTCTATCAATATATTTTGTCTACAGATCCAATAAGCAATAAACGTCCTCAGTCAGTAGATTTTATAAGACTGACATGCAAACCCCCTACTAATTTGGTAGATGCTGATAGCAATTCCATATTTCAGCTGGGATATATTGGCAGATATCAAGTAAGTCTTTCTTTTGTGTGGTTTTGACTGGTGAAAGTTTATCATAGAAGATAAAGAAAATTGAAATTTTAGCTATCAACAGTATTCATTTCCCAGTATCTCTCAGCCTTTCCACGATGCTTTGATGAGACAATAATGTTGTCCATGCATGAAACTTGGTATATGCTGAGCAAAACATTTGAACAAGTTCAACGTGTAATTACGGTCCCAGTGATAGTGTAGTCAAATAAATTTTCAGCACTAGGTGCAGACTATGGTAATAAAACCAATGTAGGCAAACAGAAAAGCAAATACAAAACTCCCAAAATAAATAAATAAATAAAAAATAAAAAAAATAAAGTTAACTTTCTGATGCAAAGATGCACCAGAGGACCCCTACCATATGCTGACAGTCATGTAAAAGACGTCTCCACACACTTCCATGAGAGTATGTGTTCAAAACATTCAGTTGTCGCTAAGGTTAAACCTGGTGTCAAGTTAACTGCAATGGTGGAGAATATTGTAATAGAGACAAGCCAACTAAATAAAGACAATCAGGTTATGATTATAGGTATTGGAAACGGTGTGTATAAAAAGTAAAACAAGACTGCTCTGTGATGCTCTCGAAACAGATTACCAAAACTACTTAATATAAATGTCATCATCGCAACTGTGCCAGGACAGCATGATTTGCCACAACAGTTAATACTACATCTACATGTACATGGTTACCCTGCAATTTACGCCTAAGTGCCTGGTGGAGGGTTCATCGAACCTTTTTCATACTACTTCTCTACCATTCCACTCTCGAATGGTGCGTGGGGAAAAGGAACAACTAAACCTTTCCATTCGAGCTCTGATTTCTCTTATTTTTGATGATCATTTCTCCCTACGTAGGTGGGTCTCAACTAAATATTTTCACATTTGGAAGAGGAAGTTGGTGATTGAAATTTCGTAAATAGATCTCACTGCAAAGAAAACTGCCTTTGTTTCAGTGACTGCCACGCCAACTTGCGAATCATAGAAGTGACACTCTCACCCCTATTGCGCGATAACACGAAACGAGCTGCTCTTCTTTGCACTGTTTCGATGTCATACCTTGTAAGGATCCCATACCGCGCAGCAATATTCCAGCAGAGGGTGGACAAGTGTAATGTAGGCTATCTCTTTAGTGGGTTTGTCACGTCTTCTAAGTGTTCTGCCAACAAAGCACAGTCTTTGTTTCTCCTTCACCTCAATATAATCTATGTGGTCTTTCCAATTTAAGTTGCTCATAATTGTAATTCCAAGGTATTTAGTTGAATTGACAGCCCTTAGATTTGTGCGATTTATTATAGCCAAAAGTTATTGGATTTCTTTTAGTACCCATGTGAATGACCTCGCAGTTTTCTTTGTTTAGTGCCAATTGCCACTTTTTGCACCATATAGAAATTCTCTCTAGATCATTTTGAAATTGGAATTGATTGTCTGATGATTTTACTAGATGGTAAATTACAGCGTCATCTGCAAACAATCTAAGGGGGCTGCTAAGATTATCACCTAGATCATTTATGTGAATCAGGAACAGCAGAGGGCCTATGACGCTACCTTGTGGAACGCCAGATATCACTTCTGTTCTACTCATGTCTATGACTATGAACTGTGACCTCTCTGAGAGGAAATAACGAATCCAGTCAAACAACTGAGACAACACTCCATATGCATGCAATTTAATTAATAGTCACTTGTGAGGAATGGTATCAAAAGCCTTCTGGAAATCTAGGAATATGGAATCGATCTGAGATTCCTTGTCGACAGCACTCATTGTTTCATGGGAATAAAGAGCTAGCTGTGTTGCACAAGAACAGATATTTTCTTAATCTGTGTTATGTATCAATAAGTCATTTTCTCCAAGGTGATTCATAATGTTCAAGTACAGTATATGCTCCAAAATCCTACTGCAAACTGAGGTCAGTGATATGGGTCTGTAATTCAATGGGTTACTCCTATTTCCTTTCTTGAATATTGGTGTGACCTGTGCTACTTTCCAGTCTTTACGAACAGACCTTTTGTCAAGTGAGTGGTTGTATATGACTGCTAAGAAAGGGGCTATTGTGTCTGCATACTCTGAAAGAAACCTGATTGGTATATCATCTGTACCGGAAGACTTGCCTTTCTTAAGTGATCTGAGTTGTTTCGCAACACCTAAGATACCTACTTTTATGTCATTCATGCTAACAGCTGTTCTGGTTTTGAATTCTGGAATATTTACTTCATCTTCTTTCATGAAGGAATTACAGAAAACTGCATTTAGTAACTTCGTTTTAGTGGCACCATCATCGGTAACATTTCCATCGCTATCGCGCTGTGTCGGTATAGACTTGTTTTTTGCCACTGGTGTACTTTACATATGACCAGAATCTCTTTGGGTTTTCTACCATGTTTTGAGACAATGTTTCATTGTGGAAACTATTAAAAGCACCTCACATTGATGTCCGCTCTAAATTTCGAGCTTCTGTGAAACTTAGCCAGTCTTGGGGATTTTGCGTTCTTCTGAATTTGGCGTGCTTTTCTCGTTGCTTCTGCAACAGTGTTCTGACGTGTTTTGTGTACCATGGTGGATCAGCCCCATCTCTTATTACCTTATGCGGTATGAATCTGTCTATTGCTGTTGATACTGTATCTTTGAATTTGAGCCATACCTCGTCTACACATACATTATTAGCTTGAAAGGAATGGAGACTCACTCTTAGGAAGGCATCAAGCAAATTTTTATCTGCTGTTTTAGATAGATATATTTTGCGTTTATTTTTAGTGGTTTTGGTTTATATGGTGTTGAGCCTCGCTACAATGACCTTGTGTTCACTAATCCCTGTATCTGTCATGACGCTCTCTATTAGATCAGGATTATTTGTAGCTAAGATGTCAAGTGTGTTTTTGGAATCATTTACAATTCGTGTTGGCTCATGTACTAATTGTTCAAAGTAATTCTCAGAGAAAGGATTTAGTACAATTTCGGAACATGTTTTCTGCCTACCACCAGCTTTGAACGTGTATTTTCGCCAAGAAATCGAGGGTAGATTGAAGTCTCCACCAATTATAACTGTATAGGTAGGGTACTTACTTGTAATGAGATTCAAGTTTTCTTTGAACTGTTCAGCTATTACATCATCTGAGTCGGGGGGTCGGTAGAAGGAGCCAGTTATTATTTTGGTACGGCTGTTGAGTATAACCTCTACCCATAGTAATTCGCAGGAACAATCTATTTCAACTTCACTACAGGATAAACTACTACAAACAGACACAAACACACTTTATTTAATCTATCCTTTCTGAACACGGTTAGTGCCTCTCTAAAACTTTTGGCAGAATTTAGCCCCATCTTTAGCTACCTTTCTGTTCCTATAACGATTTCAGCATCAGTGTTTTCCATCAGCGATTGAAGCTCTGGTACTTTTCCAACAGAGCTACGACAATTCACAACTACAATACCGACTGTTGCTTGGTTGATTCTTGCCATTTCTTTGCCCTGTAGCCTTTGGGACTGGAGCCCTTTTTGATCTTTCCCGAGACTGTCTAACCTAAAAAACCGCCCAGTCAATGCCACACAGCCCCTGCTACCCATGTAGCTGCCTCCTGTGTTTAGTGGACACCTGACCTATTTAGTTAAACCTGAAACCCCATCACCCTATGGTGCAAGTCGAGGAATCTGCAGTCTACACGGTCCCAGAACCGTTTGAGCCTCTGATTCAGACCCTCCACTCGGCTCTGTACCAAAGGTCTGAAATTGGTCCTGTTGATGATACTACAGATGATCTCACCAGCAAGACTGGCAGTCTTCACCAAATCAGATAGCCACCGGAAACCAGAGAGAATATCTTCCGATTCATAGCGACACACGTCATTAGTGCCGACATGAGCCACCACCTGCAGTTGGCTGCACCCTGTACCCCTCATGGCATCTGAAAGGACCCTTTTCACATCTTGGATGACTCCCCCCGGTATACACATGTAGTGCACATTGCTTTCTTCCCATCAATAAAGAAGTAAAATTCCATAGTTTTCAGCTGGAAAAAAAAAAATGAACTGTGATGAACACACAAGCCACAGACTGCTCTTAAACAGAAAAAGGAAAGGCTAAGCTGGTTTCCCAGTTAAGTGAACTGTGCGACAAGTGTATTAAAGAGGAGGATCCTATTGCCCTGGATTGCAAGCGCAAGGCTTTCTTGGGATAAAGAAGCATTGCACTAGTGTCCAAGGACCGCAAGTCTCTAGAGGAACGGAAGGTTCCAAATGATTGGAAAAGAGCACAGGTAGTCCCAGTCTTCAAGAAGGGTCGTCGAGCAGATGCGCAAAATTATAGACCTATATCTCTGACGTCGATCTGTTGTAGAAGTTTAGAACATGTTTTTTGCTCGAGTATCATGTCGTTTTTGGAAACCCAGAATCTACTATGTAGGAATCAACATGGATTCCGGAAACAGCGATTGTGTGAGACCCAACTCACTTTATTTGTTCATGAGACCCAGAAAATATTAGATACAGGCTCCCAGGTAGATGCCATTTTCCTTGACTTCTGGAAGGCGTTCGATACAGTTCCGCACTGTCGCCTGATAAACAAAGTAAGAGCCTACGGAATATCAGACCACCTGTATGGCTGGACTGAAAAGTTTTTAGCAAACAGAACACAGCATGTTGTTCTCAATGGAGAGACGTCTACAGACGTTAAAGTAACCTCTGGCGTGCCACAGGGGAGTGTTATGGGACCATTGCTTTTCACAATATATATAAATGACCTAGTAGATAGTGTCGGAAGTCCCATGCGGCTTTTCGCGGATGATGCTGTAGTATACAGAGAAGTTGCAGCATTAGAAAATTGTAACGAAATGCAGGAAGATCTGCAGCGGATAGGCACTTGGTGCAGGGAGTGGCAACTGACCCTTAACATAGACAAATGTAATGTATTGCGAATACATAAAAAGAAGGATCCTTTATTGTATGATTATATGATAGCGGAACAAACACTGGTAGCAGTTCCTTCTGTAAAATATCTGGGAGTATGCGTGCGGAACGATTTGAAGTGGAACGATCATATAAAATTAATTGTTGGTAAGGCGGGTACCAGTTTGAGATTCATTGGGAGAGTCCTTAGAAAATGTAGTCCATCAACAAAGGAGGTGGCTTACAAAACACTCGTTCGACCTGTACTTGAGTATTGCTCATCAGTGTGGGATCCGTACCAGAAGATCGGGTTGACGGAGGAGATAGAGAAGATCCAAAGAAGAGCGGCGCGTTTCGTCACAGGGTTATTTGGTAACCATGATAGCGTTATGGAAATGTTTAACAAACTCAAGTGGCAGACTCTGCAAGAGAGGCGCTCTGCATCGCGGTGTAGCTTGCTCGCCAGGTTTCGAGAGGGTGCGTTTCTGGATGAGGTACCGAATATATTGCTTCTCCCTTCTTATACCTCCCGAGGAGATCACGAATGTAAAATTAGAGAGATTAGAGCGCGCACGGGGGCTTTCAGACAGTCGTTCTTCCTGCGAACCATACGCGACTGGAACAGGAAAGGGAGGTAATGACAGTGGCACATAAAGTGCCCTCCGCCACACACCGTTGGGTGGCTTGCGGAGTATAAATGTAGATGTAGATGTAGTTCTGATGTGCCTGAACCCTATTCACTTGAAGCAAACCCATACTGCAAAATAAGTCATTGCAGAACAGTACTAAAGATCCAGTTCATACTGTAATTTATTGTAAAAATTGTAACCTAAATAAATGTTATCAGAGCAAAGTTTTAAACCTATAAAAAATCCCTTAAACGTGATGCATTTAAATGTTCAGTGTCTCGGGCACAAACTGGATTTATTGCAAATATTCATAGAGGAGCGCTCGCCACATGTACCGGTCGGCCCAAACATGGACCAAAACCAATGAAAGAATATATTACAGATCAGAAGGTTACCTGTTAGCAAATAATTGTTGCAGGCAATTCTGCAAAGTGGTGGTGTGGCAATAAATGTTAGTAAACATGTAACTGTTAAAAAAAAATCCTGTCTTGAACACCACACTACAGAAGGTTCAGTTAAAATACAGATAATCATCTGAAATTAGCTGACGATAACATGACTGGCGTATATAGCCCACCATTGCACATGTAATGTGCTTTATGGACAGACTTAGTAGGGTAGTTGGCCACACTGGACTGGCCCTAATCACCTTGCTAAATTTAGTGACTGTAATATAGATGCAAATTCTAATAGTACAGTAAATTAGATACTCACTGATGTATTAAGGTCAAATAATCTTGTAAATATAGTAAGACCAGACACTAGAGTAAAGGACACTTCCTCCACTAGAACAGATTATGCTATTATCAGCAGAAATATTATAGATAAGGTAAAACTCAAACAGTGGAAATTCCACATAGGAATATCAACAGTGTAGGAAAAGACAGATTATCACTTATCATAAAGAACACATGTCAAGTTGCAGACAGGCACAATTAAAAGACAATCACATAAGCTAAATTATAGTAGCCTAGATTTTCATTACTGTGACCACTTTTGTCATGTGATAGAGTACATAAATTCAGCTGTGCCAAAAATAACAAAGATCCTTATGCAGAAAGGAACTGTGAATAACACAAATGTTAATGCCTTTAAAAATAATCCTGATTTGTTTGATAATGAATGGAGTGACTTCTGTTCAACCCTGTTGAGACATTATGACTACTGCTGCCCTGTTAGAGAAACCCAAAAGGTAGTTAAGCATTGTCAAAATGGTAGTAACCATATATGAACATGGAACCATTCGGCATAAGACATGATGGTAACTTTGTAAAAAGCCCAAGCACTAAACGTAATATTTTTAATAACTATTTCACTTCACCTACTAACCAACCAATCCTTGTTATAGATTCACAAGTTGATACCCCATGCCATCTCACTCAGTGTGCTGACTTTGAATTTGGGAGGTAAACGAGCAGGAAGTTGGAAAGTTATACACATGCTAAAGAAAAAAAAAATTCATCTGGATGGGAAGGCATAGCCGACACAATTACTAAGGGGTGCTTAAAATAAATCTTATAACCACCTATCTATGTGATAATTGCAGCATTAGGTAAAATATGTGTCAAACTCTTCTAAAAATAAATGTTTTGAAATCAGTGTACAAAAAGAGAAGTAAGGAAGTTGTATATAACTGTAGACCAATATCATTAATTTCCACCTTAGGTAAGATATTCACAGGTATTATCCTGTCCCAGCTTAGTGCCTTTTTCACAAAACGCAAACTGCTTATAGATTCCTAGAGTGTCTTTAGAAAAGGCTAAGTATGACCATAGCAGCTACACATTTCTCCCGTGAGGTGTACTGCCTGTCTGAACAGAGGATGCAGATCTCAAGTGTATCTGTTGGACCAGAGGGTGCCAACTGCAGGTGTATTTTTAGACCTAACAAAAGCATTCGACACACATGGCTTACTTCTTTAAAAAACTGAACTTGTATTGTTTACAGGATCCACACAAGCATCGTATAGCCACATATGTGTTGAACTGTAAGCAATACGCTACACTGACATTTAAATTAGTTGAAGAAATTATAAACTTTCAGTCCATCGGTGAAACAGTCATACAGGGCGTACATTCGGGCCCAGTCCTTGTTCCTTTTCTCTTTCCCCTATATATTAACAACATTGCTTTACCTATTAACTCCCATGATATAAGGTATGCAGATGGCCTCTCAGTCTTATTCTTTTTTAGAGAATATAAGGGATTATAATCTTTTGGTACTAATGGTGTAAAATAATTAATGAAATACATCAACAGTCAGGGCCTCAAACTGAATGTAACCAAATTTCAATTGTTGACATTTAAAACAGGCAGTTCTCACAATGCCAATGTAAGTAATATATGAAACATCTTGGCAACAGAAAAATGCAACTGTAAATATCTGCATGTGTATGTTGATGAAAATCTGCACTGGACAAACCACATGAATTTTGAGAATGAAATTTTCACTCTGCATCAGAGTGAAATGGAACTTACTTGCACACATTTTTAATCTGCCAGCAAGTTTCATATTCATTTTCTATGTGTAAAAGTCAGTAATGGCTTATACCTCTATACCCAGGTCACCAAAATAATTCCTACTCAAACATTACATCTGCATGAAAAGAATATTGCTGTTACAAAAACGGGCAATAAGACTTGTACTTGGGATAGGCCGTAGAGAATCATATCATGAAGTTTTCATGCAGCACAAATACTTTACAATATTCTCTGTATACATATTTAAATTACTTACATTTTTATGTCAACCAGCTGCAGTTATCAAGTGCAGTGGTGTACATGAGCACAACAAAAATATATAACTACTTTCAGAAAAGCACAAACTTAAAAATGGCAGATTGGAGCCCATGCATCAGTGGTTTGATGTGGTTTAACAATCTACCAAATTATTTAAGAACATGTAAGAGGATTGATTTTTATTACTAAGTTAAAAATCTTTTGTAATAGAAAAAATGTTTATATTTATTCAGTGAATTGTAAGAAACTGCTTTTTGATATTAACCAATAGCATATAAGCTATGTATTAAATAGATGTAAAACACAACTATCATATCAAGTAACATAATTTGTAAATATAATTTTTGTCATACGGGTTATGTCTGTCATTTGCAAAAGCCATTGTTGTGCTGGCTCCATGCAGAGAAAATGTAAATAAATAAACAAAGAAACAAGCCCACAGTTGCAGGATGTTGTGACTTTTTCTTCCCCTTAGTGTAGTAGTATCATTGTCGTAGGGTCATCAGATGAAATTCGTTAGTGGACACGCTCAGTTATTTTGAATGAGCCTCAATACATTTGTGGGTTGGGTCACTAAGGTTCCTGAAATCCCCTGACTCAACACCTTGCAAACAAGGAATGCATTACCATTGGCTTTGACTATGATCGGATATATGGTTCTTTCCTGTAGGGAAAACCTCTATGACATCTTACAAAACTTATACCCTGTAATAAGGAATTTCTCAAGTTTTGACTGAATGTTACATCACAATATTTGCACTCTGTAAATATTTAACATATAGCTACATATTTTTGGCTACATAAATTATAAAGAATCTTTTTTCATTATGAATAGTAGTTATGATGCTCCATTCATCCCATCAGGTGACAATTTTCCAGGAGCAAGAGCATTTCTCCATGATAGGAAAGGTTATCCACTGTTCTTCAGTGCCTTGTGTTTATTGTCCTTCCATCACAAATGTTCTTTACACATTCTTCTTTTATTCAACTGTTTTTATTACCACAACATTCAGTACATTACCCATGACACTTTCACTTACAATGTTGTTTTCTACATCAAAGAATTTTATGATTTGATTGCTAATGTGAGGCGGAAACAGTCAAACTAGCGGATGCAGGGTGTCAGATGCAACGCTGTTCCAACTGTAACTCACTTTCAACAAAAATGTTGGTTACAATGTTGTTCAGGCAGATGATTTGTTTTAGTTAAAGAAAAAAAAGGAGAAAAAAAATTTCTCTCTGATATTGCATCTAGAAATGTAATTTCTAAGGAATTCCTGAGCAGCAACCCCTGACATATGTCCTTTTCTGCTGAGCCATTCGCTTACACGTTTTCTTGGTAGATAATTATTTTACCTGTGCAAGTATACGTGTACAAAAAATATATTATTTCTGACTTTGTGGCTCTATAGTAATGGAATGCATTTACCCAAAACAATGTTTATATTTATTTTTTAGAATTAAAACAGTGTGTGGCTGTGATGTTAATTTATACAATCCTTCTTTTGCTGGAACAATGTTGTTAACTTTCTTATTTCTAGACTGAATCATAATAATAAATAAAGTTTATTCCTCTTATTTCAGAATCATCGTAGGAAGCGCATTATTTGGTGACAAGCTTAATCAGTAACTGCTAGAAGATTGCTGGTTGGTGCTTTATTTGTTGTTACAACATGAATGTAATTTGATGATTTTGTGCCTAAAAGTATTGTAACATATGTTGTGCATTGATATTATCTGTTTCATTGTTAAATCGTTATTGCACTTCTATTACCAGAATTCAATATAATGTGTTTCTAGTGTAACTACAGGACCACATCACGTTTTATGTTTTTATCTGAATTGCTTGTTGTATAACATGACCATGCTAAATACAGATTTTATATCACATCACTGTAATAGTTTTATCATAACTGGTATTAGTAACGCTGATATATTCTCATAGAAATAATGAAACATTATTTTTATATGAAAATTAAATAATTATGACCATGAGCACACACCCATTTCACTCAGTAAAAATTAGTGTGCAAACACTTATTTAGATTTTCCTTTCTCCAAGCTACTCCATCCAAGCCAAATAAGACTGTTATGATTTCCAAGTTAATAGTAGTATAGTATTCTGCCTTACGGGAGGTCTTGTCATGGGTTAAGCCTCTTCCACTTTTGTCTGTCCATAGCCAGTCTTTTCATTTCCCACGATTGCTACACGCAATGAATGAGTATGACCCATTTTGTAGGATTGAGTACTGTGAGTGGTTTACTAACATGGTGCGCAGCGATGAAGAGTTTGCAGAGATGCTTGTGTCGTCTGATGAGGCACAGTTCAAACTCAATGGTACAGTAAATCGCCACAATTGCATCTACTGGGCTGCCGAAAATCCAAACATCCGTGTAGACAAAGCTGTGAATTTGCCAGGAGTAAATGTGTGGTGTGGGTTGTCTTACCGGGCCTTGATTGGGCCATTCTTCATTGACGGCACAGTTACCGGTGAGGTGTACCTTCAGAAGCTTCAGACATCGGTTTTACCTATCATCCAAGACTTGTATGGAGATGAAAGACTTTACTTTCAACAAGATGGTGCCCCAGCCCACTACCAAAATCGTGTTAGGGCGTATCTCGACGAAAATCTACCAGGATGATGGGTAGGCCGTAGAGGTGCTGCGGAGTATGTACCATGTTCCCCAGACCTAACTCCTCTGGACTTTTACCTGTGGGGAACACTAAAGCATGTTGTTTATTGACAAAAGCCATGCACATTGGATGAACTTCAAGAATCCATTGTACATTCATGTGCAAATATCCAACTGAACACGTTGCAGTCAGTAGTTCGTGCTGCAGTTCGGCGGCATCGATTGTGTGTGGATGTTAATGGTGCCCATTACAAACACCTATAGTGATACCTTTAAGTTGGACTTTAAGCTACACTTTCACCTAAAATGAGACAACTCCGTCAATTAGTTTGCAAGTTATGGACTTTTACCAGTGGATACATTTTTTTGGACCCCTCTGTAAGACCAGTGTACTATTGTTTAACTTTCGATTATTTGGTGACAAGCTTAATCAGTAACTGCTAGAAGATTGCTGGTTGGTGCTTTATTTGTTGTTACAACATGAATGTAATTTGATGATTTTGTGCCTAAAAGTATTGTAACATATGTTGTGCATTGATATTATCTGTTTCATTGTTAAATCGTTATTGCACTTCTATTACCAGAATTCAATATAATGTGTTTCTAGTGTAACTACAGGACCACATCACGTTTTATGTTTTTATCTGAATTGCTTGTTGTATAACATGACCATGCTAAATACAGATTTTATATCACATCACTGTAATAGTTTTATCATAACTGGTATTAGTAACGCTGATATATTCTCATAGAAATAATGAAACATTATTTTTATATGAAAATTAAATAATTATGACCATGAGCACACACCCATTTCACTCAGTAAAAATTAGTGTGCAAACACTTATTTAGATTTTCCTTTCTCCAAGCTACTCCATCCAAGCCAAATAAGACTGTTATGATTTCCAAGTTAATAGTAGTATAGTATTCTGCCTTACGGGAGGTCTTGTCATGGGTTAAGCCTCTTCCACTTTTGTCTGTCCATAGCCAGTCTTTTCATTTCCCACGATTGCTACACGCAATGAATGAGTATGACCCATTTTGTAGGATTGAGTACTGTGAGTGGTTTACTAACATGGTGCGCAGCGATGAAGAGTTTGCAGAGATGCTTGTGTCGTCTGATGAGGCACAGTTCAAACTCAATGGTACAGTAAATCGCCACAATTGCATCTACTGGGCTGCCGAAAATCCAAACATCCGTGTAGACAAAGCCGTGAATTTGCCAGGAGTAAATGTGTGGTGTGGGTTGTCTTACCGGGCCTTGATTGGGCCATTCTTCATTGACGGCACAGTTACCGGTGAGGTGTACCTTCAGAAGCTTCAGACATCGGTTTTACCTATCATCCAAGACTTGTATGGAGATGAAAGACTTTACTTTCAACAAGATGGTGCCCCAGCCCACTACCAAAATCGTGTTAGGGCGTATCTCGACGAAAATCTACCAGGATGATGGGTAGGCCGTAGAGGTGCTGCGGAGTATGTACCATGTTCCCCAGACCTAACTCCTCTGGACTTTTACCTGTGGGGAACACTAAAGCATGTTGTTTATTGACAAAAGCCATGCACATTGGATGAACTTCAAGAATCCATTGTACATTCATGTGCAAATATCCAACTGAACACGTTGCAGTCAGTAGTTCGTGCTGCAGTTCGGCGGCATCGATTGTGTGTGGATGTTAATGGTGCCCATTACAAACACCTATAGTGATACCTTTAAGTTGGACTTTAAGCTACACTTTCACCTAAAATGAGACAACTCCGTCAATTAGTTTGCAAGTTATGGACTTTTACCAGTGGATACATTTTTTTGGACCCCTCTGTAAGACCAGTGTACTATTGTTTAACTTTCGATAAGCCTCATTAATAGTGTGCAGGCAAACCTCCACACACTGCTACAATAGTTTACTGTTGAACATCTACGAGGAATAAAAAACATAACCCCAAAGTTCACAGTTCTTGGAGAATAGAAAGGTATGTATGGAGCAGACACTCTGATTGTTTTTACACATGGCCTAATTGTTTAAAACTTTTTCCACAGTTAAGTTGAAGCATTGTTGTTCTAACCAACACCGTTTCCTCATCTGAAACCCGGCCGTGGACTGACTGTCTCGTGACCAAAAATTGGGCCCTTATATATCGGGGCAGTCCTCAAGTTTAACACTATTTTCAGCACATTGTTTCTCGAAAACCTCCACCTTTATACTATTGTCATCACAAAGCTTCTTTTTCTCTTCCACAACATTTACGACTCAATGTTAATTTCTCATTTGTATTATCACAATCTTTAACTACCACATCAAACTTCTTATTTAATTCTGAAAGATAATTTCTTTCTCCAGTTCATCCTATAAGTTAACTATGGCAGTTCTAATGCTGTCTGTTTTCTTTTCCACCCTACTAATGTCTTTTATCATATTACTAATGTCTGCTTTTGTACTCATATTTCTCAAACTACTCATAATTTGCATTAACATCGCTTCCAATTTTCTGACTGCCACAAACTTTTGTCCTTGCTGATTTTGCTGCTATATTCCTCCTCCTTAACCGTAACAATTTCATCCACTTCAGTACAGTTTTCATCCATTTCGCTCTTTACAATAGGAATTTCATCCCCATCCTTCAAAGTTACTTTCATGTCTGATTTATAACTACCATTGTCTACAGAACCATCCCTACTTAGGTCTTTCTGTTCACTTAAAAAGTTAACCTTTACAGCTTTGATGTCAGTCACAATGTCTTGTTCGTTAAAGGCACTCATTATGTATCACTTAATACAAAACCGCTTTTGCTATGAAATTACCTTATTTTCATTCACTCTTCTTCTGCTGCTCTGCTGCTGCTGTTGTGGTTGTCACTTGGTCCATCATCTGCACGGCTGCGGCAAGTTGTAATTCTCTCAGCGAGGTGTCTTGTTTATCTTGGTCAGCTATGTCCACCTGTGTGCTGATTGGCTGCTCCCGTACTCAGCAGCTGCTTCCATAGAACCCGCTCACTGATTGGCTGCCTGCACCTTCTTTGTTGTGAAACCCCAGTGCTGATTGGCTGTATCATCCCTTCCATTTAAAACTGTACTGTAAACCACTCGAGTTCACACTTCACTGTCAAATTTTATGAGTTCTAGTTTATTTTGCCCACTTACAATATTCCTCACCTGGGGCACCATATGTAGCGGTTCACCTACTTTGTTTCTTCGTTTATTGTCCTCGGTGTTGACATACTGGCTGAAAAAATAGGGGTTGGATGTGCAACTGCTGTCTACTGTAAATGATGTATCTGACAGATGAACATTTGCGCTTCACAGTCTTTTACTTTCACTTTTCACAGCCCTCCACGTACACATTTATATGGCCAGTGCACTATTGTTTAACTTTCGATAAGCCTCATTAATAGGTTGCAGGCGAACATCCACATACTGCTACAGTAGTTTACTGTTGAACATCTACGAGCAGTAAAAAACATAATCTCAAAGTTCACAGTTCTTGAAGAATAGAAAGGCACGTATGGAGCAGACACTGTAATTGTTTTTACACACGGCCTAATTGTTTAAAACTTATTCCACAGTTAAGTTGAAGCATTGTTGTTGCTCTAACCAACACAGGTTCCTGATCTGAAATTCGGCTATGGACTGACTGTCTTGTGAACAAAAATCGGGCCCTTATATATCATCACAGTAATAGGTGCTGAAACTACACATTGTTCGAAGTTTAATTTACAGAAATTACAATTAAAACTTAACTCATTCAGTTAACTGAATACATAAAAAAATTGGTTCTTTTTAACAGTTTTTTCTACTACAAGAGTAAGTCCAAATTATTTGTTTAAATCACGAAATGAACAAATATAAGTACACAAACAATACTTTTGACAAAACTGTTAACTGCTTTGGCTGGTTTTGCTAACATGTTTTCAAATAGAGCCAAATACATACTTTTAAGATTATTAGTATTTCATCTTCCAAATGTTTATAATTAATACAGAAGTCAACAATAGAATTTAAGTTACGAAACAATTACTGATTTCACCCTATAACAAAAGATACTAACTAGAAATAGTTAAAATAAATAAGAAAATCAATTACATGCATACATAAGCACAAAATTAGATCTGGTGTTGTATTCTTTAAAACTGAAGGCCAACCTTTCTTTCTTTATGAAAATGCAGATTATACTCACGTATGTTAATAGTAATTATTTAAAAGTGAAAAAACAAATTTAAGTAGGCAGATGCGTTGTAGTAGCATAATTTGTACATGCTTACATAGTGTTTGCATTTTTATGCTATTTATCTGCTGCAGAACAATGTATGTAATCGGTTGCTTGAAGTGAAACCCCTCTTAATTAAAACAAAAGTACAATAAAATAAAAATTCAACATGGAGTTCTCAGATGCCACCTTCCACATATCCCTTGGGATATCTGAACTTCAGGAGCAATCTGTTACTGTACCCCAATGTTTCTACCAATTTGCTTCTCACCGTTCATATGGCACTTGCTTGTTAGTTGTACCGGTTTTTTCACTTGCCTATCAAAAATGAATATGGAAATTTATTTTTCTTCATTTCAAAACATGCTTCGATTATCTCCTTCTGAGCTATACACTTCACAAAACAATTAGGGAATTGAAAGATATATTAAAAGCAAAATTTTTACTTCCTCCAATGTCAAGCATGAGGATTATATTTTCATTTACAATATGGTACAGGTGCTCTACTAGCATTGTTCATTACTCAGAAAGTAAAAGGGCTATTTTATTCTCTTAGGAAATCACAGAAACACGTGACCTGCTCATATAAATATGTGATCCATGTGAATGTTCAACAGTACTTTGGACCTGCAACACACGGGTTTAGTGTAGTTACCTGTGGGTTCTTGAAAGAATTTTTTTTATTACCTGAGAGCTAAAACCACTTCAGCAGTACATCCTCTGTGTGAATTCAGTTCATGTTTAATTTGAGTCAGGTCATGGTTCAACACTAGCTACAGCATTTTAGCAGTAGTTTTACTTTGTAGTGTGTCATGTACCAACTGTATGTGTATGAGGCCAGTTGTCCATCTCCTCCGGAGGAATTGATATGGACAAGCTATGGTGCCCAGGTTGATGCTATGTTCTTTGACTTCTGGAAGGCATTCTGTATTGTTTGTCACTGTTGCCAATTGGTACAAAATACAAGCATGTGTAATATGAGGCTGTTCACAGATGATACTGATGTATTAGGAGAAGTTGCTATGTTAAATCGTGCGGAAAGGTGTCATGAAAATATTCATCCATCTCCAGTGCCAGATACTACAATAGTGGTGTTTGTGCATAATGGGATGGTTTACTGTTAAAATTCTGAAAGCATACATTGTTAGTGTCAGCCAACATATTTCTTCCCAATACATATTTGATCATGGAAGCTTAGTGGAGTAACACTCATACATGAAGTTATCGCCACTTGTTGTAAGGTGACTTTCATGGTATGGAGGCAGACGTACATGGAAAGAAAAGCATTCATTATATATGTTACTGATATATATGGCAGTAGTAATAAAAAGCTCGGGAACGATGGCCTTTGTAGTCTGGTCCCTTCAACCCCCACAAACCAACCAACCAAAAAGCTCAAGGAAAACCTTTCCTATTTCTTTCTGCTGTCATCCATAACTTATGTTAAAACCACAAATGGGAATAAAAAATCCATTCTGGAAGCCAAAGCAGCACACAATTTCAGTGGTATTGAAAAATGCGCTAGTAAGTCCAAAGCCACATGGAAATGAATAAATGGTGTTGCTAATGATAAAAGAAATGACAAAATTAATCTCTCACTTCTCAAAAATTACGTCAGTTGAGGTAGGAATTACTATTATGGTACCAAACCTGATATTAGCTCATAAGAGTTCCTTTCACACAATTTTTATAGATCACCAAATAAATGCAAGTACATTTGTGTTCTCTGTGGTTTTACCTGGTTGCATCCTAAAAACAGAAAGGCAATTGAAATCATCAGACAGTGTAGATATATATGACATATCTTGCAACTTCCTGAAGAAAATAATAGATTGTACTGTGTATCCTTTAGCATATTGTATAAAGAAGTGTACATCTGAGGGTATTGTTCCAATGAGCTTCAACAGTCTAGGGTAGTTAAAGTATACAATGTGTGTGTTCTGCCGCAGCTTGGCAAGTTGATGTTTTATCTATACAATTAAATAAAAGTATACAAATAGGGTGATAAGGACTGTCCTAGGCAGGAAGGTCAAGGCACCGTAGCAGACAAGGCAGCAAGACAGTCTCGCAAAGTCAGTTGAAGCAAATCAGCAAATTTATATGCTAAGCAGAATTGTCGAGTTCTGTATTTATATCCGTTATTCAGTAGGCGAGTTTTCCAGACAGCCAGAAATAGGGAAGTTAGCTAGGGTATTGGCAAGCCAGGGCCCCGTTCATGTCAGATCAGCCCGCGTTTGCAGAGGCCAAGGCGCAGAACAGGGCAAAGAATAATCCATGAGTAGAACCAAACAGCCATAGAACTTCAGCTGATGCTAGTATGACAAAGAAAACAGACTTGCAAAAACCAAAACTCAAACACAGGTTAGTTGAAAATGAGACAACTAATGAACAAACAGCCAACTGAAAATATACAGCAAGATCTAACAGTTATAGATATTGACCAAAATGGAGAGCAACACCCAAATATTACAGACACCATTCAAGAGGACATTCAACACACATATAACATAGTTATTTAAGTTTATGAACAGGGCTACACTGCTCAAATGAAACTGAAGAAAAAAAGCCATTTAACAGACTTTGAGTCTGACAATGAAGAGACAATTACAAAAAATTATACTGATTGTGAGCATGCAGTTCGTGTTTCAAATCTAGAAAAAGGTGAAACAACAAAGACATTGTACACTAAATTAAAACAAGTAAATCTATAGAACAAGTAAATCTGGCACAAGAAATAAAGGACATAAAATTTAGTCAAAATGGTAGTGTAATTCTCACCAGTAAAAACCCCAATATTGAGAAACTAATTGTCAAAAAACTAAACGGAAATTGCTGATCAGAAATGAAAGTTGAAGCAATGGGACACTATTACAATTCTAGACAACAACAGCAAAGAAATTTTGGGAATTTTGTTCCAAGTTTGAGTGTAGTCGTAACAAAGGTTGACTTTGATGTTACAATTAATGACGTTGAAGAAGTTCTCAAGAAACTAGACCTCAATTTTGTCAGGGTAGTTAGAATGAAATCCAAAGAAACAGGAAAGGAAATTGCAAAATTGCGCGTGATTACGCATGATTACGCGTGATCAACGCACAGTAGATTATCTTCTAAAAACTCATTTGAAGATGTTTTGCAAGGTACATACAGTAGAAACTTCAAAGCTTCCTCCTCCACAACAAGTACAGTATGTAAAATCTTGTAGCTTCGAACATTCTACTAACAACTGCACAAAGCCACCAAAATACGGTAAATGTGCAGGTCAACATTTTACAAGTAGCTACGCAGCTAAAAACGTAAAACCAAAATGTCAGACATGTGGAGAAGATCACAAGATGTTAGATGTCCCAAGAGACCAAAAGAGGCCGCATCGATTGACACAAATGCCAAAGTACACTGCATCAATACACTATTTACAAAGGAAGCTGACATTGATGAAAAATATGTTCAAGTAGATGATCTTCTTTGAGCAGCTACTACAGCTCTGATCATTTTACTACCTGATAGGAAGAATAAAATAGAAACAGCCATTGGAGATGTAGCGAAGGAATTTTTCAACAGGAAAATTGCTATTACACAGAGCTTAAACTCCATGTGTATCCACGTAAACAATCTTCAGGACCAATTACATACAATACAAGAACCACTACAGTTGGCACCAAAGCAATGGCTAGCTTTAAAAAAGAATAGTCCACAGAGAAATATACAAGTAGAAGGTGTTCCTTCTCCAAAAGCTGACAGTACTTAAAACAAATATCATAAAGAATAGAAACCAGCTCTAATTTTGAAGATAGCATACGAAAATGGATCCTCGAGAAAATAATGTAATTGCAGGAGAAACCATTATTGCCTTTGTCAATTCAAATGGCATATGATTGAAAATTAATTTAATAGAACATCTAATAGAATCAGAAAACGTCAGTGTGACTGGTATTGCAGAGACAAGGCATCTGAGTATCTAATAAAGATCAAGGATTTTATATGCCATAGATATGATACTATAACCAGTGGAAGGAATGTTAGTGGAGGAGTAGCAATATTACATAGCAAAAACTTTCCAGCAGTTAGGATAGATTTTCCAGAAAATTTACAAAATGTACAAGCTGTGATATTAAAGACACAAACAAAAACTAAGAAATTAATCTTTTAACAACAATATAGATCCCTCCAAAGGACAGATTACCTATAGAATTTTTTGAATATTTATATGACAAGTCTGAGCTCTTTCATTATTATGAGTGATCTACACGCAAGGTCTAACATTTTAGAGATTCTGGAACGAATACAAATGGCAGAATACTAGAGTCTATCCTTACAAATTTTAATATTCGACGAGTCGACAACGAAGAGCCTACTTTTATAAACCACAGAGGTACATCAATACCCAATCATATTTTATACAGTATCAATATACATCGACATTTTAGTGCTCACTGGATAGGCAAAAGTATTGCTAGTAATCATCTACCACTATTAGTAAGAACTACAATGTACCATTCTATCAAAAGCCAACAAAGTACAAAAGTAATATACAATTTAAAATAGATTTTCCAGAAAATTTAAAATACGTGGATCAAGAAAAATATCAAACATTGCTTGATGAAAATATACCAGAAGTGACTGATATAACAACAATTGAAGAATTAAACCAATATAACGATGCCATTGTAGCGGCTATAAAACAAGCGGAATATGAAAGTGCCCCAGTAAAAAGAATAAAAGGGAATCTAGAAAGGGTACCTGAAAATATTTTGGCAACCACAAAACAAAAACGTAGGATATATCGACAGTTAAAAAGATTTCAATCTGAGGAATTGAGAATAGAATGGAACAGGTTGAATATGCTTGCGACAATTAGCAGATTTTCGCTCACAAAGATGGGCAAAAACGTGTGTATTATTAGATCACAAACAATCGAACAAGTTGTGGAAGACTTTTAAACATATTTATAGGAGATAAAATGAACAGTGATCCTCCACTACAATATAGTGGGAATATAATAACAGATAGTCACAAAAAAGCACAAATTTTAGAGAAGTTTTAATAGAAACTCATAAAATACCTAAGGATCCATTTCTTAATAATACATACAAACAAAAAGTTAAAAGAAATGTCAATGATTTTAACATCCCCAGAGGTTTTAAATGAAGAACAATTAGCACTGATTCAAGAAATAACAGAAGAGGAAATAGATAAAGCAATAAATAATGGCAAAAACACAGAGAAAATAATTAGAACTTTACACTGCCTGTACAACAATGTTTTAAAATTAAAGCAAATACCGAAACAATGGAAAACAGCGAAAGTAATTATGATACCAAAACCTGGAAAACCATTAAATAATCCAACATCCTATTGCCTTATAACACTATTATCAACTATTGGAAAATCTTTTGAGTCCATATTAAACAGACAATTACATAAATTTGCAGAAGAACAAAGGCTTTTACCTAAAATACAAGCAGGTTTTAGACAACATCATTCAACTATAGATCCGATTATTAGAATATGTACTAGTATTACCAAGGCTTTAAATATCACAGATTGTGCATCAGCCTTATATTTGGATATAGAAAGAGCTTTTGGTAGGGTATGGCAACCAGGATTATTTTACAAGCTTATAAACTTTGGTATCCCAATTCAATTTATCTTACTCCTTATTTCTATTATTGACAATAGACCTACATATGTATCAGTCAATAACAAACTCTCTAGTCCATTCATTCCAGAAGCCTGGGTGCCACAGGTTGCTATTCTTTCACCTTTGCTATACAGCTTATATACAGCTGATATTCCACAGCCTACCCATTGGAATGAAGGCTTGGTACTTTATGCAGATGATACAGTTTATTGGTGTCATGAGAGAAATCCGAAGAATTGAATAATACAAACACACAATACCCCACAAAATTAGAAAAATGGCTCAGCACCTGGCATATTAAACCTAATGCGCAGAACAGTCAATTGGTGAAATTTAGACACAGAAATTTTACTACTAATAAATCACAAACACCAGATAAAGTAAAGTTAAAACTCTGGAGAGAAGAAATCTTACCAAAACCAAAACCAAATTATTTAGGTCTTATAATGGACACAACACTGTCATGGAAGTCTCACCTATATAATATCCTAGTAAAGGCAAGGAGAAAAATCGGACTTCTAAAGCTGATTTGAGGACATATAAGAGGAGCACCCAATAGTACATTAATTTATACTTATAAAACTTTTATAAGATCAGTCTCGGAATATGGGGCACCAGTATGGATTGCAAGTAAACAGCAAACAGAAAGAGTTTTAAGCATAGAAAGAAGAATCCTACGAATTGCTACTAGATCAAGTCTCTATATTACAAATCAAGACATATATAATTTAGTAAATATATTACCACTACAGTGCCGACTTATTGACCTTGCCAGCAATATAGGAATGAATAGACTTCACTCTGATACGTTAACAACTAAAACATTAAAAGAAGAATTTGTGTTGTTGTTGTGGTCTTCAGTCCTGAGACTGGTTTGATGCCGCTCTCCATGCTACTCTATCCTGTGCAAGCCTCTTCATCTCCCAGTACCTACTGCAACCTACATCCTTCTGAATCTGCTTAGTGTATTCATCTCTTGGTATCCCTCTACGATTTTTACCCTCCACACTGCCCTCCAATTCTAAATTTCTGATTCCTTGATGCCTCAGAATATGCCCCACCAACCGATCCCTTCTCGTAGTCAAGTTGTGCCACAAATTTCTCTTCTCTCCGATTCTATTCAATACCTCCTCATTTGTTATGTGATTTATGAATTTTAATTTTCCACGCTATCAGTATAAATTTCCATCACACACTGTATCACAATGTATTAGGGAGACTAATGAAGAATTTGATAGAACAATTCCAATTGGACCTTCTAATAAAATTAGCCATTTAATTAATGAAAGCTGAAGTGTAAATGTCAATTCTATAATAAAAATTAAATAAATTATGTGAGATACTAGCGAAAAAATACCATATAAAGTAAACCATTATATAAGATACATTATCCCAGGTGAGGTTTTTGAGGGGTTTTCCCTACCTGTAAGGCGAATGCCGGGATAAAACATCATTTCTCCTCAGGAACAAGAAGAAAAGAGGAAGAAGCAGATTAAGAAGAAAAAGGAAGAAAGCAATAATGAATAGGAATAGAAGACATATAATGTATTATTGAAGAATTATTGTTATTGAATTGAATAATCAATATTTCAAGTAAAACAGGAAATATCAATTTTTCCCAAGCAATATAAATAAATGGAGTCCCAACAGTATTAAAGCACCTATGGCTGAAGAGAGCTAAGCTCTAGATACAGCCCAACCTTGTAAGAGGGGATGAAAGATGGAAAGAAAGAAAAAAAAAATCTATAGTCCCAATATGCTCTTAAATATTGGAATGCATCATTTACTATCAGTTGTCTGTTTCCTATCCTCAGTGAAAATCATGAAGTGTTGAATGGTATGAACAGTCTAATATGCACATAATGTGGATTGAGAGTAAACCAAAGAAAGGTGAAAGTCTACATCTGCATCTACATCTACAACCATGCTCTGCAAGCCACCTGACGGTGTGTGGCGGAGACATGTCTGCCTGTGTCTGTATATGTGCGGATGGATATGTGTGTGTGTGTGTGTGTGTGTGTGTGTGTGTGTGTGTGTGTGTGTGTGTGTGTACCTGTCCTTTTTTCCCCCTAAGGTAAGTCTTTCCGCTCCTGGGATTGGAATGACTCCTTACCCTCTCCCTTAAAACCCACATCCTTTCGCCTTTCCCTCTCCTGCCCTCATTCCTGATGAAGCAACCTTGGGTTGTGAAAGCTTGAAATTTGTGTGTGTGTTTTTTATTGTATCTATCTACCAGCACTTTCCCGTTTGGTAAGTTACAGCATCTATGTCAAATAAAATGTAATTCATATATACAGGCATTTATGTACCTATGTGTCCAGTTTGACAAGAATGGGACAGGTAGTCATTCACGGCCTTATAGTGTCAGCCATCCTCACATTTGAATAGTGAACTGTGGAAAGACCAGAAAACTTTGGAAAGACCAGAAAGGATGAAACTTGAAGCATGTGAGATGCAGTGCCATAGAAGGATGTTGAAAATCAGGTGGAGCAATAAAGTAACAAATGAAGAGATTCTCTGAAGAATAGGTGAGTAGAGGAATATGTGGGAAAGATTGACTAGAAAAAGGGAAAGAATGATATGACGTGTTAAGACATCGAGGCACAACTTACATGATAATAGGGGGTAAAGCTGCAAGGAAAAGCAGAAGTTGTAATATATCCAACAAATAATTGAGAACATTGGGTAGAGATGTTACTCTGAGATATAGAGTTTGGCACAGGAATTCACGGTGGGCCACGCCGAGCCACTCACAAGTGGCATGCAGATCACGGGCTTATGACAGGTGACCAACTGAAGCAGCAGTCACTGCTGTTCTCCTGCAGGGTGCATGTGTACCATAAGATGCCCTCGGATGTGGTTATCAGTTGCCATCTACAAATAATTCCAAAGAGGGCAACACTCTTCAGTGGCTCCAACACATGTAGCGACCGAGCATATTGACTGCCATAGAAACATTAATTTCTTTCCAAAACACCATAAGTAACACAAAGTCTTACTAAAGAATGAAGGAGAACTTGAGGGAATATGCAAATCATTGTCTTTCAGCAAGCTAGTCTGACAGTTGCTATACTCATTTTGATTGGAAACTGATAGTTTTGCTACTGGACCCTGAAAATCAATCTGCATAAACAAGCAATATAGTGACTCAGCTGACACAAAACAAACACAGAATAAGGAAAAGAAAACACGCAGGGTAAAAACAAGAATACACCATTCACCTAGATATCACATCACTTGGTAAAGGACACAGTTTACGAATGAGTCACTAAAAAACCATCTAGTGCCATGGAAATAGTGACCACTCGCACCATTCCATCATGGCCAGTGTGTACTCCAGTGATGGCCGGCTTCCAGGATAAGGGTGCCAGGTTGTCTTCCTTTACAGCACCCAATGCACCAGATTGCATTTTCACAAAGGTGACCATCAGCTTAGTTTGCTGCTCCAGGTGATGTATATAGTAAGGTGACCACTGCCGAAAGACCTGGAGCTCTTGCAGCAGTAGCTCCCAGCTTGATAGCAGCTCAGTTGGCTGTACCTAGGGCTGGCTGAGGGATACTTGTCACTGGGGGAAATGATGGCTGAGGGCTTTGGGATTAGTAGTGTAGTGTATCGACTGTATATGGGCATATGATATTGCACTTCATGTGGTGTTCAGATGTATGATGCAATGTTCCTTCAGCCACGCATGCATGTCTGAAGCAACGGGCACTGTGGCAAGTAGCGCTGATATGAACTATATTGACATTTGCAAATATGGACAACTGTCAGCTGCATAATGGAATGATGACAATGAAAATTTATGCCGCACCAGGACTCAAACCAACTGTGTGTCTACAACCTGCAATCGTCATACATTCATTATGTATATGCCCATACAGGGGAGACATATTAATTGAAAGTTGCTTGCCCAGTGTCGGTGGATAAATACAGTGTTGCAGGACCAGTGTTGTTCAGAAGTATGGTGCAATGTTCCTTTGGACATCGTGCATGTCTGAACAACACGGGCACTGCATTATCGTATTTATCCACTGACACTAGGCATGCAACATTTCAATTTAAATGTCTCCTCTCTACAGGAATATACATAATGAATGTACAAATGCAGGTTGTAGGCACATGGTTGATGACATTCGGAAGTTTCAGTCTGGCCGTGAGTCATGCTCTGCCAGCCTAATGATAAGGCAACTGCTCACGATAAGCTTGGAAATCCGGGTTCGAATTCTGGACCATTACAAATTTTTGTTGCTGTCATTCCATTACATAGCTGATAGTGGTCCACATTTGCAACTGTGAATACAT
The DNA here is from genome assembly GCF_021461395.2 of Schistocerca americana. Lineage (NCBI taxonomy): Eukaryota > Metazoa > Arthropoda > Insecta > Orthoptera > Acrididae > Schistocerca > Schistocerca americana. The sequence continues at coordinate 506,615,092 of NC_060126.1, read as the reverse complement.
TTCGTGTATATATAGGCATACAAGTGTAAGCCTGAACGATGTATTGCAGCAGTGCTGACAGCAGTCTAGCATGGGATGTTGCCACTGTATTAATTCAACAAGGCTAACAAAATGTTGGGAGGCAGGTTTGCTTGCTGAGAGAGTGGGAGGAAATGGACGTAGAAATTGGGAATGAGGAGATGTACAGAGAGAGGGGCCAGGAGGAGAGAGTGAGATGAGGCAATGGACAGAGAGAGAGGGGGAAGGAAGAGGAGACGGACAAAGGAAGGAGGAGGGGGAGATGGACAGACACAAGGGGACATTAGGAAATATATCCAATTTCCATACATATTAGATATGTGTATGTTCTTTTTTCCATCTAACCAGACTGAGCCACAGCAAAGCATGGCTGCATACAGCTGTTTATTGAAAGAAAATAAGTAAAATATTTCATCACTGATTTATCTTTTGCCAAGATTTGCAATGATCCTAAGTGCAAATGTGGCTGAAATAAGTTGTTTTAGGTGTTCCAAAATGTTTAAATTCTCGTCAATATGGACACCTAAGAATTTTGAAGTTCCCCCAATTTATTAATTCCTCACCATATGTCACATTTATCGCTGGTGTAGTACCCCTAGGTTTGCAGAACTGAATATGTTGTGTCTTTAAAACTGAGTGTGAGACCAATCACTGAAAACCAGTCAATGATACTTTTAAGAACATTGTTTACCGTTTCTTCTGTTGTTGCATGGATCCTTGACTTGATTACAGTTCTAGTGTCATCCATAAAAAGAACTAATTCTGCTTTTTCTATATTAGATGGAGGATCAATTACAAATAAGAAGAACAATGGTGGACCTAAGATAGAGCCTTGGAGAACCCCATATGTGATCTCCCCTGTCAGAATAATATACCCTAATTGCACTGGTTGAATTGTAGAATGCAACATTCTGCATTTTTTCCATTAGGTATGACATTATTTGTTGGTTGGCTATAGCTTTAGTCCCATAAAACCTCACTTTATGTAGTAGAAAGTTGTGATTCACATTGACAGATGCCTTAGATAGATCACAGTTAACATCGAACGGTGCTATTTTGATCTCTCCTATCGTCTTTCATATAGAGGGATTTAACAATGGCATATTTTAATCTCTCAGGAAAGATGGCTTGTGTTAGTTATGCATTACGTATTTCAGATTAGATGAGGCTTATAACATGGGAACAAGTCTTCATTATTCTGTTGGAAACACCATTAAATCCAGATGAGCTTTTGTTTTTGAGGGAATATATAAATTTCTAAATTTCTGATACATTTGTGGGTTCTTATCTCTAGACTCGTCAGAGGTAACAGAAGTAATCCAACTGTAAGAAACAACATGATCTCTAATGTCTGAATCAACTGTATGCCTGAGAGCACAAGTGTACATCACTACAGAGTAACACAGACTGAAGTCAAAAGATCTTAGCGTTCGTCATCATAGAGGCTTAGCAGCTTTCGATTCCCTAGGATGGAGTGGTGTTCGGATGGTACTGGAAGAGACAGTCGGCAATATTGCGCGACCAGCCATGGTGTCTTGGCAGGTCCCCAAGGGAGACATGACAGGACCATTTCACAATGACTGGGGCATCTTGTAACCAGCTGGATGGTCATAGATATCAGCATGCATGGGAATGATGGATCTCCGGTGCATGTGCCTGGTCATGTGAATGTGCAAGTAGCAGGACAGTAATGGCGACACTACTTTGTCTGTCTATGGCTGCCATGATGTTGTCCTCATTGGCATCACTCAGTAACTGGAATGAGAGCAGAAGGGTGATTGTGAGCGGTGGGCGAGTCATTGGCAGAATGAAGAGAAATGACAAACATGAAGATAACTCTGTCATGAGGTTGGGGGGACAGATCCTCAATGCAGAATTTGGGCCAATCGACATTGAAGACCACAGCACTGAGAGGGGAGGAGGGTTACAAAGCATGGAATGCCTGAGTAACCTAACCACTTCTGGAGAGGCACTGTGTCTGGGGATACACTGAGGAGAATAGACCACTGCGTGGAGTACCAATCACCAGCAATGAGGGTATCATCTGTCGGTACCACATCTGTACCTATGTATGTAGATCCAGTATCGAAGCAGATTTGAGTCTGTTTAAGAAACTGTCTGATGTTTTTCATTGAGAAGAATGCCGTTGTGTTATTCACATGGCTAATGACACTATGCAGACTAGAGTATGGCAGTTGGAGAGATGCATGAATAGTGTCGTAGGCATAACATCACAAACTCACAGTGTGATCTCAGTGTGCCAGATCACTGTATATGAACACTTGCAGCAGGGTATGAAGATGCTGTGCAGGTGTATATACATTCATTATGTGTGAGTGGTCACTCTCATCTAGAACAGGGAGATTTTGTCCTGAGATGGAAAGCCGGCATCCTCGATGAACCCAGCAGGTAGAACTAAGGGCTCACCATAGAGGATATCGGCAAGGGAAGAATTCAGGTCATCTTTTGTGAACCAAATGAATGCCGAGAAAGACCCATGGTAGGGCTTCTGACCAGGACCACTGTGGCACATGGGAGCAGCTTTAAGAGTACAGTGCCGACGCTCAACCAGTCTGTTGCTCTGCATGTGGTACACAGTTGTATGAAACCTTTTGACAACACACAGAGAGTGTAATGTGGCAAAGAGTAGGGATCCCTGTTTGTTGGTAATGGATGTGGGGCATGTGAAACATGAAATCCACTCAGAAGTGAAAGCATGCATGACAGAATTGGCCATCTAAGGTTTAAATCTACATTTTCATCTACAAAGCATTTGCTTTTACTTTTCTATTTCTCTGTCCTGCAAATTGTTAAATTCAAGTCAGTTGAGATTCCAGTATTTTATGCTATCTTGAACTTGCTAAGTAAACAGTATTTCAACTATTTCTAAGTTTATTTCATAGTTTCACTTGTATCTTAACAGTGTCACCTTAAACATGTGTTGTAGCTTCCCTTGCCTGAAGCACAACATTACAGATGTTCTTTGCAGCTTTTTACCACATTGAAGACATCATGACTCACTGAAATGTTTTGAAATACATCTGAATGCCCTCTAGTTCATTATGTACTTCTGCAGTTGAATAAAAATTAAAATTAAGTTCACTAACCCTTTGTAATTCTAGCAATTGGACACACAGCATTTATCTGCATAGACTGTCTCATTTCTGATAGTCCATGGAGCGATGATGCAATATTTTACTTCAAAACTTTCCATATTTGGAGACTAGAATGAAAAAATTATGTTTTCAAAACAATTCTGAAAAAGTGACTATTCCACGCAACTATTCATAGCATGGACACAACAGAGATTTAACAAATGAGCGCACTGCAACGAGAAGAAATTCCCAGTAGATTTTTTTTTTTTAAATGCATATGCTTGAGCTCCCTGATAGATGCCTCTCATACAGTTCCCCCTGTCATAACCCTGCCCATGATAGCCTACAGATGGTAATCCATAAAGTTTCAGCCCATCGCAAATAATTTTAGTGGCTGATCAAATATTCTCCTGGTCACAATCACCAAAGTTGAGGAAATGCGCCCTAGTTCTGTATGGATTTTCTTCAACAAGGGCAAAGTTGTGCAGTGAAAAACATTTTGCTCTGTTTGGTCTTCACTGGGAGTTACTTCGGTTTAATGATTACTGCATGTAATGGTGCCCTTTAGCATCATCACAAGCTGTGGCACCTACACCATCCAGCGTGCAGAGTATGGGTGTTGTGCACAAGGAGGAACACAGTTGCTTGCTGTGTAGCCAAAGGTTGCGTTAAACCAACAGAGTGGATAGACATGGCGGGGAGTAAGGAGTTTGTCTTCTGTGCCACCTCACCAGATGGAGATTTAACTGGAGATCCAATGTGCGATTGGGTGGGGTGTTGGCTGATGGCATCGGTGGTGGTAAAACCGGTGCAGGTGGTGTTAGTGACTGGCCAACCAGGTGGGGTGTTCTGCTGTGTTGTGTGTGCTCTCGTGTGACCTCTGCCTGCCGAATGCGTTCTAGGTGGGGGAGGAGGGGGGGGGGGGGGGGTTATAAACACTGTCACCAACCTTCTTGTCTGCTGAAGGGCTTGGAGTTGGAAGTAGCTGCTGACAATGGACGATTCTATGTGCCTAACTCGCCAGCCTGAGTTTAGTCTCTAAGGCGTCTGCTGAGTGTGAGAGCTGCTGAAGTTCTAGATCACATGGTAGCTTAACAAGCCATAATGTCCAAAGGGCGATGTCTGGCATGACACCAGTGCCAATCTTTACCTGGTGGTATCACCACAGCTCTGAAGGCAATCTGTCGCCAAGTTGCTCCTCGCGGATGATATGATGAATTCCTTCTGTGGGTGGATGCAGTACGTGTTTGATGATAATCGACACTGCGGTAACAATCTTGGGTTGTGCAGAAGCTAAAAATGAGGTCCCTAATGAGGTCAGCATGGGTATGAAGGTGTTGGCAGTTAGGATGCTGTGCATGTCCAGAATGTGATCCATGAGGGTGAAGCACGTATTTTGATTTTCGTTCTGGAGCTGTGGTAATGTGGAGAATCTGCCAGCTGGGACATGCTGCACGGAAGCTGGTTGGCTCATTGCTCAGTGTATGATGCAAGAGAGGCCACAATGTGACAGGTTGCGATGGTACCTCCGCACCAGCAGGCATTGAGATGGAGGAGGTTGGCGAGGTGTGTCGTTCGGGATCTCCCGGGGTGGGAGAGGGAGGCATGGGCAAAACGCTGACCACATGTGTTACATGGTGCGGTAGGTGCAGAAGTGAAACTGACCAATGCTGATGGGATGACCATGGTCATTGAAAGGCGGGACAGAAAGTTTGTGAGAAATTGCTCCAGCTACAAGACAGAACCCAGTGGAACTTGTGCATGATGTGTTCACTGCCCGTTAATGGTGACAAACTGACGAAGGTGGTGGATACACAGAAGCAAAAGGTTGTGAGGTGAATTCTTGCTTCAAATTGTGTAGACCCATTAGTGTTGGCAGACAGAGATTGGCAGATGGCGTACGTTGTGGTGTGCAATGGTGCCATCGTATGATTTTCCCGTCATGGTGGTGCAGTCACCCTTAGGTTACACACACATGGGCCAATATCAAAAGAATGTACATGTGCATATGAACCTGGACTTGCACCTTTCATTGAATCTCTGTCTCACAATCAAAGTGTGGTGCATAGGCAGGGAGTGTGGAGTCTGATGCATTCCACAATAACAGTCCATTGTCTAGGTAGGCTGACACTGAATACCAGTACCAGTAAAATAGTATCAGTGAAAATAGTACCAGTGAAATAGTTAATCATAAAGGAAAAAGCATCCTAAGGTCACCAATGTGGGTTCTTGGCCCTGTACTTGTCAGAAGTAAGAGATGTAACCCAACTGTAAGAAACAACGTAAACTTTATGATCTGAATGCAAGTTGCGCGTTGTTATCCTTGTGCTACTTGCTAAACCAGCACTGTCTGGGGAGTCAGAAGGATGTGGAGACGATGTTGAGGCTTCCTTAAATGGCAGTGAGCAGGACGAGGATTATCTGAAACAAGGCACGTTGTTAGTTGGGCAGTTCCACTTGTAACTGATTAAGACTGTTGTGGTGTAGGTTTTAAAGAGCAATCCTCTTGTGTAAAAATTTGTGTTATTTTTCATAATTTTGCAGAAGCTGATATGCAAGAAATATGTTTAGGAGGATCCATAGCATCAGAGGTGCAGAGACAGGACCATGTCAATCAAGAGAGATGACACCAAGTGTGGCATTTTTGTTGAGGGGGCATGCACACAAAAAAGTGAAAGTGATGCAATTAGAATAAGTGACAGTGACAGTGTTGAAGTTGTTCCAGAAACTTCAGTTATAATCCTAGTTCAACTGGAAATGAAAAGCTTTTAGATTTTGATATCAGACTTTGGAGTGAAAAAATGCCACTTAGCAGTTTAGGGGTAGAAGATACTATTAGTTGGGGAGCTAACACAAAACATCAAATAGACTGCCACAACACCAAAAAAATCAATGTTTCTCCTCAAATATGTTTGAACACATCTTAAAAAAGGGGGGAAATTTCAGAAAGGAAATGGCTTGTTTGGAGCAAAGAAAAGCATTTTACTGCCTGTTTGCCAATTGTTTTCGTCTATAACTCTAATTCGTCTCTATGCTACAGATTGGTATTATCAGAAGCCTAGAAAAAGCTAAAATAACAAGAAAGTGAATGTGAGAGCAGTGCTGATCACAAAAGGTCATACTCTTCAATGGTACAAACTAAAAAATGGTAAAAGGTAATTCAACCATAGAAAATCTTTTACACCAGAACACTAAGAGAAGAGCAGCATTAGACCAAAGTATTGCATAGCGTAATCAAACCAGTTCTATTTCTCACAGAAAGAATTTTAGCTTTGAGAGGAGATAGTGACTTAGTAAGACATCGTCAAAATGGCAATTTTTCAGACTTCTTAAAGTTTTTGATAAAGTTTGATCAAGTTGTGAAGAAGCATTTAAGAAATGATGGAGTGTTGCAAGAAGGAAGATAAAAGATGGTTCATTATCTATAACATGATGTTCACAACTTTATTTTATTTTGCGTATGGCTAATACAGACATATCATGAAGTTAAATTACATATACATATGTACATATTGACACACAAGAAACTTAAGTTTGTCTTTACAACTGAATATCCAGTCCTTCAATCCAGCACACTGCACCTGGAGTTGCTAGCAGGAAGTCCTCTTTGGCACCGTGATACGCTCGAATCCTGCATTCACTGACAGTGTGGTGAACAGTCTGGTACGGAGCCCCGCAGTCACAGGCTGGATCAGGCAGCTTCTTCCACTTAAAGAGAGCATCCCTGCATCAACCATGGCTGGTACGGATTCTGTTGAGAGCAGTCCAGGTATTGCGTGGTAGGTCGAATCCACTTGGAAGTTTAGCACCTGAGAAAACGTTATGCAGGTGCACATCTGTCACTGCTTCCCACCGACCTTTCCATTCTTCAAGAGGTTTGAAATCCTTAGCAACCATGTCAGCAGCATCGCACAGAGTTGGATGGCATGATTTCAGTCTCTTACAATTTAAAAGTGGCAGGTCGCTATGCATGGGTAGGTTAGAATTCCTGGAGATCTTGTGGAATTCTCTCATAAGGGCAGTACATCTGCGTAGATCAGGAGGCATTATACCGGTTAACAGTGGAAGCCAATAAACTGGATTAGATCTGATTGCGCCAGATATTATGCGCATTGTCGTATTCAGCTGGGTATCAACAAGCCTTGTATGATGACTGTTCATCCAAACAGGTGCACAATACTCAGCACTTGAGTACACCAAGCCCAGAGCTGAAGATCGCAGGGTGGTTGCTGAAGATCCCCAGGTAGTTCCCCATAGCTTATGGAGGATGTTGTTTCGAGTCCTCAACTTTTGAGCTAAGTTAAGAAGGTGTTGTTTGAAGCATAGTGTACGATCCAGGATGACACCAAGATATTTTGGGTTCCAATTGTGATGAAGAATTCTGCCTCTGAAACTTACTTCCAGTTTCACGTTCGCCAACCGGTTATTCAGATGTAAGCAACACACTTCTGTTTTACTCACACTGGGTTAGAGTCTCCATATTTTGAAGTAATTATCTAATGCAGACAGGTCATTGGCTAGAATCTCTTCTACTGTCTTCATTTCCTGATGTTTTACGGCTAGAGCCAGGTCATCGGCATAGCAATATTTTCTGGACGAAGTGTCAGGTAGATCAGATAGATATAGGTTGAACAGTAAGGGTGACAGAACTGATCCTTGAGACAATCCGTTTTTCAGCTTCCTCTCCTTAATTATGTTGCTTCCAATGATTTCCTGGAACTTCGGTCACTTAGCATGCTGTTAATCAGTCGAGCCATTGTTCTACAGGGTATGATGCGGAGAAATTTGTAGATAAGGCCTTCCCTCCACAGTGTCGAAGGCGGCAGTTAGATCAACAAATGCCACTGTTGTTTTCTGCTTCATTTGGTATCCTGACTCTATGAAGGATGTGAGAGACAATACTTGGTCGCAGCAGCTACGCCCTGGTCTGAAGCCTGCCTGATCAACTGGAACATTCTCTAGGATAGCACTACTTATTCTGTTATATATTAGCCTTTCAAAAAGCTTGTAGCAGCAGCTAAGTAGGGCAGTGGGGCGATAGCTTTCTACCTTGTTGCTGGGTTTGCCAGGTTTCAGAACAGATATTGTCTTCGCCTTTTTAAACTCCGATGGAAGTTGACCAGTCAGCAGGATGTCAGTGAAGAATTCTGCCAGCCATTTCTTAGCTTTTCGTCCCATATGGATCAGGAATTCTGGATGGATACCATCGAATCCAGGTGCCTTAAGAGGTTTGAGGTCCTTCAGTCCAGAGCCAATGTCTGAAACTGTGAAGGGATGGGTGTACTCAGATGAGGGAGATGCCTTCTTTTTCAGGTCATGAAGCTGTCGTCTGATATGTCTTGTATGTTTCTTGTCAGGAGGTACTCTTGAGGTGGTAATGATGTGGGAAGCAATTTGGTCTGGTGTTACTTCGGAATTTTTTCTGCATGCTGGTGCACTTCCTCCCAGTTTTCTCAGAAGACTCCATGCTTTTCTGCTCGAGTGGGTGAAGTCCATATTTTCGACTGTTTCTGCCCATTTATGCCTGAGAGACATGTCCAAGCTGGACAATAGTTCCGTAGCTATCTCTGGGTCACCACTTTGCTGGAAGTGTTGGTACAGTGTTTCACTTTCATCATTCCATCCCGGAACATATTCTTTTCAGTATCCTCTTGGCATACACTTTTTAGATGTTGCTGTTACTGCACCAATGAAGCGTTGATAGTTATTATGTGATGGAGGTATCCATCGAATGGTCTTATCCAGTTCCGCTGAAAACTTCATCGAGTCAGCTTTCTGGAAATTCCATTGAGCATGCGGAGTTGATCGTATGACAGGAACCGTGCAACCAATTTGTATTATTACAGGTCCGTGTTGGCTGTGAGGAAAGGCATCTATCACTTTCCTTGTGGTGTTGATGGGAAAGCCAGTTTCGTTGCAGCTAACAAAGCATAAGTCAGGATTTGAATCCTTGTCCCAAGCAGCTGACCTGAAAGTGCCTTGATCTTTGGCATCAAACACTAGATGAAGATTATTCTCTTCGACCCATTTTGCAAGCCTGCTCCCATTCTCATAATTTTGAGAGTACTTCCAAAGTTTGTGGTGACTATTGAAGTCTCCTATGTAAATTGCAGGATGTTCTGCTGTGTGTAGGACAAAATTGGGCCATGTTGTTTTGGGTGGTTTGTAAATATTTGTAATAGCAATGTCGTGCAATTGTATGACAACTTTATGTACAAGTTCACAACTAATTTATTGATACAACAGGAGAATTTGTTCACCACACTATTTGAAAAGAGGTGAAGTGTACTTTTCTCTTATGATCGAAGTAACTCCCAGTGAAACCCAAACAGAGCAAAATGTTTTTCACTGCACTACATTGCCCTTGATGAAGAAAATCCATACAGAATTAGGGCACATTTCCTCGACTTTGATGACTGCGACCAGAAGAATAGTCAGTCAATAACATTGAACCATCACACTCCATTAAGTAGATGTGAAAAGTACTGAATGTAGGCAATGGGATAATTGTCTGTAATGGTATGAGCATTAATTTTTCAATAGTTGCCACACAACCAGAATGAACCACCCTTTATTAGGGGCAAACTTAATGATGTAACAGAAATTAGTAGAAATTCATTTGTTAAGAAAAATTGTAAACCCTTTGGAATAAGGTTATTTCTGTATAGTGTGAGAATCATAAGCATGCCTCTGATGTGACTGGACGTATTTTTGTATTTTGTGCGAACAGTGTAATTTCGGCTTTGTTAATGTGAAAAATAAAAGACTGTATGATATACTAAAATGTGAAAAAATATATTTAATTAAAAACGAAAATTCTGCAACAACAATCTTCAAATTTATTTAGATCCATTCAACCGTGCGGACCTAAAATGTAAAATTTTCAGCTTCAAGAATCAGACCCCTAGACAAGATAACTGGAGCCGTGACGAGCTAAGTAAACTAGAAAGTTTATTGTAATCTTCACTCCTCTCAGTTCTTCATAAAAGACTTTACTTAATGTGGACAACTGATGGATTTAGGATGGAGGAGGGAGATTACACCTTGACTTTTCATGTTGCTGATGTCAACAGCCCAGTCCTCAGAATTGACTTTCTTAAAACTCTGGCCCCTCTGCAGACCTACACGCAGCATCATTGCTACACCATGCAACAGGTATACATATTCCAGGCTCCTTCAACCCTTTGAACCCATCTCCTTTGGTGAAAAGTTATCCACTGCTAGTCACTCTCTCCAATTACTTCTTGTTGACTGCTCATTTCACCAACTCCCTGGTTGAGCTCACTACCCAGCACTATGAGATCAACACCCTACAGATACACAACGTACAACTTCAACAGCTGATTGACAATGCATCGGGTAAACTGACACGTACTCAACACACTATCAGCAGCATCATCAGTCTGCAGCCAACTCAAATTGCTGTCATGAGCACAGCAACAGCTTCACCTCCCATCGAGATCTCCATGTCTACAAGTTAAGGTGAGTGACACTCTTCCTACTAGCATATCATCTGATTGTGCATGGGATGACTTGCATGTGTCTAGTACGCCTAGGTGCAATTGTGGATAGTATCTGTCATAGGATGACTATTACAGAGGGTCCTCTTGTGTGATACAAGGCCCGCCACCACACTCATAAGAAACTGTGCAACATGAAAAGAATTATTAATGAACTTCTAAATGTGGACATTGTATGCCCTTCAGACAGTAACTGGTCTCTCCCATACATTCAGCCACTAAAGGACTTGCGATGAGCTGGAACATTATGGCTTACCATTTGTTGGCTATCATGGGCAGGGTTATGGCAGCGGGAGCTGTATGAGTGGCATCTATCAGGGAGCTCAAGCATATGTAGTTTTTTTTTAAATCCACTGGGACTTTTTTCTCGTTGCAGTGCACTCATTCATTAAATCTCTGTTGTGCCCATGCTATGGATAGTTGCATGGAATAGTCACTTTTTTTCAGAATTGTTTTGAAAACATAATTTTTTTCATTCTAGTCTCCAAATATGGAAAGTTTTGAAGCAAAATATTGGATCGTTGCTCCATGGACTATCAGAAATGACACAGTCTGCACAGATAAATGCTGTATGTCCATTCGCTAGAATTACAAAGGGCTATTGAACTTGCTTTTAAATTTCATTCAACTGCAGTAGCACATAATGAGCTAAAGGGCATTCAGGTGTATTTTAAATCATTTCAGTGAGTCACGATGTCTTCAGTGTGGTAAAAATATTAGCTGCAAAGAACATACACAACATTGTGCTTCAGCCAAGGGAAGCTACAAAGGATGTTTAAGGTGACACTATTAAGAGGCAAGTGGAACAATTAAATAAACTGAGAAATAGTTGGAATACTGTTTACTTAGGAAGTACAAGATAGCAAAAAATACAGGAATATCAACTGGCTTGAATGTAACAATTTGCAGGACAGATAAATGGAAAAGTAAAAGCAAATGCTTTGTAGGTGAAACTGTTTATTTAAACCTGAGGCCAGAGGACAGTTTTATAACAAATATTTTTCATTTTGTATTAGATACAGTTGCAGGAAAGTTAACTATAAGGTATGCTGCCATAGTCATCATGATGGACATATTTGATTGTTATGGAACTATATAAGCGTAGATCATCCTACACTATCAGAGTGCATAGAACACATAGAAAACATGGCATTTTTGTATAATGTAGATGTTAATAAGAAGGATTTGAAAGAACACATTTTGCAGATAAAAAACTCATACAGTTAATTTTAGGTCTGAGTAACTCCCCTTCTGCACCTCTTCGCACTCTTCATAAATGCAGTTTCAATAGCGTATTTCCAAATATAACGACAGCTTTACAGGTTTTCTCCACCTTGCCTGTTACTGCAGCCTAAGCAGAGTGGTCATTCACCATTCTTGCTAGAATTAGGAATAGTCTGAGAATTAGAATGGGATCTATGATCACTGTAGAGTCAGAGTTAGACCGCTCATTAGATTATACCAGAATTATAAATGAGCTCACATCTAAAAAAGCCTAGAAAGAAAATATATACTGGTAAAGTATCAAGTTTATGTAGAATATGAGCATTAAAAAAAAGTTTCTTAAAAATAGGTATTGTTTGTTTTCTTTGTGTTAAAATTTTGTGGCTTTATCCAGAAAACCAAAATTTAAACAAAAAAAAAAAGTGGGAGCAGGACTTACTTGAGCCCTGAAAATCCTAGCATCAGTCCTGGTGGTCCTCTTTCCCCCTTTACTTGTTGCCTTCATCCAGTTCCAATGGTCTCTTCCCCTTCCAACCCATCTAGTTCAAATTCCATACAATCTAATTCTATCCGAAAGGCACAAATCTTTGCTTCATATTCAGTGATTCTACTGCAATTTCTGCATGGCCTGCAGTCCCAAAGGGAGAAACTCTTTTGAGTTCCCCATTCAATTCCCCCTACTACTGCCCTGGTGGAATCCCAGCCCACCATCTACACGTACCACTCACTGTCTGGTTACTCTAGTGACATCCATGCTTATTAAATGCTTAAACATGTCATTAAGACATAAATTTTTATAATTGTATATTGCAGTTTATTAATCTTAAATATACACAACCTAAATTATTTGATTCAGCTACAGGAGGCACATCTGTTTGTGGTAAAATTTCACCATAAAGATCTAACACATAATTACACCTTCTCAAATTATCATTTCATCCTCTAGGAATTCTCCCACAGAACCTTCTGTGGCTATCTTCTTAGAATCTCATATCAAATATGCTTTTGCTCATTAACTTGTTATATATTGCTATCCCAATATACAGTGGAGTCTGGGCGTATAATTTCAATTTGTGAGTGGGTAGTATAAAATTACTTTTGTTTCTTGTGTTATATGTGTGGTTAAATTAATTATCCTCAAATAATTTTTGTCAGATGTGTAGGAAGATTATAATGACATAAAGGTATATGGAGGGAAGAGTTAGGATTTGCAGTTTCTGAAATAATGTGCGATTGGATTCCGTTTGCTGTGCAGTATACACATATTTCATAATTTTCTTCTGCAGTTTCAGAATTTGAGACACACTATTTGACCTTCACCCCCAGAAAATTATACCATATATAATGACAGATTCATTATAACCATGATATGCTATTTTTTATGTACTCATGTCTGTAGAATTTCCTAGTATTTGCATTGCAAATGCAAAACTGCTTAGTTTATTTGATACACAGTCAGGATGTGTATTCCAGCTTAAGTTCTTGCCCACATTTAGTCCAAGGAATTTGATTGCATTTTAAGTTCCACACATTTTGAATGTTTGGTTTTGAAGTGTACCATATGGTTTCTTGCAATGTTCAGTTTGAACTCATTTAAGTGTAACAAGTGTGTTTATAATGGAGCTCAGAATTTTTTCTGAGTCGCTATCTTCAATGAAAACAGAAGTATCACCTGCAAACAGTACTGATGAGGAATTTATACTTACAGGTAAATCATTTACATAGAATAGGAACAGGATTGGCCGTAAAGTGGAGCCTTGAGGCACACCTTGAGATACTGTACTCCATTTAGAATAATAATTCAGTGCATTTGAAGTGATAGTCCCCGTTTGTTTTATATTGTGCAAATATATTCAGAACATTGCCCTTAATCCCATATTTGTTTAATTTGTAGATAAGCAGGGTATGGTTCATGAGTCAAATGCTTTTGTAAAATTACAGAAGATACCTGCAACTTTATTTCTCAGACCCAATGATTTGTATATCTTTTCAATAAAGTTATCCATTGCATCTGGAGTGTTTTTTCCTGGTTGAAGTACAAATTGGTTACTTACATTAATATTAGTTTTTACAGTAAAATTATTGATCGGGTTTTGCAGCTGTATCCATTGCATCTGGAGTGTTTTTTTCCTGGTTGAAATACAAATTGGTTACTTACATTAATATTAGTTTTTACAGTAAAATTGTTGATCGGGTTTTGCAGCTGCATTCTCCAATACTTTCAACAGGACTGGAAGAATAGAAATAGGATGATAGTTTCCAATACTTTCCCTCAACCCCTTCTTGAGCAGAGATCTGACTTTGGGATACTTCAACACATCAGGAAAGCATCCTTGTTCAAAAGATTGGTTGATTATTTTGATTGGGGGAGGTGCCATTATGTCATATACTGCTTTACTCAATTATTGAGTATCCGATCCTACCAAGCAGAGTTTTTATTTTTTGATGATAATATAACATTTTCCACGTCCTTTACTGCGACTTTTTTTTTAAATCTGAGAGATACTCATCTTCTTGGTGGAGGCCAAAGGTATTTACTTTACTCATAAACTCTGCTATGTCAACATCTAATTTTGCCACATTTGTTAAGAATTCATTCAAACAGTCTGATATTTGAGATGAGTTTACAATAAAGCTATTGTCTACTTTAATTCTAGATATTTCATTACTACTAAATCTAATGTCTAACCTGACTGACCAAGTTAGGTGGCGTAGTGCTTAGCATATTGGACTTGCAGTTGGGAGGACAACGGTTGAAACCTGTGTCCGGCTATCCTGCTTTAGGTTTTCTGTGATTTCCCTAAATTGCTTCAGGCAAATGCTGGGATGGTTCCTTGGAAAGGACACGGCCAACTTTCTTTCCCGTCCTTCTGAAGGGACTGATGACCTTGCTGTTTGGTTCCTTCCCCCAAATCACTCCATCCCCTAATCTGACTGCCAATGGGGCTCACTGCCTTTGTCTTACTTTTGTGTTGTCCAATGAACTTATTGTTTATCATTTTTTTGGCTGCCTTAAAAACTTTTTTAAATATAGCTTAATAGTATCTAACGTACTCATTAAAATGTCTGTTTTTATTACATTTCAGTCCATTGTGGAATTGCCTCTTCCTGGCACTAGAAACTTTTATACCCTGAGTTACCTATTTAAGTTCGCTAGTTGCTCTGTTACATATGGTTAAAAAAAAAAAAAAAAAAAAAAAAAAAAAAAAAAAAAAAAAAATTTGCTACTTAAAAATTTGGCAAAGTTATTACTACTTTAAATACAGCTGTTGTAAGCCAATGAAACCTCTCCTAATTTATTACTAAATGCAGATCAATTTTTTTCAGTGAAGTTCCTTTTCATATGCCTTTTGTACCACGAAATTTCTTTGTTAATATTAGATTAGATTAATTATTCATTACATAGACCCATAAAAGAGGGAATCCTCCTGGGTGTGGAACATGTCAATGAATTGTGCAGATTGGTCAGTGATTCCTAAATCTACACAGAAGTTATAAACATCTTCAAACACATAATTTGTTACAATATTATTATCAATACAGGTCGCTGACTGCATTTATTCTAGTGGATTTCAGGATGTTTGCTTTGAACTCAACCTTTTTTTTTTAAGTCAATGAATTTGGATGCATCATTGCTTTCAACTATAATATTAATACAGGGTATACATAAAGTTGGGGAACACTTTCAATTATTTATTGCACAAGAACTAAACATTGTACGGATGTCATCCATATAACATTTTGAAGAGAAATTCTGAAAGCTTTTTTTACAAACATTTGATATGCGAACCATGAGTGACCCGGCAGACGTCAATACTGTAATCGAATTCTTGCCATACCCGTCCCAGCATGGCATCACTGAAAGTGCCAGTCACTTCCCGTAGTCTCTCTCGGAGCTCTGCTACATCCCATGGTAGAGGCGGTACATATACCAGATCTGTAATGTGTCCCCACAGAAAAAAGTCACACAGAGTGAGATCTGGTGATCGGGGAGGCCATTTCATGAAACAGCTGTCCCCTTCTGTAGCACAGTCGCTCCATCGATGCGGCAACTCCGTGTTCAGGTACCCATGAACTTCACGATGAAAGTGGGGTGGAGCCCCATCCTGCTGAAAGATGAACAGAGAGTCAGACTGCATTTGAGGCATCAGCCATTGGAGCAACATGTCCAAGTAGGAATATCCAGTGACAGTGCTCTCAGTGAAGTACTCTCACACCTGAACTCTCCATCTTTGCGGCTAGCGCTGACTATCGACAAATTCCCAAATTACGCTGTGGTGGCATACATGAAAAAAAACTTTCAGGGTTTCTCTTCAAAGTGATATATGTATGATATCTGTACAATGTTTGGTTCTTGTGCAATAAATAATTGAAAGTGTTCTCGGACTATATGTACACCATGTATTGAAGTCAGCATCTATTACAGTCTTTTTTCCTTTTTTCTATATTGACAATTTCAATCAGGCAATGTCATTTCATCAGAAAAACTTCAATTGTAGCTTTTCCTGGTACTCTGTAAATTGAAACTACTATGACATTAAGATCCCTCAACTCGATACAACTGAAATGTACACTAATCATTCAAATGATTAAAATCATTTCTTATTTCATATTTTATATCAGAACCAGTAAGTATGCAAGAGCCTTCTCATGACTTCTCTCATCTACAAAAGTTGTTGGCTACTTAAGAATTTTCAATTTTATTAAGAATTTTAATATTATAAAATGTAAGCCTATGTTAATTGAGGTGAATATCTTTGATACTTTCATATTCAGAAAGAGTCATTTGTAACTCGTCAACTTTATGACTTTTGTTTGAAAATTCAGCTCTTAGACCATTTATATTCAAGTGTTTTATGTAGGGACATTTCTTTCTTGAGCACCATTTCAGTCTTGCTGTTTTTCTTATCAAACACTGTTTCTCACCCCAACCATTTCTTATAAGTTTTCCCTATTTTTTGGAATTTTACATGTATCAGCGAACATTTTACTAAGAATTGTGGAGCCTACCTTTTTTTAAATGAAGACCTTCATTACCCAAGCCTTTATTGGTTAAGAAAATATTCAGATTTAAGGTCAACACATAACCATCACATCATGGCACCATCATGTCAAGGTGTATTCATACCACCCGTCACGTCATGGCATGTCAAGTCAATTCAAGCCCTGTGGTTTCAACTCACATAGCTGTCCTCAACTGTTTTTTCATGGGGAATATGATCTTCACAAGATGATTTTCAACTGTTTTTATGTGCAAAGTGCATACACACAGTGCAGTAGCTTATATATGTGGATGCTGGAGTCCACATTTGTACAAAAATAACTTTTGTTGGACCCACATATTTTGCAGTTTGAATATTATAGAATAAAGACATAAGAGCAAAACAATGCAAAAAAAGAGTTCTGTTCCAAAAATCTCATTACATGGTACAGGTGGGGAATTTCACACACTACACAAGGAGCTCGAGGGACAGGAATCTGTGTTTTATATTTTAGAGAGTTGGAGCACCAGTTATTCCATTTGTTACATCAAATTGCACCCATAATTACTAAAAGGAACTCAATGTTTTGAGATGTCATCACATGCCATGAAAGATTGGTTTATTTGAGTTTGGTTGCCAATCCAGTGTAGATTTTTGTGCAATAGTCATATCTTCCTCAATATCTTTCCCTTCAAGATTCATAGGGTTTGTGATTCTTCAGTTTCTCCAGGCATACTGCATGACGAAATAAATCTCTGTTATAAGGAAGGCAAATCCGGGATGCTCTACATCCGACACTCACAACACAACCGGCAGAAACTAATGAAGAACCTGAGGAAAACATGGCCATGGCATTCATTACTAAAAGGAACTCAATGTTTTGAGATGTCATCACATGCCATGAAAGATTGGTTTATTTGAGTTTGGTTGCCAATCCAGTGTAGATTTTTGTGCAATAGTCATATCTTCCTCAATATCTTTCCCTTCAAGATTCATAGGGTTTGTGATTCTTCAGTTTCTCCAGGCATACTGCATGACGAAATAAATCTCTGTTATAAGGAAGGCAAATCCGGGATGCTCTACATCCGACACTCACAACACAACCGGCAGAAACTAATGAAGAACCTGAGGAAAACATGGCCATGGCATTCATTCCGTTTTGTGGGGCCATCAGGAAAAGTTGGACACGTTTTACGCAAATATCAAGTAAAAACCATCTTCTGCCCTCCAACTAAAACCAGAGAAGTTCTTGGCAGTGTTAAGGACGACCTCGGTTTACGTAAATCAGGGGTTTACAAAATACTGTGCCAATATGGTAAGGAATACATAGGTCAGACAGTTTGCACCGTTGAAGACTGATGCCATGAACACCAACGGCACACGAGATTGCAACAGCCTAATAAGTCTGCAATCGCTGAGCATTGCCTGTCAGAACTTAGTGGCATGGATTATGACAAGACGAAGGTCCTAACACAGACTTCAAAATATTGGGACTGTATCATCAATGAAGCCACAGAGATCAGAGTAAGAAAACTTGAACTGAATTGTGACAGCAGCTATTCCCTTAACCAAGCTTGGGAACCAGCCATTACCCAGATAAAGGAGAAGATAGACGTATTCCAGAATGTACTGACTTTGAGGGCAGGGGGAGGAACCTCCGAAACACCACTGGAAAACCACCTGGGTGCGGACCTACGAGGGAACACCCAGATGCTGGGCCACAAGCCGGGCGTCGAACCACAGCATGGAGGGGGAGTGGCAATCTGATATATACCTCACGACAAACCATCCCTTGGCAGTCCATCAGCACACCTGATGATGGCAACAAGGTCGATTGCTGAAATATTGTGTCCTTTGTACACTTACACCAGGCTGTTCATCCGAGATTTATTCATAGGTTTTCTTTACATCTTGCATTTTGGTTTTTAATAGTTAGAGTGCCTTATGTGTACTGAGGTTAGCTAGTGAAACCACATAAATATTGCTCACTGGTGCTTACAAAATTGTTTCACACACATTCCACAGAGCTACTTTACAGTAAATAAGCCTGCCACAAACACATTTATAAACAAACAACTGTAATATATTACTTGATGTGTACTTCACAGAAAAGCATTTTTCCACTGTTGCAGTGTCTGTAGGTTTCAGTCAGTTTCCATAGAAACCATTATAAATGCCTGGCAACATACAGATAATGTAATAAAACGTAACATCTTCAGCCATCCTTATGATGTTATTTATTTTATCGCTACCAGTTTCAGTGCTTCAGTGCACCATCTTCAGGACTGTATACATAAACAGTAATAATAACATCATCAACCGACCACCATGCAATACAAAGACAAATTAAAAACAGAATGAGAAACAAGGACAGGTTCTACAGGTGAATTTACAATAATCATTTGATAAAACCAACAGATACATCCATTGTCACATACTTGAAGTATACTATAATGAATTTCCACTCTAAACATTGTACAAATATACTATTTATTAATAATTTCATTAATTAAATAATCCATGATTTTTAACGGCAAATTGGATGATACATTGACTGCACAATACTGAAATAACCTGCTAAATGACAAAAATAACTGTAGAAAATCATAAATGTGTGAAAGAAACTACAGCTCAGAAATAAGTGGATGGTCCAAGTCCGTCAGACCTCCAGTCACAACAACGGACATACAAAAATTTACTAATAAATTCCACTCACTAATCATCTGAGTCTATTCACATTACTAGTTTCACTTCAAGTTGCAGCCATATTGCAGTCCATTTTATTGTAAAATATTAAATACAGTACAGGTATGCATAAAAATACAGTTTATAAATGTAGTATATGGCAAGTAATTTAGTACATTCATGTACTACAATTCAGACTGCTGCCTCACTGCTTCAATTAAATGGTCATCATTTATAATAAAATTATAAATTTTAACAGAAGAAATAACAAAAAGAAACAATATAATTTAACTGGATAGATAAAAAAATCTACTCACCAAGCAGTTGGCAGTACACACGCATAAAAGAGGGCTGTAATTAGGCAGAAGTGTTTAAGAGGAAAGAAGATGAGTGAAAGAAAAGGACTGGAGA
Organism: Schistocerca americana; assembly: GCF_021461395.2. Lineage (NCBI taxonomy): Eukaryota > Metazoa > Arthropoda > Insecta > Orthoptera > Acrididae > Schistocerca > Schistocerca americana. The sequence continues at coordinate 506,595,157 of NC_060126.1, read as the reverse complement.
GGCCTAAGAAAAGGGGTAGACTTCAAGACGTTGTCTCAAGCGGCACATCAGGGGAGACTTACCGCATGGGTTGAGAAGGAAAGACTGATCATTGGGGACTGCGCAGACGAGATTTAAAAACATGAGAGCCTAAAGGTTGAAGACGGGGTAATATACAAGACAGAGATTACTGTTTAAACATCATGCATGAGTTAATAAGAGTGAAAAGCTAAGTGCTTTGTACATAACAGAGGTGGGCAGTGAAAAATAGATGGGTAAGACAATGAAAGACATAGAAAACTAAAATGGAGTGAAGAAACTAGTAGTTACTGTGAAGAAATGCTGCAAGAGAAGATATTAACATAAATTAAGGCCAGGTGGGCGGCGAGGACCAAGGGCATGTAGCACTAGTTCCCACCTGCGGAGTTCTAAGAAACTGGTGTCTGGGGGAAGAATCCAGATGGCGCACATGGTGAAACAGGCACTGAAGTCATAATTGTCATGTTGTAGAGTGTGTTGCAAGTATACACCCTCTGCCTAAGCTCTTTCATCTTAACTGATAATTTGGTGGTAGTCTTGCTAATGTAAAAGGTCGAACAGTGTTTACATAACAACTGGTATATGACATGAGTTGTTTCATAGGCAGCTCTCCCTTTGATAGTATATCTTTTGCCAGTTACAAGGCTGCTATAGGTGATGGTAAGAGGGTGTGTACGGCAAGTCTTGCAGCAGAAATGGTCACAGGGGTGGAGCCATAGGGTAGGGAGATGGGTGCAGAAGGAGCATTGGGTCTGACGAGAATATTGTGGAGATTGGGAAGGCGACAAAAAGCTTTTCTAGGTGTGGTGGGCAAGATTTCAGGCAGAATGGATCTCATTTCAGGGCATGATTTTAGTAAGTCATGGCCCTGTCGAAATACTTAATAATGCATTCCATACCAGAATAATACTGAGTAACAAGTGTTGTGCTCTGAAGTTGTAAAAAACAACAGTACCAGGATTGGATGTTATGGCCAGGGAAATATGCTTTTGAACTAGGCTGGTGGATTAATTATGAGCAGTGAAGGCTGAAGTGAGAGTGGCAATGCATTGCAATAAAGAGTCTGCATCTAAACAAATATGTTTGCCTCAAATGCCAAGGCTGTATGGGAGGGAACATTTGGCATGGAAAGGATGGCAACAGTCAAAATGTAACTACTGTTGTTTGTTAATATGTTTAATGTGGACTGAGGTGTGTAGCTGGCCTTTGGTGAGGGCAAGATCAACATCAAGGAGGATGAGTCCATATGGTAAAGATGTCATCAATGTATCTACCCCAAACCAGAGGCTGAAGACTTATGGATCCCAGGAAAGCCTCCTCCAAGCAACCCCAAAGGTGAAGTAGTTGTTGGTAAGCATAAAGTTGATTAAGATGAGTAGGAAGGACATTGTAGATTTGGAATCAGGTGTGTGCTGACTGAGCAGATGTTCAGCAGCAGACAGACCATGCTCTTGGGGGATGTTGGTATAGAGGGATGTAGCATCAATGGTGACAAGCAAGGTGTGTGGTGGGAGTGGTCTGGGCACAGATTTCAGATGATATAGGAAATGGATGGTATCTTTGATGTAGGAGAGGAGTCTTTGTGCTATGGGTTGCAGGTGCTGATCAACTAAGGCAGATATATGTTTGGTGGGTGCTCTGAGGTCAGCAACTATAGGATGGCCATAATGATTGCGCTGTGGATCTTAGGAAGGAGGTAGAAGGTGGGTGTTTGTGGTTTGGGTGGGGGTGAGAAGTTCTATGGATTGAGGTGTTAGTCCTTAAGAGAGGCCTGGGGTTTTAAGTAGAGACCGCTGGTCAGTTTGAATCACAGGGATGGGATCTTGATGCCAGACACTGTATGCAGATGTGCCGGACAGCTGGTATAGACCCCCAATAACATCCTCCTTTTGTCCACGTACTACAGTGATAGATCCTTTGTCTGCTGGGAGAATAATGATGGAGTCATCAGCTTTTAGGGAACGTAGAGCCTGGAGTTCTGCAAACGACAGGTTAGGGTCATGTTGTAGGGACCTGAGGAAGGGTAGTGAAGCAATGCTGGGTGTGAGGAATTCTTGTAAGGCTTGTAAGGGATGATTTTGTGGTAGTGGTGTGGTGGATCAAGTAGGGATCATGGTCTGAACTGTTCAGGGCAGGGTTTAGTGTCAGGTTTGCTGTTGGAAAGGTTTTGGGATTGGATTGCAAAGTGATATTTCCATGTGCTATCATGTGTGAAGGAAAGTAGGTCCTTAACCAAAGCCAGCATGATCAAATGCAGGTTTAGGGCTGAAAGTAAGACCCTTAGATAATACAAATAATTCAGGAGGGGATAATACTTTAGATGAGTGATTAAGAACACTGTACTGTTGTGACTGTTTGTTGTGATTATGGGTTATTCTTGGTCTGGGAGGCAGTGGTGAAAGCTGTGTGATGTTAAGGAGATTGGCCAAGCTTGGTTTGTAGGAGAGGAGTTTTGGTTGATGATGTGGCTGTTTAGGGAGGTGCAGAAGGGTAGGAAGAGAAACATCACTGTTCAGGCAGTTTAGGAAAAGGTGGAATAGCTTTTTGAGGTGAAGTCTGGCATGTTGTTCCAGTTTGAAGTTGCCTTGGTGGATTGTACCATTCAGGGAAACATGAGGGGTAGATAGCTGCAGGATTTTTCCACCTCTCAGGTTTTCAACTCTCGTCCAATGCAGTCCTCAACAATCAGTCATTCCTTGTCACCCCGTATGGTATGTCTGCCCTGACCCGTGGTTCTGGGTGACTTTCCCAAAATCTAGCCCGTTTCTCAAACCTCTCCAGTCCTTTTCCTTCACCCGTCTTCCTTCCCCTTCAACCCTTCTCCCTGAAGGAGCCACTGGCTCTGAAAGCTTGCCTAATTATAACCCTCTTTTATGTGTGTGTTCTGCCACTGCTTGGTGAGTAGATTTTTTTATCCATCCAATTAAATTATTTTGTCAAAAATTGATTGTTTTTGTTGAAAATAAACAATTTTTAACAAATTAGAAAAATAGCAAATAATAAACAACTGATATCTACCAAGAAAACCGTGATGAAACCAAATATGGAGACATGTTTATGGCCTTGTATTGGGAGGTTATGAGCTTGGGGGTCACGTGATCAACAATGGTTGGATGACACCATCCATCAAAACTTTCTTCCTGAGTAACCTTGACGGTACTGTGACAAGACATGATGGAATGGCCAGTGTTGATTCCAACATTTGAAATGCATTGCAGAATGTTTTGACAGGATGGGACATGACGAAATGTGACATGACGGCCAGTGTGAATTGGCCTTAAATGTGATGTTAAAACCTTTTTCACTAAATTAATACAGGTGCTGGATAATATAAGTAAGCCTACAACACATAATTCTATTATTTTTGGAGAGTTAAATATTAATATGATGAAAGTGGATAGAGTCAACAATGGACTGGAGTCTGCAAAGGATTCTTGAATGTCTTGTACAGTTCCAGTATTGCACAATGGATAACAAATGCCGCAAGAATAATCAAACACTTATCCTCAATTACTGACAATATTCTGACAGATATCAATCATAAATATTGTAAGGTAGTGTTAAAAAACTTGGGGTACCAGACTGTCTTGGTAAAATTGCAGCATTTAAAATATCTACAAAGCACCAAAGAGCTACAGAAGGGTGTTTTGAAATCAAGAAGATGTGAATTTGCAATGCAGATGACCAGACAGATATAGTGAGAAGCACATTGAAGAACACTTGTAAATGAGAATTCAACAAATTCATGAATATATTCAAAATAAAATGTGAGATAGCATTGGGGACTCCAGTAGAAAGTACTGGGTAACAAAAGGCATATAAAAAAAAAAAAAATCCTCTGAAACTGCCAAGTATCTTAGTTGAAGAGCGACCCAGCCTACCTACAATTTTTTCTCAGACACAAAAGGACATACAGAAAACTGGTGTAGAAAGCAGAAAAAATCCAAAATGATAAGACCATGCAGAACTAAAAAAATAAAAGCAAAGCCATTTGGAATATTGTAAAACAGGAGACTGGTAACACAGAGCCAAAGCAGATGAACATGAAAATTAGAAATAAAGATAATTTGATAATTAACCCTAAGGACATGGCCAGTTTTGTAAAGAACAACTTTAGTGATACAGCACTGAAACAGCAAGAAAAGATTCCACAAGTACAACATACAGCTACCAATAACTACTCCATACCTTACACAATGCTGCTTCTATCCACCACTTGGAGGAAATCAGTAGGATTGTCCATACATTTAAGAGTAAAATGTCCACAGAGTAAAATGTCCACAAGTGTAAATGAAGTTTGAATATTTCTACTAAATGACTGCATTAGCACTATAAAAACACCTCTAACGACATTATAAATGAGCCATTCTCACCAGGTTTCTGGCAAAATTTCTTCTGGTACATAAAAAGGACAATATAGAAAACATAGATAATTAAATACCAGTTTCATTACTCTCTTCCTTTTCAAAAATAATAGGAAACTATTTTGAAAAACAGACTTATGGATTATTTAAATAAACACCAACTTCTGTAATTATTTTCATCATAGCAGTGACAACAGCAACCGTTACGAAATTGTCTCGAATGAAAAACGGCCCACAGTTGCACTAAATTATGTTTATTTTTTTTTTTTTTACCATGGTTTCTGCTATAATAATATAGCCTTCTTCAGAAGTCATACACACTAATAAATTAAAAATGTCTCAGACCAGTGGCTGTGTCAAGACAAATAAAATAACTTCAACAGACATAAGCCTCAAACAGAAGTAAAATTACATATGGCACCATATGTCTTCTGCCACTACCTCTGTTATGTAACAGAGGTAGTGGCGGAGGACAAAACCACATGTAATAATGGATCCAAAGTAGCCTTTATATGCTACTTTCCATGTACTCATATCAGTTGTAGTTGATGATATTTGCATTGCAAATGCAAAGGTGCTCAGTTTGTTTGCTAATTACTGAACATGTGCCTGCCAGCTCAAATTTTTATCCAAGATTTAATCACAAGAATCTGACTGAGTCAACTTCTGCTTTATCTTATTTGATGTGATAATATTAATGTGCTCACACTTTGACTGTTTGGTTTTGAATTGCATCATGTGACTCTTAGATATGTTTGTGCTCACATCGCCAGATGTCCCATTAATGAGTCTATTTCCACACACTCCTAACAGTGTCAATTTTTATTATTATTTAGTTATTTTTCACATTTTGATCACATTTTGCCATGATATTGGATATCTCAGGATATACAGGGTGTACATAAGGTCCGGGAGCACTTTCAATTATTTATTGCACAACAACTAAACATTGTACAGATGTCATAGATATTGCATTTTGAAGAGAAATTCTGAAAGTCTTTTTTTACAAACATTCGATATGCGAACCATGAGTGGCCAGCAGACATCAATACAGTTATCAAATTCTTGCCATACCCATCCCAGCACGGCAGTGTCGACTGTGGCAGGCGCTTCCCGTATTCTCTCCTGGAGCTCTGCTACATCAGGTGGTGGTGGTGGTGGTTAGTGTTTAACGTCCCGTCGACAACGAGGTCATTAGAGACGGAGCGCAAGCTCGGGTATTTAGGGAAGGATTGGGAAGGAAATCGGCCGTGCCCTTTCAAAGGAACCATCCCGGCATTTGCCTGAAACGATTTAGGGAAATCACGGAAAACCTAAATCAGGATGGCTGGAGACGGGATTGAACCGTCGTCCTCCCGAATGCGAGTCCAGTGTGCTAACCACTGCGACATCAGGTGGTAGAAGCGGTACATACACCAGATCTTTAATGTGTCCCCACAGAAAAAAGTCACACAGAGTGAGATCTGGTGATCGGGGAGGCCATTTCATTGTTTTTGTTGAACTCCAACACAGAGAAAGCTCGATCCGCACCTGACCTCCCCATATTTGCGACTAGCACTGACTATCGGCAAATTACCAAGCTATACTGTGGTGGTATACATGAAAAAAAAACTTTCAGGATTTCTTTTCAAAATGACATATGTATGATATCTGTACAATGTTTGGTTCTTGTGCAATAAATAATTGAAAATGCTCCCAGACTTTATGTACACCCTGTATGTAGATGTGTTACAAAGTGGTTGGTATTTACATAAAAACATCAATACACTATATTTTTCTTGCATTTGTGGAAAGAAACTGAACGTTTAGAGTTTACACCATATAAATAAAATTACACTCATACATACACAAAGTAGTTTGAGATGGAGTTCAGAAAGTACATGCAGCTGTGCATAGTGTGCATACATGTAGTTGCCAGTTCAATTTCCTTACATATCTGTACATGATATTTGTAGAAGAAATCTGCTATTTAGTGATTTTATGTACTTGCATCTAAGATCTCTCTTACACTGTAACAACAGCCTGAGACATGGTGGCATCTTAATTCCAGTCTGAAAGTGGACAACATTTTTAAATTCTTTATGCTGCATGGAAGTTTTCTTTTTAAATATATAACTACAACAATTTCAGGATCTTTGTCACTTAAGAGTATTTGTATACATGTGGTAGTTATCTTTACACCTAGCTCTGTAACATATGTATCGTCTTTAAGCAAAGTTGGACAGTTTATTTTTATGAACATAACTGTTTCATATATGCTCAGAGCAGGCACTGTCAGTACATCTTTAAATTTATTTCTGCAGTATTGGTGATAAATTGCGTTGCTTATGTCAGTTATAGTATTGGCAGTGCACAGGGCTTCTGCAGGGCAAATATGTATTTTTCTAAACTATATGGAACAGCTTTTGAACCACATATATTCAAAGAGCAAAGATTTTAACTGTGACAGGGGATTTTATTATAACATTCTTCAATAATAATAATAACAGGAGACAACTAGAGCACCTTATGAGATAATTTAACCTGATGACAGTAGTTAACTTTCCCACTGGAGTAAAAAGCACCTGTCAGAGCTTAATTGACAATACTTTCCTGGACAGATTAAGGACCAGCTCTATCATTGTAAGGCAGAGTGTCAATGGACTGTCAGATCATGATGGTCAATTGCTTACAGTACATGACGTTAACATGTGTCGAAAACCTAAGCATTCCTTTTAATCTTTCAGGCCAGTCAATAATGACAAGCTAGAAATCTACAACCTTTCCTAGCAGTAAATTGACTGGAGCCCTATATATGTGGAAAGGAATGTTAATGACAAATTTAACAAGTTATGTAATGAGTTTGTTCCGTTGTTTCAAATTGTATTTTTAAAAAAATCTTAAGAAACAATTTGCAGGGAGCTAATGGGAACCCTGGGTTACTGAAATGATCAGACTTTCCTGTCAAATGAAAGAAATTTATTTGAATCTGTCAGGTTTTCTGATGATCCAGTTGAAATGAGAACTACAGCTTGTACTGTAATATTTTAAAAAGGGTTATAAAAAGTCTAAAACTATGTACATCATATCTGAAACTGACAACTCAAATAATAAAGCAAAAATGATTCGGCAAGTTATAAAAACAGAGAGTGGGAAAAATGTGAAATATATGTTTGACACAGAAATATGTCAGAGTGAACAAAAAAACACAGAGGAAATTGCTAATATCATCAACAGCCATTTTTAACAGCTGAGAAAATTGGCTGTAAAGGCTCAGTGAGTGATGCAGTAGCACTTCTGCATAAAGGTGGCAGTGCCATAGTTGGTCAGGTGCATGTTTTCCCATCGCAGTTAGTGAGATCAAGAAGACAATCAAAGAGATGAAAGCAAAAAATTCTTCTGGGGTTGATAATATTTCTGCGACGATATTTAGGCACTGTCTTGGTTCTATAAGTACAGTCTTCTGTTACATTTTTAATGAATCCCTAATTCGAGATTAGAATACACCTTTTCAAAACAGGTGAAAAAAACTGATGTATCAGTTACCGCCTAATATCCCTGCTAACAAGTTTCTCCAAGGTCCTAGAGAAACTGGTGTTCAGGAGAACTGTTAATCACCTGAACAGCCATAACATTCTCTCCCAGTGTCAGTTTGGTTTCTGGCAAGGCCTATCAATTCATGATGCTATTTTCTTCCTCACTGAGCAAATTGGCACCAATCAGAATCCTATGTGACCTATCCAAGGCATTTGACTGTGGCAACTGTGAAATACTGTTAAATAAAACGGACATCGATTGGTTAAGTGGAATAATGGGGACATGGATCAAATCTTATCTTACAGGCGGGAAGCAGTGGAATTTCAGCTTTATCCACAGTCAACACTGGAGTTTCAGAAGACTTCGTGCTGGGCCCTTACTATTCCTTATGTTTATAAACGATCTCCCACACTGTCACCTGTTAGTGACTAAGTTCACCCTATTTGCTGCTGATACTTCTCTCTTAACAGGTAAAACAGCAGGAAAAAATGTGGAAAATGTTCTGACATAACCACAAGTGCCAGAACAAGGATGCAGAATGCAAGAGCAGGGAAGGCGGTGAGGAAACATTGGCCAATGGTGTGCGGGATTGGACCACACCACACCATGGATGACATCTGGAAGAAGTGAATATAAACGTGCTCCTGCTAGCCTAGGCAGCTCAGACTGGCACCAGATCATGGACGTTAGTTATCAGTAATGTGTGTCAACTTTCCTGAATGTTTCACATATTATGGACACTAAATTATATTGGTTGTTGCCCTTCATTTGCGACTACTACTTGTAAATCTCCAAAGTTAAGTATTGTCAATTGCTTTATAGAAATAGAACTACTGATGTTATTTGTTTGAATTGGTGTATAGTGCTCCAAGGACGCTGCATCCCGTGGGCACCCTATTAGCGACGAGGAGGCAAGACCCCACAGAAACTTTTTCTAACTGTGCTTTTAATGTTATTTCAAATGCTATAACAGTAATGGACTCTCTTTGCGTGTCAATAAAATTCATTATGTACAATATCATGTGACACAGAAAGAACAAGAGAATATAAAGTGTAAAGTATACAGAACTGGAGTCTGCTATGTTCTTGGGGGTGTACCTTGATAGCAAATTAAATTGTTCCAACCACATCCTAGTTCTATAAAAAAAACTTAATTCTGGAGCTTTCACTTTGCACGTAACTGCTTCATCTACGTATAAACGATGCCATTAGAGTTGCTTATTTTGGCTATTTCCATGCACTGTTATCTTATGGCATTATCTTCTGGTGTAATAAGCCCCTGTCAAAACAAACTATTCGCTCAGAATGGAACTATGCGCATCAATAGTGGTGTGCATCCAAAATACTCGTGCAGGAATCTGTTCTGGAACCACCAGGTTTTTACAATGACGTCTCAGTACATCTTCTCTCTTGCATGTTTCAGTAATAAAAATCACTCTCCCTTCAAAACCAGTAGTGAACATCATACGTGCAATAGAAGGTCAGAAGAGGATTTATATAGTAATGTCTACATCTACATCTACATCCATACTCTGTAAGCCACTGGGCAGAGCGAGGTAGAGATTACACCCCACTCTACCAGTTATTAGAGTTTCTTTCCATTCCATTCACATATGGAGGGCAAGGAGAATGATTGCTTGAATTCCTCTTTGTGAGCTGTAATTGTTCTGTAGCGGCACAACCGTTTAGGATAGGGAAAGTTAGTTTTGTGCGATATCCGGAGCACAAGTTACAGCCAGGTGGGGGCCGGATTGCAATAAGTTACACATACCAGCAGTTGCAAAGACAAATAGAGGCCACGGGGGCATAGAACTGCTGAAGAGGGCGCACACAGCAGTTTCCATGGCGCAAGTCACAGGTAGAAGGGGCCCACTGGCCAACCTAGCGTGTTACGCGTATGTGACTTGGAGCGGCGTGTTAGCAAACCAGGGGCACACAGCCGAGTATAAATTGGTGCCGTTTTCTAACGAGATTCATTCAAGTGTGGCAGCTCTCCGGGACGGCGAGGTGTGCCACACAACCAGGCTACATGCAGCAATAGATGGGGCAACAGCATCCCAGTCCACAGCGGGTCGTCGTTTCGACCCTCTGAGGCCGATGTGGGGTTCGCAACCAGCCAGCGGCGGGCCACTCTTCGGCTCGCTACCGTGGGTAGTCATCTCAGCTCCCGACACATGCTGGAGACCTCCGAGGTGAGGGTCGCAGATACAGATGCCGGATAGCGGGTGTTCGTCGGTCGCCACAATCTCAGCCACGCCGGCGAGGAGAAGGACGCAGCTGGCCACCCGTGGCTCACACCTAGCAGCACTGAGTAGGCTGCTGGCGCAGCCACCCTGACATCATCAGAACTCAGTGGGCTGGCCGAGGCCGGCACGACACAGCGCTGCATTGCACAGGCTGCTGGGGTGCTTCTTCAGCATTGCGGGGCCGTGTGATGCTGACCGAGGTGAACGGAGCACTGTAGTGGAAGCAAATAAATCATTTGGAAAGTTCTTGCCGAGTTTAATATGCCACATTTGACATCTGATACCACAACAGTTCTAATCATATCCTCAAGGTCTCTACATGAGTGATACATAGTGGGTTGTAGTATACTCCTAGGATCATAATTTAAAGCCAGTTCTTGAAAGTCTGTTAGTAGACTTCCTTGGGACATCTTATAGTCTATCTGTTCAGTTTCTTCAGCATCACTGTAACACTTTCCTGTAGGTGAAACAAATGCGTAATCATTTGTACTGCCCTTCTCAGTATATGTTCCATATCCCCTGTTAGGTCTATTTGGCACAGGTCCCACACCCTTGACCAATATTCTAGAATGGGTCGCACGAGTGATTTGTAAGCAATCTCCTTTTGTTTACTGACTGCACTTTCTCTGTGTTGTACCAATAAACTGAATACTATCACCTGCTTTACCCACAACAGAGCCTATGCGATCACAGGGTGTATACGACCTAGGAGGTCCAGGAAAAACCCTGGAAATTTTTCATCTGGGGTGAAAACAGGGAAAACCCAGGTTTTGTTTTTGAATCCCAAGAACTTTTCATTGTTTTAGTTTACACCTTAAAGTTTTGTAATTTTGACTGATAAGAACCAGTACTGTAAAAAAGGATATTACTCGATCTTGCTACTGCAGAATAGTACTGCAGCAATAAAACATGAACGAGAGGAACAAAAACGAAAATAAAACTTAAGTTGCACAGGAAATCCGCCATACACAACAACAAAACACAGTGCTCATCCAAGTGTCTGCCAACAGCAAAATGTGTCATTTAGGAAGACTACCGGTATGCAACGCTTCATTAACAACAAATTGCCTCCAGTGAGTGTGACGTCACAACTGTTTACAATAGATTCGTTTGAGTAGTTGTGAGCTCGTACGCGTGCACAATTGAGTCGCTTATGAGTAGTACCTTCTTCCACTACTGGCTACAGAAGTGTGGCCGTTAGCTGTATAAGCAGTAGCAGCAAGCAACCAGATTCTACCCCGAAAAATTTTACTGGCACGCCAATGCTGCCAGAATAACGCATTCACAACAGGCCCAGATTTAGCGGGGTGGAGGGCTAACCGAGGTATCTTCCCCGGGTTGCAATTTCGGAGGGGGGGGGGGGGGGGGGATGGACGCTAAAATCATATTATTGAAGATAAAAATCTTGTTTCACAAAGCGCCTGGCATCCAGCGCATATTGGTCTATCGATTATTCGAATGATTTTGAAACGCATCCTTGTTGGTTTTTGAATATTTTTGAGCACAAGTTGATTTCCGAATGAATCATAAGGTAATTTTTGAATGCGTTCACAGTGTACGTGATGTCTCTGCCAGGGGAATCCCCGTCATATCTAGAAATAAACTTTCCTGTAGATAAAAGGGGACGGGGCTAAACGAGCTGAGCGGAATAAAGCCGAACGGGCGAGCTCCAATCGCTATTTGTTTATGCGGCTGACTGGGTTTGCGAATGATCAGCGTTATTCTAATTACTAGCGAAATCCATAGATTCACACTAGCAGAATAGAAATAAACGACTATCAGAAATAACAGGTAAGAAAAATTACGTATTATCTTCTCGTTGTGTACAAGAAGATGAAATTTTGATAGAAAATTTTTGGCCAGACCGCTACGCTATAGTAAGGGCAAGTTGTGCTGATCCTGGGTAGCAGCCGCTTAAGTTATATTCTGGAGGTAGAGCGGAAAACGCTTTGTACGAATACATAATAACACCAAACCGGAGAATAAACATGGGATAACTAAACTGGTGATTGTGGCAGGGTTAGTGAAGTTAACTGGAGAATAAGTTTTTACACTGGAAGGAACAGTTGCAGAATTAGTGATGACAAGATTGTTTATTAGAACGAGGAAGGAGATGAAACGGGTACACCACATAAATTAAGGAAGACTACAACGACTCAAAATTTATATAAAAATTTCGTACTACTACTTTTCGATCTCGTGCTTGAGAAGCTGGAGCGTATGAATGAACTGTGAAACTATTCGCTAACATAAAGCTTTTTGCTTGTAGTGGGCCTAATAGGCATTTCATATTAGTACTTCATGTTATAAAAAGACCATTTGTGCCAAAACAGTCTCATTTATTTGGTGTGTGTTACAACTGCTGCAATATTAGGCACGACTATTTCGTTTTGTCTGATAGACAGTGACAAAATACACATAATCAGATTGAGAAGCCACATCAGTCTTGGGTACTATTTGTATTAAGAGCTTTTTCAGTATTAGAGAATGACATTTCGTTTTTTAATGTAGTAAAATGTTTGACGAACTTTGATGAGGTAATAGTTCTTTCCTTAAAGGTGTGGCGCGATTAGAGAGGAAATGTGTAATGTCATGCCCCTGTCTTATCTTTACTGGTTCTACGTATCCTATATTTCATTTTATGTCACACAAAATGGCAAGTTCATTTACATCTACATCTACACGGATACTCTGCAAATCACATTTAAGTGCCTGGCAGACGGTTCATCGAACCACCTTCACAATTCTCTATTATTCCCATCTCGTATAGCACGCGGAAAGAACGAACACCTATATCTTTCCGTACTAGCTCTGATTTCCATTATTTTATCGTCGTGATCGTACCTCCCTATGTACGTCGGTGTCAACAAAATAGTTTCACATTCGGGGGAGAAAGTTGGTGATTGGAATTTCGTGAGAAGATTCCGCCGCAACTAAAAACGCCCTTGTCTAATTATGTCCACCCCTAATCCTGTATCATTTCTGTGACACTCTCTCCCATATTTCACGATAATACAAAACGTGCTGCCTGTCTTTGAACTTTTTTGATGTACTCCATCAGTCCTATCTGATAAGGATAGCACACTGTACTGCAGTATTCTAAAAGAGGACGGACAAGCGTAGTGTAGGCAGTCTCCTTAGTAGGTCTGTTACATTTTCTAAGTGTCCTGCCAATATAATGCAGTCTTTGGTTAGCCTTCCCCACAACATCTTCTATGTGTTCCTTCCAATTTAAGTTGTTCGTAATTGTAATACCTAGGTATTTAGTTGAATTTACGGCTTTTACATTAGACAGATTTATCGTGTAACCGAAGTTTAACGAGTTCCTTTTAGCATCCATGTGGAAGACCACACACTTTTCGTTATTTAGGGTCAACTGCCACTTTTCGCACCATTCAGATACCTTTTCTACATCGTTTTGCAATTTGTGTTGATCTTCTGCTGATTTTATCAGTCGATAAACGACAGCGTCATCTACAAACAACCGAAGACGAGTGCTCAGATTGTCTACCAACGCGTTTATATAGATAAGGAACAGCAAAGGGCCTATAACACTACCCTGGGGAACGCCAGAAATCACTTCTGTTGTACCCGATGACTTTCTGTCAGTTACTACGAACTGTGACCTCTCTAACAGGAAATCACAAATCCAGTCACATAACTATGAGCCGCTTGTGTGGTACAGTGTCAAAGGCCTTCTGGAAATCTAGAAATACGGAATCGATCTGAAATCCCTTTTCAATAGCACTCAACACTTCATGTGAATAAAGAGCTAGTTGTGTTTCACAGGAACGATGTTTTCTAAACCCTTGTTGACTGTGTGTCAATAGACCGTTTTCTTCTAGATAATTCATAAACCTACTGCATATTGACGTTAACGATATGGGCCTGTAATTTAGTGAATTACTCCTACTACCTTTCTTGAGTATTGGTGTGACCTGTGCAACTTCCCAGTCTTTGGGTACGGATCTTCGTCGAGCAAACGGTTGTATATAATTGTTAAGTATGGAGCTAATGCATCAGTGTACTCCGAAAGGAACCTAATTGGTGTACAGTCTGACCATAAAACTTGTTTTTATTAAGTGATTTAAGTTGCTCCACTACTCCAAGGATATTTACTTCTACGTTACTCATGTTGGCAGCTGTTCTCGATTCGAATTCTTGAGTATTTACTTCGTCATCTTTTTCGATTTTCTGCACAGGTTTCGAGGCAAAGTTTCATTGTGGAAACTGTTATAAGCGTATACTATTGAAGTCTGTGCTAAATTTCGAGCTTCTGTAAAAGATCGCCAATCTTGGGAATTTTGCGTCTGTTTTGGCATGTTTGTTTCGTTGTTTCTGCAACAGTATTCTAACCGTTTTGTGTACCTAGGAGGATCAGCTCCGTCGTTTGTTAATTTATTTGGTATAAATCTCTCAATTGCTGCCGATACTATTTCTTTGAATTTAAGCCATATCTGGCCTACACTTACATTGTTAATTGGAATGAGTGGAGATTGTCTCTCAGGAAGGCGTCAAGTGAATTTTTATCTGCTTTTTTGAATAGGTATATTTTTCGCTTATTTTTCGGGGATTTGGGGATTACAGTATTCAGTCTCACTACGACAACCCTGTGTTCACTAATCCTTGAATCGGTTTTAATGCTCGTTATTAACTCAGTATTATTTATTGCTAAGAGGTCAAGTGTGTTTTCACAACCGTTTACTATTCGCTTGGGCCCATGAGCTAACTGCTCGAAATAATTTTCAGAGAATGCGTTTAGCACAATTTCGGATGATATGTTATGTGTACCTCCGGAATTAAACATGTATTTTCGTCAACATATCGAAAGTAAAGCGACCACCAACTATTAGCTAATAGGCAATAGAAAGTGCAAATTTTCCGAATAGTACATATTCCCCTAGTTACAAATAATCCCATCCAATATTAATTGTGAGTTTGTTGTAAGAGGGCCAGGATGTCAAACCAGCCAACTGGGAGCAGGAGAGGTACCACAGGACATTTTAATTTACACTGTCCTGAATATATTTTGATGGCAGCCACACAATGCTGTGTGAAGAGGCATGGCACTGCACTTTAGCACACGTAAGACCAAATAACATGTCTTATTCCTCAAACACGTATGTTTTATGTGTCAGACTCTTCAGAAAGACGTGCGCTACAAAATGAACGAATTTTTTTCAAAAGTCAATTTTTTAAATTTTGGGCGTCTGGAAATATCGTAGATTTGGGGCTGATGCACAGAGCAGTCTGAGTAGTGGGGAGGTGGGTAGTCTCCACGTGACCTGTGTTTACGTTTCGTTGATATAGCTGTTTCCTCGTTATTTATTTCTCTGATGTCAAATGAAAACAAAACGGATTACTGTGACAGTCAAGCATTAATCACCTTGTAGAACAATGAAGTTATTTTGTCAGTTTGCTAAAGAAATTTGGCTTTTATTAATCTTTTCCACTGATGCAGTCGATTTTATTTGAGACAAAGTGTTTAGTTCCACACTATTGGCTAGTTTCAACTGTTCACTAAATTTCATGTGCACATTTCATCTTCTAGCACATATGGCATCTTGCCATAATAAAGAAACAAACATGAGGTAATGCAGTACTGGTACTCCAAGAAAATTGGCATCCAAATCTTGACATACAAATCTGCACTTTAAGCTGAATTATGCATTTTATTATGGTTCACGAAATTCTGATGCTCTTGGAGTAACCTCTAATAGTCTAATGTCTTGTTTCGTTTATGACATAATATAAGATCTTTCAAAGTTTTAGACATACGAACATATGGGCTTCCTGTGTCATCGTAGCTGTGCAAACGCGGTGACTTCTATTACCTGTCGCTCTCTGGCAACTGCTGAAACGAACCTGTTTCTAACAAGTGGCGGGAAAATATTGCGAATGATTGTTTGAAAAACGTTACTTTCAAAGTAAATTTCCTTTTATGCAAGATGAACTATGTGCAAGGATGTATGATGAATTTCTTAAATCACAGAGCGTTTGACTCTCATAAATCAACTCTTCAAGGATAATCATTTATAAAAATTTCGTGTCCAGATCAGACATTTATGTCGTTGTCAATAATTTTGATTACACATTTGTGTGATTTATCTTAAATGCAACACACGCAAAAAATATCAACATTGTATGTGAAAGCTTAGCTTCTCTATAAGCTTATTAATCTTAAGAGACCAATATTATATGTGAAAGCTTTTTTTTCTTGTAGCAACACTATGTATATTAATTTAAACCATTAACTTTTACTACTTGTGTGTTCGCACTGATTAACAGTGATGTTGTTATTGGCTGACTACATCACGTGCCCTGTGCTTTGAATATCCACTGTCAATGGCTGGCGAAATCATGTGACTGCCTTAGAAAAGCGCATCGAAATATCGATTTCAATGCTTTGGAAAGTAACATGTGGTGTTTGGTGGAACTCGAATTTATACTTTAGTACTACGAAAATATGCGGTGTACATGTTAGAGCACAACAAAAATCTTTCCAAATTTTTTTTTTAGTTTTGTTTTCTAAAGTGTCGGGAAGTTCTGCGCTGGTGTACCAAACCATAACCATTCAAAGGATTGATAAGTTTTACAGTTACAAGGAAAAGTTTACTGTTGCTTAATATGGAAAAGTGATTTTTCACCTGGGAGAAAGTGTGTTTTTAACTGGGAAAAATCCGAAAATATTTTTCCTTGTCCATCTATACACCCTGGATTATTCCATTTCATACCCCTACAAATAATTACACCCTGTTACACAAGTTACCAAGTTGAGTTGGCAGATTTCAACATTGACTCATTGATATTATAGTTACAGTATAGTACGTTATTTTGTTTTGTTTAGTGTAGAATTTTACATTTCTGAACGTTTAAAACAAGTTGCCAAACTTTGCATCACTTTGAAATCTTATTAATATCTGAGTGGATATTTATGCAGCTTCTTTCAGAGAGTATTC
This sequence comes from Schistocerca americana, assembly GCF_021461395.2. Lineage (NCBI taxonomy): Eukaryota > Metazoa > Arthropoda > Insecta > Orthoptera > Acrididae > Schistocerca > Schistocerca americana. The sequence goes on along the minus strand of NC_060126.1, from coordinate 506,578,054 downwards.
ATTATTGATAACTGCATCAACTGCAAAAAGTCTGCAGTTACTATTCATATTATCCGCTATGTCATTGATATACAACATGAACAGCAGGGGTCCCAACACACTTCAATGGGGTACAGCCACAGTTGCCTCTGCATCTGCTGATGACTCTCCATCCAAGATAACATGCTGGATCCTCGCTATCCCCCTAATCCAGTCACAAATTTTGCTTGATACCCCATATGATCGAACTTTCAACAATTAGCATAGGTGTGGTGCTGAGACAAATGAATTTTGGAAATCAAGAAATACTGCATCTACCTGACTACCTTGATCTAAAGTTTTCAGTATATGTGAGAAAAGTGTGAATTGGGTTTCTCATGATCGATGTTTTCGGAATCTGTGCTGCCTGGCATAAACTAGGCCATTCTGTTCAAGATACCTCATTATGTTTGAGCTCAGAATGTGTTCTAAGATTCGACAACAAACTGATGTCAATAATATTGGACTGTTTTATGGATCAGTTCTTCTACCCTTCTTGCATATGGGTGTTACCTGTGCTTTCTTCCAACTACTGGACACAGATTTTTGTTCAAGGCATCTACGATTGCGTTTTAGCTAGAGAGGGGCTAACTGAGCCGCAAATTCACTATAGAATCCGATATGGATTCTTTATTCAGTTTTAATGATTTCAGGTGTTTTTGAACAGCACTGACACTAATATGGATTTCACTCATCTTTTCAGTGGTATGAGGATTAAATTGGGGCAATCCTCCTGGGTTTTCCCTTGTAAAGGAACATTTGAAACAGATTTAAACATTTCAGCTTTTGCTTTGCTACTCTTAATTTCAGTTCCTGTCTCATTCACTATGGACTGAATACTTTTGGTGCCACTAACGGCCTTTACATACAACCAGGATTTCTTTGGCATCTACGGAAAGAGGTAGAAATACAGTGAAGTTACCACTAGGCGCTAAATGATTGGATGTCCACAACTCTTCACAGAATGTGGGGTTTCGAGGCTGTTCTACTCTTTAAAGTATCTGTGGCATCTCTGCCAAAAGGAGCACAGTGCTGGCGCATGCACAAGTGTTTCGGAGCACACCATTCATCATACATTGTTGAGCATGGAGCTTCACAACAGATCACCCCTACATGTTCATATGTTGACCCAACGACATTGTCAATTACGATTGCAGTGGGTATGGGACCATTGGGATTCAACCATCGTTCAGTGGAAATGTGTTAGCTCTTTGTGTGAATCACATTATTGCTACACTACGATGATGGTCGTCTCCACAAATGACGTCATCGAGGAGAATAGCAGCTCAAAACGTGCAGCATATCATGGATGTAGGCTGGTGGGAACAATGTTATGCTGTGGGAGGCATTCTCCTGTGCTTGCGTCGGACCTGTGATAGTAATTAAAGACATGCTGACAGCTGCAAATCACCTGCATCCCTTCATGCTTGATGCCTTCCTCGATGGTGATGTCATCTTTTGCCAGTATAACTGTCCATGTCTCAGAGCGAGAACCATACCACAGTGGTTTGAGGAGCGTTATAGTGAACTCACATTGATGTCTCAGCGACCAAATTCGCGTGATGTTGATTCTATGGAACCCAACTGGGTTGCTATCGGTCGTCATCACCGCGTACGCAAAACAGGGGCCTTTAATTTACGCGCATTGCATGATCTGTGAGTAGACATCTAATGCCACATACCTCCAGAAACCTACAACAAACTGTTGGATCCCTGATATGCATAATCAGAAATGTGCTTTTGTTCCAAAGATGGACAAACAGGCTATTAAGCAGGTGGTCATAATGTTTTGGCTCATCAGTGTATATTATGCAAATAAACTGAGTCAAACTTGACCCTTGTACAGAAAGAAGTAATCTATTCAAGCACCAAAGTTTACAATGCTCTACCTAGGAACATAAACTGCCTTGTTCTTGAAACCTTAAAATTCAAGACCAGAAGTATTACATGATACAAAATTCATTCTATTGAATTATTTATTTAGTACAAATGAGCAAGTATTTTAGAGGTTTTTTTTGCAGTGGAGACCAGGACTAGTTGGCATAGTTTTTACTTTATGATTTTTCTATTTTTTTCCTATAGCACTTTCCGCTTATATGATCGATGCTGCAGATAGGGTATCCCTTTGCTATTAATTAATGATGAAAATATCAATTAGAATTGCATGCTGAATTTGTAAAAGAAATATTTATTGAAACATTACATTTATGCCAATTTACCCAACATGTGGGGCAAGTTGGCACAGGTTCTGGGGTAAGTTGGCATGGGTAACAGGATCTGAGGAATAAATACTAGTTGGAAACTGGGGCACTTTTATTTCAATAGAATATGAAGGACATAGGGTGTTGACACTTTCTTACTTTTAGATCTTTCAATTGATAGTACATTTTGTATTAGTTTCTGTCAAAATGGCAACAATGTTAAATGAACACAGGATAGTTACATGATAATAAAATAAAAAATAGCAACAAAATTGTAGAATCACAACTTCATGTCCACCAAGAAAGTAGCTTGATTCCTCACTTGAACTGGCAGTTTTAGTTTTCGCACAATTTTGCTTCTGTTTTACCAAATTGAGTCAGGAATATCAGGCCATCTCCAAAATTACTTTTCTTTCACCACTGTGGAAACAAATATTTCATCACAATCAATTTCCAATATCTGTCCAGGATACAGACGTGTACCATGCTTCACCACACAAAGTCTTCCATGTGATACTGCTCCAAATTGTCTACTTGAACTACATTCACGATGTCCTCTTTAGTAGTCGGTGTTGGCAGGCGTTCTCGAGATGGTGGAGACTTGGGCTCATATTCCTCCTCAGTGTCTGTACTTAGTGGGAAACCGATGCTATCCTAAGAATCAGCATTGCTTATTATATCTTACGTTTCGTCTTCAGATTCTGTCATTCCTGAACCATTTACCTGAGAACGTTTTCCCTTCCTCTTTTTTTGAGTTGCAGCCGTTTTGCCTGTCTACTCTAAAATAGACTTGCTAACTGACATTTGCTTACTTTTTTCTAGTACAACTTTGGTAGGAGTGTCTGTCAAGACAGCAGAGTGTCTCCTTTTCCTTCGACAGTTAGACAGTTTTCGTAGGCCTGCTTTTGGAAAAGAGCGAATTTCTTCTGTTGTTACAATTTGGGACGATGATGGTGTGCTTGGAGTAGGTGCATCAGTGGAAGACGAGATGGAAGGACCATATTGAGGAGGCAGAACAGTTACAATGTCGGCATTCACAGTCTGGACACCGTCAGGAAGCGGGCGATTAGTGGAACATTATGACAAAGTCGAATTCATGAAAGATGTCAGGATTGAAACGGCAAATCCCGCTTACTCTATACCCTGCAATGATATTGGATGGAGCTGTTGCAAGCGGAAAAGCTGTGTTCACGATGCTAGGTATGTCATAAACTGAAATCGTTTGACCAGGATGATTACTCATCCAAACATCACAAGCAGTACTGATATTTCTTTTAAGTGGCCCAAACACACTCTGGTCCAGAGGCTCCAATTTATAACTGCAATGTGGGGGAATTGATAGGACAACCACCCCGCTTTTTCTTTCAATAAATCAAGTGCTTTAATAGACAGATGAAAGTCGTGGTTGTCAAGCAGTAAAAGTGTTGGGTGATGTTTCGAACTTCTAGAATAGCGAATGAAGTGCTTGGAGAACTTAATAAAATTTGTTTCTACCATCCAACCTAACTTGTTGGTATCGCCATCAGAGCCAGCTGGAGCTACTCGAACAAAATGTGGTTTGTATTTTTCTCTAGGAAATGTAAAGAATGGAGTAATATCATTACCTCCAGTTGATACATGTGTTGCTAGGGTTACGAGCTTACGTCTTTCAGCAGAGTTTATCGTTCCAATTTGTTTCATACCTTTTCTTGATACCACTCTGTCTGGTTTCTGTACAGTTGTGATCCCCGTTTCATCCATAGTCCATATATCTTGAGCTTGCAACTTCAGTCCATCCAATTTTTTTTAAAAGCAAACTGAAGAAATTGTTCACATTTACTTCATTAAAACTGGTGGCTCTGGCTATGCTCGTGGGTTCAGGTGTTTGGATGGATAAACTCTGATGCCTCTTCAAAAAATACGTCTACCAGTCAGGTCCCGCCATTTTCTTTTCCTCCCAAGAAAGTGGTACATTAACTTCATTTTTGGTGGAGTACTGAAAACCAAATTTTCTAACTTACTTTGGGCTTAAGCCGACATAAATATCTGAAACTTTCTTAAGGTATTCACGTAACAGATACTCCTGTTCAAGAGAGAAATCCTGTAACACAAAATACGAATTAAGTCATCTGTTGCGAACCTGATATATGACAGGCATGTGTAGTAGCCAGTTAATGGCCTTGGAGCTCAATAGGCCCACAGGGAAAAGCTTACATAACAATTTTTTTAAAAGTTATGTCACTTGGCTGATACCTAGCTTCCTAGGAATTTTATATCCACTTAGAACATCAAGGACTTCATCAGTGGAGGCATTACATTCTCTCGCTTTTTGGAAATACCTATCTAAGCTTCGTGCAAGTGTGTTGACTTCTTCTGGTGTGGTGGCTAGGCTTCTTTTGTCGTTGATGTGAGCACGTATGGCATTCTTTATGTTCTGCACAGTACACTTCACTCGTTCCGTATTTCTCTTGTAATTCCTCATTGCAAACCTTCAGTGAAATGTGTCAGAAAGCAGTTAAAAACGTCAGCAGATGCCTATGTGAAAAAAAGTGAATGAGGAGTAAGTTGGCATACACCACGTGGACTATGCCAACTGCCCCTAAGCCAAGGTGCCAACTTGCCCAAACAACACATTTTAGAAAAGATGGAAGCCTCGCTGCTACACAAAAAGCTTTACAAAGCAGTTCAGTGCTTTAATACAATTATCATTGTCTCCTCTACCCATCACAGCTGCTTAAATTTCCCAGGCATGTTCTAGAACTTCACGGAATGACAAAAACTTAAGAGTGAGAGAAAACACAAGCAACATGAACCCTTCCTCTCTAGGAGTTCTCATCATACTGAAACTACAATTTAAGGTACAACGTCGTTAGTGAGTCTGACTGTTAGGATCCTAGCTCTCAGTCCTTACAGTGCTAGAAAAAAGAAGCAGTGGGCTAACTGACCCCATATTCCAACTAGCCCCGGTCTCCCCCACAGATGAGTGAGCCATTTAATGTAAGCATAAATTTAGACTATTTCTACTATGAATGAAACACAATGTGTGCAAATTGATGAAAAATATTATTTTAAAGGCAAGAAAACGTTTTATTAACTTTATAATTACACCCTGGATACGAAAAAAAACACATTTACTGAAAGAAACACAGAAGTTACATACAAGCCAAGAATAAAGATATTGACAGCAGCGTCATGGAGCAGCACATAAATATAGACGTCAAGGAATTTTTTTCTTTTCTTTTAACACTTCTTCCAAAAGAAAAAATAATGAAATTATTGCTTTGTGTCTTGCATGCCAATTTCTGAACATAGAAAATTAAATCGAACTCGTTCAAGGGGTTTCGTCAAAATATCTGCCAACTGGTTGTGTCCATCAATGTGTTCCAAGAAAATCTCACCGTTCAGATATCCTTCACGAACATAGAAATGTCGGACCTCTATATGTTTAGAACGTCGACGATGTTCTGGATTTTTTGCCAACTTCAATGCACTAGCATTGTCAATGTAAAGAACTGGAGGCTGCCCCGACATTTCCACTAATTCTGATAGCAGATGACGTAACCAAACTAACTCTTTCGCTCCTTCACTAGCTGCAATTATTTCCGCCTCGGTTGTGGATGTGGCCACTACTTTCTGCAACTGACTTGTCCATGACACTGCACCACCTGAGTACTTTGCAAGAATTCCAGTTGTTGAGCGCCTTGTCCGGTTGTCACCTGCGAAATCTGCATCAGCGTAAATCTTTAACTCTTTTTTTTTATTATGTACAATTCCAAAATTTAAGGTCCCTTTCAAATACCGGAAAATGCGCTTTACTCTATTCCAGTCTTCAGTGGTTGGTTTCTCCATAGCTCGAGCAGCTTTATTGACTGCAAAAGTGATGTCTGGACGAGTTACTGTTGAAAGGTACATGAGACAACCAATTGCTTCACGGTAGGGTACAGATGACGAAACTTCTTCGTTTTGATTCTTGTCCTCACGTCCAATAGGAGTAGAGATTGTATTGCATTCTGTCATTCGAAATCTTTGCAGAATTTCTTCTGTGTATTTCTCTTGACTTATCATTATTGCTCCATCTTCATATTGCTTTATTTTTATGCCAAGAAAATTGCCAAGACTGCCAGTTATTATTTCGAATTCATGTTGTAAAACATCCATAAAAACAGCAATTTCTTTCTTGTTACTGCCGACAATCAGGCCATCATCAACGTAGATTGCCACATAAAGGCTATTTCCATTTTGTCTACGATAAAATAGGCATGGGTCTGCATCACTGTTTGAAAAACCAGCTTTCTTCATGAACTCAACAAAACGTTTGTTCCAGCAACGTGGCGCTTGCTTCAACCCATAAAGACTTTTTTTTAAGAAACATACTGTGCCTGTACCATCTTCGAAACCTTCTGGTTGTTCCATATATACTTCATCTTCAAGTATTCCATTCAAAAAAGCTGTCTTTACATCGAATTGTTCTAGCAGCATTTTCTTTGAAGCAGCTACAGCCAACAGAGTCCGTATGGTGTCATAACGTGCCACAGGGCTAAAGGCATCATCGTAATCAATTCCTGCTTTCTGAATACAGCCTTTTGCAACCAATCTGGCTTTAAAGCGAGTACCTCCATTGACTGCGACCTTTCGCCGTAGAACCCAGCGGTTTTGCAATACTTTGGTATTCTTCGGACGGTCAACCAGCACCCAGGTATTGTTTTTCTTTAGTGATTGAAGTTCTTCACTAATAGCTTGCATCCATTCTTCCTTCTCGTTTGACTGCAATATTTCTGAAAAACAGTTTGGATCTTTGCATTCAAGTGCATCAACTATTGTTCCCATGCAAAATTCACCACTTTCCATCCAGGTTGGTTTTGTTCGTTTTCTTTTATTCTTCTGTTTCTCTTCATTAGAAGATTCAGCAGCTTCTGCTTTTAGAAATTGTGTTAATTCTTTATTTTCATCAGATTCACTCGACTCTTGACTTTCTCTAGAATCGAGAGTGCCAATTTTTTCTTGAGTTTGGCTTCCTCTAGAAGTGTACAGCCTAGGAGATTTATATTGGTCATCTTTAAATGAATTCGGATCATTAAATTCTTCCTGAGGGACTTCAAATTCAACATGATCACTATGTAAATCACAAACAATTTCTGGCTTAAATTTCACATCGTGACTCAACAACACTTTTCTTTTAGATGGAATCCAAACTCTAAACCCATCTTTGTCATTAACATATCCAACAAGTCGTCCAAAAACTGCCTCATCAAACTTGGAACTGAATTGTTTGTTAATGTGAACATAGCAGCCTGTGCCAAAAATTCTGAGATGATCAAGTCGACCTACTGGTCGATTAAACCATTGTTCATAAGGGGTTTTATTTTCAACTGAAGATTTTCCAGTACGATTTATTAGGTAGACTGCTGTGTTACATGCCTCTGCTCACAACCCTTTAGGTAATTTACTCGGATTTAGCATTGACCAGGCAGCTTCAACAATGGTCCCATTTTCCCGTTCAGCCACACCATTTTCTTCAGGAGTGTAAGCAGGAGGAATCAGTAGCTCTATTCCCCTGTCTGCAAGCAGTTCACTGAGATTCTTACTGTTGAATTCTTTGCCACCATCACATCTAAATTGAAAACATGTCTATTAGTTCGTGCTTCATTTAAAAACAGCTTAAGCACAGTACACATTTCACTTTTGTGTCTTAAAAAGAAAATTCGACGAAATTGACTAAAATCGTCTTTGAAACATACATAATAATGCTTGCCTCCAAAAGATTTCGTGCTCATTGGTCCATTGACATCCACATGGATTAATTCACCAATACTGGTAGCGCGTATTGTTCGTGTTTTGAATGGCAGCCTATGCATCTTTCCAACCACACAGCCGTCACAAAATTCACTCTTGGCATCTTCCACATTAATGTTAATTCCTTTTAAAATATTCTTCACATGTTGTTTATTTTGATGACCAAACCTTTCATGGTACACTTGCAATGTTTCGGATGAAGTCATCAAGTTCACATGATTCATTTTTGCATTTCTAACAACACGCATGTTCAACACATAAAGTCCATTTTTCACATAACCTGTCATAACAATATTGCCACTGACTTGTTTTCCAACACAGACATTATTATAACTTGTTGGAATTGTGTGAACAATATATTTCGTGTGTGATGGCGCAAAGTGCACTGTGTAAAATAGACCTCTTTGGCATTGTCTAACACTCTTTGTGTGTGCTAATTATTCTGTTGTGTTCGCTGTATATATATATATATATATATATATATATATATATATATATATATATATATATATATATATATATATATGTATGTATATGTATATTTGTTCTTGAATGTGCAAATATAGTTATTAGTAAAACGTCCTTTTTTCTCCTTAATACTTATTCAGCTGCGCAAATTCCAGTAGGTTATGGGCCCAGGCTGCATTTGGAATAAGTATATCAATAAAATAGTAGGGAGAAAGTATTGGAAAAGTTCCAATTTACGTGAAGTGCGAGTTATCCTTACAAGACGATCGTAATTTTTTTCTGCATTATTTTTCGGTGTTCTTTACGCCAATAAAAAGCAAGTTACCGTTAAGAATGAGTGCGGCACAAATTCCACAGATTGAAAAACTTGTAGGTCGCGAAAACTATGCAACCTGGAAGTTCGCAGTAGAAGAGTATTTACGTTTAGACGACCTATGGGACGTGGTAGATGGGACAATGAAATCCACAGATCAGAATTATTCAAATAAGGATAGGAAAGCAAAATCAAAATTGATGTTGCTGATTGATTCGGTGAATTATATTCACGTTGAAAAAGCTGCTACAGCGAAAGAAGTCTGGGACAATTTACGAAGTGCATTCGAGGATGGTGGTCTTACGAGAAAAGTAGGATTATTATGCGAGTTAATTGCCACTCGTCTGGACAAATGTAAGAGTGTAGACGAATACGTTGACAAAATAATAACCACGTCGAACCGACTGAGAAACATCAGATTCGAGATCGCTGACGAATGGATAGGAACATTGCTGTTGGCAGGACTGCCCGAAAGGTATGCACCTATGATTATGGGACTTGAAAGCTCGGGTATACCAATCACAGGCGACAGTGTTAAGGTGAAAATCCTGCAGGACGTAAAGAGTGCTCCAAGCTGTTGTACATTGGAGAAGGAAGGTGCGTCTGCTCTCTACTCAAAAAACAAAAAGAAGAAATCGGTGAGGTGCTATAAATGTCAGAAGATGGGACATATTGCGTCTCAGTGCAAAGAAAAAGTAAGCCCAAGATCAGACACTCAGCAAAAGAGGTATGTTACTGATAGCCCAGAGAGAAGGACCAATAACAAAGGTAAGGCACTCTCATGTTTTTATTCTTTTGGTGGGATGAGTAATCGTGATATAGAACGGATTTTAGACTCAGGTGCATCTGTGCATATTCTTAAAGATAAATCACTTCTTTATGACATCAAAGATAAGACTCATATGGGAATATCTACTGTTGATGGCAACAAGCTCCAGTGTCACCTGGCTGGGAAACTAGATATACATGTAAGTGTAAATGGTGAATCAGATATGGTTACAGCACACAATGTTCATTATGTGAAAAATGTGGCAACTAACCTGCTGTCTGTAGGGGAAATTGTCAAGAAAGGGAATACAGTCACTTTTGACATGCAGGGGGCAAGAGTAATCAGTGAAAGTGGTGAAGTTATAGCTACAGCAAGTAACGAAAGGGGTATTTTTAAGTCGGATGCCATTGATAGTAAACATAAAAATGTTAGTGATTCAGTATATTCAGCAGAAGGTTTTTTATGGCACCGGAGGCTTGGACATCTAAATAGAAAGAGTATGTCTATAATAAAGGATATGGTAAAGGGAATACAGAATTTTAGTGTGTCCAAGGATCCTTGTGAGACATGTATAAAGGGAAAACAAGCAAGGTTACCCTTCAAGACTAGTAAGAGTAAATCCACAGAAGTCTTACAGTTAATGTGTGTGGCCCGATGGAGTGTGAATCCATAGGTGGGAGTAATTATTTTCTTACGTTTACTGATGATTACTCACGATATACTCATGTTTATTTTCTTAGTTCTTAAGACCAAGTGAGAGATATCTTTGAGGAATATTGCAATATGGTTGAAAGGTAGATGGGAAAGAAGATCAAGATCATCAGGTCTGATAATGGGAGAGAATATATTAACCAGAAATTGAAGACACTTCTGGCAGAAAAGGGAATCAGGCATCAAACTACCATAAGGTACAGCCCATCTCAAAATGGGGTTGCTGAGGAGGCTAATAGGACCATTGTTGAGAAAGCAAGGAGCATGATGACTGACGCTGAATTATCTAAAGGTTTTTGGGCAGAGGCAGTGTCAATAGCTGTATATTTGAATAATAGATCACCTACAAAAGCATTCAAGAATAGAACCCCGTATGAGATATGGATAGGAAAGAAACCTGATCTAAGCAATATAAGGGTTTTTGGGTGTGATACAATGGCACATATTCCAAAACAGCTAAGAGGAAAATGGAATCCGAAAGCTAAAAAGTATATTTTTGTAGGCTATTGTGAAAATTCAAAGGGCTACCGATTAATGGATCCATTGACTAAAAAGATTGTCGCAAGTAGAGATGTAATATTCTTTGAAAATAGAAAGGACTCAAAATAGAGCAAAACCACTAAGTCAACTGCACCTAGTTCAGAAGGTGAAACCTTGTGTGAGGAAATAGAAAGTGAAGAAGAGGAAGACGACAGCCAAGGACAAATGGATACAATTTATGATGACAATCAGTTAGAGGATGAAAAAAATGAAAAAAACTATGTAAGGCATTCTTCTCGTGTACCAAAACCGAAGGAATATCCGGATTTTGAGATGTATACAGCACAGTCTTTTAATGATGAGCCAATAACAGCAGAAGAAGCAATGAGTGGCCCAAACTCTCAAGAATGGAAAGAAGCGACGAAGAGAGAATTAGAATCTTTATATCAGAACGAAATCTTTGAATGGGTAGATATGCCAGGAGATAAGAAACCACTGCAGGCAAGATGGGTATTCAATTTGAAGAACCCTGAAAGCTCATCACCAAAATACAAAGCAAGACTTGTGGTAAAAGGATATTCACAAAAACAAGGGGTAGATTACGAAGAAACTTTTTCACCTGTAGTCAAGTATGCATCATTGAGATATCTTTTAGCCTTGGCAGTAAAACGAAATTTTATAATTCATCATATGGATGTTAAAATGGCATATTTAAATGGGAAATTGGTGGAGGAGGTGTATGTCATTCCACCAAGGGAAGCAATAAAAAGCAGATCAGAAAGTAAAAAGATTTGGCGTTTGAAAAAACGTATTTATGGACTTAAACAAAGTGGACGTTGCTGGAATCGATGTCTACATGAAACTCTAATAAATATGAATATGAAGCAATCCAAGGCAGATCCCAGCATTTACTATAAAGGGAGAAAAGAAGAAATAATAATAATGGCGATATGGGTGGACGATTTTTTTATCCTGACTGAAAGTGAAGGGCAAATGAGAATTTTCAAGAAACAGCTGCAAACCAAGTTTAAGGTGCATGATTTGGGAGAAGTCAAATGTTATTTAGGTATGCAGATTGCTAAGGATGAAGAAAAACAAGAATTGATCATAAGTCAATCATCATACACGGAAAAAATATTAAAGGAATTTGGCATGAGTGATTGCAAACCCGTAAGTACTCCAATGAAAGTATGAGTGAAGTTAAGTGTAAATGAGACTGATGTGGAATGTGATAAGAATGTTCCTTACTTAGAAGCAGTAGGGAGTCTGTTACATTTGTCGCAAACATCACGACCCGACATTGCTTTTGCAGTGAGCAGATATTGCAGAGACCCAAAGGAAAAGCACTGGAAAGCTGTAAAGAGGATATTCCGAAACCTAAGAGGAACCTCAAACTATGAATGGTAACGCAAAACTAGAGGGATATAGCGATGTGGACTGGGGGAGTGAATTGGGAGACAGATACTCCACCACTGGCTGCTGTTTTAAATTAATGGGGGGCCTCACATCATGGTCCTGTCAAAAGCAAAAAACTGTTGCATCGAGCACCGTAGAGGCCGAGTATATGGCACTATCTTACACCACACAGGAAGCATTATGGCTACGAACATTAATAAGCGAAATAAAACCCAATTTAATTGAGGAACCTACAACCATCTTCTGTGACAATAAGGGAGCCATAAACCTAGCTAAAAATGCTGTTACTATTGCTAGGACAAAGCATATTGATACACGGCACAATTTCATTCGGGACCACATAGAGCGGCAGAACATTGCCGTGGACTATCTGCGCACAGAAGACATGTTAGCTGACCTTCTGACAAAAACCCTTGGAAAGGGAGAAGTTTGAGAAGATTGTGGGACTATTTGGTTTATCTTGTGGAAGCAACACGCAAAATATAAGTTCAAGGAGGGGTGTTGGAATTGTGTGAACAATATATTTCGTGTGTGACGGCGCAAAGTGCACTGTGTAAAATAGACCTCTTTGGCATTGTCTAGCACTCTTTGTGTGCGCTAATTATTGTGTTGTGTTCGCTGTATATTTTGTTTTTGTTCTTGAATGTGCAAATATAGTTATTAGTAAAATGTCCTTTTTTCTCCTTAATACTTATTCAGCTGCACAAATTCCAATATAGCTAAAATTAGTACTGTAGCCTCTGCAGGCAATGGCTCTCACAGATAACAGGTTAGCACTTGCATCAGGGACGTACAAAACATTGTCCATTCTAGCACTGTACCATTTATTGTTTCGTCGAATTTGGATGTAAACTGTTCCTTGACCATACGCACACATTTTGACATCTAGTTTTCCCATTGAAATTACTTGAGGAACATCAAATTCACTATACGAAACAAAATACTATTTGTTGGGAGTGATATGATTTGTAGCGCCACTGTCGCAATACCATTTATTTGGGTCACTGTGATTACTGGTACACACACCCATAGCGTATGAAGTAAATGCAGCGTGTTCACTTTCTCGCTTCTTCTACACTCCTGGAAATGGAAAAAAGAACACATTGACACCAGTGTGTCAGACCCACCATACTTGCTCCGGACACTGCGAGAGGGCTGTACAAGCAATGATCACACGCACGGCACAGTTGACACACCAGGAACCGCGGTGTTGGCCGTCGAATGGCGCTAGCTGCGTAGCATTTGTGCACCGCCGCCGTCAGTGTCAGCCAGTTTGCCGTGGCATACGGAGCTCCATCGCAGTCTTTAACACTGGTAGCATGCCGCGACAGCGTGGACGTGAACCGTATGTGCAGTTGACGGACTTTGAGCGAGGGCGTATAGTGGGCATACGGGAGGCCGGGTGGACGTACCGCCGAATTGCTCAACACGTGGGGCGTGAGGTCTCCACAGTACATCGATGTTGTCGCCAGTGGTCGGCGGAAGGTGCACGTGCCCGTCGACCTGGGACCGGACCGCAGCGACGCACGGATGCACGCCAAGACCGTAGGATCCTATGCAGTGCCGTAGGGGACCGCACCGCCACTTCCCAGCAAATTAGGGACACTGTTGCTCCTGGGGTATCGGCGAGGACCATTCGCAAAAGTCTCCATGAAGCTGGGCTACGGTCCCGCACACCGTTAGCCCGTCTTCCGCTCACGCCCCAACATCGTACAGCCCACCTCCAGTGGTGTCGCGACAGGCGTGAATGGAGGGACGAATGGAGACGTGTCGTCTTCAGCGATGGGAGTCGCTTCTGCCTTGGTGCCAATGATGGTCGTATGCGTGTTTGGCGCCGTGCAGGTGAGCGCCACAATCAGGACTGCATACGACCGAGGCACACAGGGCCAACACCCAGCATCATGGTGTGGGGAGCGATCTCCTACACTGGCCGTACACCACTGGTGATCGTCGAGGGGACACTGAATAGTGCACGGTACATCCAAACCGTCATCGAACCCATCGTTCTACCATTCCTAGACCGGCAAGGGAACTCGCTGTTCCAACAGGACAATGCACGTCCGCATGTATCCCGTGCCACCCAACGTGCTCTAGAAGGTGTAAGTCAACTACCCTGGCCAGCAAGATCTCAGGATCTGTCCCCCATTGAGCATGTTTGGGACTGGATGAAGCGTCGTCTCACGCGGTCTGCACGTCCAGCACGAACGCTGGTCCAACTGAGGCGCCAGGTGGAAATGGCATGGCAAGCCGTTCCACAGGACTACATCCAGCATCTCTACGATCGTCTCCATGGGAGAATAGCAGCCTGCATTGCTGCGAAAGGTGGATATACACTGTACTAGTGCCGACATTGTGCATGCTCTGTTGCCTGTGTCTATGTGCCTGTGGTTCTGTCAGTGTGATCATGTGATGTATCTGACCCCAGGAATGTGTCAATAAAGTTTCCCCTTCCTGGGACAATGAATTCACGGTGTTCTTATTTCAATTTCCAGGAGTGTATTTTCTTTTATTGCTGTCACGAGTGTTCTGTGGACACTATGCTGCCCAGTGACCTAATTGTTTGCATGTATTACGCGGAAACTTCTGTTTTAATTGTGACTTCGTCATCTTTACTTGCTGATTACTTGTTTGCCGTTTTCTTGTTTTAGAAACGACAAAAGCTGCACTTCCATTAATGCCTTGTTCACGCAGTTCAATAGTACAGAGTTTATCAATCAATAAATGCAAGCTTTGCTTTTCTGTCGGTTTCGTATCCCAGAGACCCTTAAAATTGTCGTAGTCTTTTCCCAGTGTAGACAAAATTCCACCATTTAAGATTCTTTCAGGTAGCGTATTTTCTTCATGTTTTGCTAATTCATCGTTCAGGTCCACAAATAACTTTTGCAGTTTGGCCACATGTGCACTAATATCTTCCGTTTCATCACGTTTAACACGGAAAAATGTTTCAATCAACATATTCAAACGCTGAGTACTGCTACGTTCAAATCGGGCGCGTATTTTGTCCCAGATTTCTTTAGCATTCTTGCACATTAAGAGGAGTTCTGCAACAGTTTTACATAGCGCACTTGGTATAAGACTTGCTGCCTTTGCGTCGTCCTTGTGCCATTCCACATACGCTTCTTTTTGTGCACTTGTCGCATCTTGCGGCAACTCTACGCGTTCATGTGTACCGTTAATAATATCTTCTAGCCCATATGAACGCAGCACCGTAGAAATATGCCATTTCCATTTGGCCCAGTCCTCAGGTCCTTCAAGCTTATCAATGCTGACCTTATAATCACCGCTAGCAGTCATGTTTCTTTAGAGACATAGGCTCATTTCAAATATTGTTTTAATTAAACTATGTTGTTTGCCCTTTACACGTGTACTGGGCCCATAACCTGATGAAAAATATTATTTTAAAGCCAAGAAATTGTTTTATTAACTTTATAATTACACCCTGAATACGAAGAAAAACACATTTACTGAAAGAAACACAGAAGTTACATACAAGCCAAGAATAAAGATATTGACAGCAGAGTCATGGAGCAGCGCATAAATATAGACGTCAAGGAATTTTTTTCTTTTCTTTTAACACAAATATTATTATTTCTGCTCATGTATTATGATGTAACGTTAGCTGCTACGATTTTTATCATGAAGCAATAATAATGTATTGTATGGACCGGCAAATATTGTGATAATACTGATTTATACCATATCCTAGTCACTCTTTGCTATTGGGATGAATGGAAGTCACAATAAACAAATAAATAAAATTGACATTGAAGTATCGTCACGTTGCAGTTTGGAGAAAAGCATCTACTTCGACATTTACAGCCTTTCAGCACGAGTCAATGTAGTGCGCGCAGAGGAAGATTAAATCCAATTGACTGCTGGGAATTAACAGGGAGGTATACGCAAAACTGTTCAACACTTGGTCTTCTTCCGGAAATCCAAATAAAATTAAGTCCGAAACCTCCCTTAGATTACAACAGCAGACAGTGTCAAAACTTCATAAAGATGTGAAGTTCTCATTAGTCTGCACTGTGCCCTTCATAAAGATGTGAAGTTCTCATTAGTCTGCACTGTGCCCTAAGATGAGGGTCCAAGAATGATATATGAAAAGAAAATCCTTGACGCAGGTTCCAATGGTAGAAATACGCAAATGAAAGTTTTGGAAGCTTGTAAGATCAGCCTTGACGTCGTGCAAGTTTATTACCAACCTTTGGCGTATTAAGATTTGTGGCGTCGCGTATTATCTTTGGTTTGTTTGTAGTCAGTGTGCGCACGTGTGTTTGTCGTGGTTGATGTGTGTAGCTGGTAGTGCGAATAGAAACTGTATTATAAGTCTTGTGCTATCGACGTCCAAACCATGAAGACTGTAGACCAGAAGACACTGCTAACGAATGGACTGAAAAATTTGTGGGGCCAACATTCCTTAAAAACACTGTGTGCCGAAAATGTTGCGGTCAGTACATGTTAGAGAAGTTATAGATTGTTTTGTTTGGGCTTATGCTGGTGTTAGAAGAGTGAAGTTGATAGGACGATGTATGCATGCGACTGTAAAAGTTGTTAAGTGGTGAAATTTCATTAACTTACTTGTAAGATCTATTGCAATCTTTCTACGTCGTTTTTATCTATGAAAGTATTTGCTATGGACATTATTGTGGAAGAAATGAATTAAATGTAGTCTAAAAATCTACTCTCACGAACATTTACGTTTTGTACGGGTAGACTTACGTTGCCTTTACTGTACCTATGTTTAACTTTGTTATTCTTATGCTCTGTAACCCGAGCATGCTTAATTTATGGAGTCGGAAGTTGCGTCTCAGTAGAAATATGTTTGACAGAAAGAGCGCATGTCAGAATTCGTTATGTGATCTGCTATAGTACCGCTTTTCGTAAATGATGGAAGCTAATTTGCACAGTACGTCGCTTTCTATATTAAATTATAGGCTCCACCATAGGAAATTGGGGTCTAGTGCAGCAGGGGATACAACCCGTCGGCTTTGGACAAGGACGTCACAAGCCGCCAGAGAGCAGTTTACCATTTTCGCTTTTGCTGTTATGTTTGTTTCGTTTTTTTACTGATTGCTTAATAAAGTGGATCTGTTTATTCTATCTCGTGAGATTTTTTTTTTAAAGCCAAAAAACACTTATCAGCCACTGAAGGGGGCTACAACACTAAGAAGAATCGCTTCTCGATTGGCCACTTGTGACGTCATTGTCCAAAGCCGACGGGTTGTATCCCCTGCTGCACTAGTCCCGGAAATTGAGTGGAACTGTTGGCAGGTTTGCAGAAAGAAGGGCCATATTATCCTTCTTAGACTCTACACTGATTTAAAGTTCTCATTTTTTCCCTAATCATGTCTTGCAAGCAGACTCACTCTTATGTGCTATCAAGTGCATTATTATTGTCACTTGCTAGTATTTAGAGCAACAGATTTATATTATAGAATGATCCTATTCTTTCCATAGAATATTGTAGAACTGTCCATGCTTTCTGTATCATCTTGTGTTCTAGAACTTAATGGAGGCAGTCTGTTCTCCAAACCAGTTCCAGTACTGTTGTATAAATTGATTATTGCATAGTAACCTCTGCTCATAAGTGTTCCATTTTAGACATCAGTGTCATGTGGGCTGGTAAAAGTTACATATTGGACCCCCCCCCCCCCCCTTTACATTTTTTGGTATGGAGCAGATGAAAAAATTACGCATTGCTACCAGTCAATTTGTTACCACAACCAGATTTTCCACTTTTACATTTGTTGGCTTTGCCAACTCGCAACCAAATTGTGACCAACCCAACTGAGACCTGGAGCTGCATTACGGATGAGTCTGTCACAACAACCAAGATTTATAAGGGGGGGGGGGGTCCACTACTTAACTAACCTGTGAGCCTTGCAGTTTCCATGTTGATTCCAGAAATGAAAAGTAAAATGAATTTCACTTTTCTGGTGGCTGTGTTTGAGACCTGGGACCATGTCGTGGATTGGTCTGCCACCATAGCCAAAATCATGTGCGTGTTCACTATTACACTGTAGTTTTGTGAGCAACGCACTTATGACTGAACTGTCCAGGAATGACACAGGACCAGATTTTACTTCTGCTGCTATCTCCATCATACATTCGAAACTTAAGACAAGTGCAAAGTGATTATTACTCACAACTGGTGCCTTTGGTTGACCCATGGGGCATTCCAGAAGCATCTGATTCCACCCATCTGCTTTGACTCACGAGGAAGCCTTCTTGGTTACCCAGGCCTGCCAACCAAAACTTTGGTACATATTTATTGATGACATCTTCACGATCTGGCTTCACAGTGAAGAACAACTCCACATTTTACTCTCCAACCTCAACTCCTTTGGTTCCATCAGATTCACCTAGTCCTACTCCAAATCCCATGCCACTTTCCTTGACATTGACCTCCATCTGTCCAATGGCCAGCTTCACACATCCGTCCACATCAAACCCATCAACAAGCAACAGTACCTCCATTATGACAGCTGCCACCCATTCCATATCAAACGGTCCCTTCCCTACAGCCTAGGTCTTCATGGCAAACGAATCTGCTCCAGTCCGGAATCCCTGAACCATTACACCAACAACCTGAAAACAGCTATCGCATCCCGCAACTACCCTCCCAAACTGGTACAGAAGCAAATACCCAGAGCCACTTCCTCAGCCCCTCAAACCCAGAACCTCCCACAGAAGAACCACAAAAGTGCCCCACTTGTGACAGTATACTTTCAGGACCTGTATCAGTCTCTGAATGTGGCTCTCCAGCAGGGATACAACTTCCTCAAATCCTGCCCTGAAATGAGATCCATCCTTCACGAAATCCTCCTCACTCCTCCAAGAGTGTCTTTCCACCATCCACCTAACCTTCGTAACCTCTTGGTTCATCCCTATGAAATTCCCAAACCACCTTCCCTTCCCTTGTAACCGCCTCCGGTGTAAAACCTGTCCCTTGCACCCTCCCACCACCACCTACTCCAGTCCTGGAACCCGGAAGGTGTACACGATCAAAGGCAGAGCCACGTGTGAAAGCACCCACGTGATTTACCAACTGACCTGCCTACACTGTGAAGCTTTCTATGTGGGAATGACCAGCAACAAACTATCCATTGGCATGAATGGACACAGGCAGACAGTGTTTGTTGGTAATGAGGATCACCCTGTGGCTAAACAAACCTTGGTGCACGGCCAGCACATCTTCGCACAGTGTTACACCGTCTGGGTTATCTGGATACTTCCCACTAACACCAACCTGTCAGAACTCCGGAGATGGGAACTAGCCCTTCAGTGTATCCTCTCTTCTCGTTATCCACCAGGCCTCAACCTCCGCTAATTTCAAGTTGCCGCCGCTCATACCTCACCTGTCTTTCAACAACATCTTTACCTCTGTACTTCCGCCTCGACTGACATCTCTGCCCAAACTCTTTGTCTTTAAATATGTCTGCTTGTGTCTGTATATGTGTGGATGGATATGTGTGTGTGTGTGCGGGTGTATACCCGTCCTTTTTTTCCCCTAAGGTAAGTCTTTCCACTCCCGGGATTGGAATGACTCCTTACCCTCTCCCTTAAAACCCACTTCCTTTCGTCCTTCCCTCTTTCCTGATGAGGCAACAGTTTGTTGCGAATGCTTGAATTTTGTGTGTATGTATGTGTCTGTTTGTGTTTCTATTGACCTGCCAGCGCTTTCGTATGGTAAGTCACATCATCTTTGTTTTTAAATATATTTTTCCCGCGTGGAATGTTTCCCTCTATATATATATATATATATATATATAAAAAACAAAGATGATGTGACTTACCAAATGAAAGAAAGTGCTGGCAGGTCGACAGACACACAAACATACACACAAAATTCAAGCTTTCGCAACAAACTGTTGCCTCATCAGGAAAGAAGGAAGGAGAGGGAAAGACGAAAGGATGTGGGTTTTAAGGGAGAGGGTAAGGAGTCATTCCAATCCCGGGAGCGGAAAGACTTACCTTAGGGGGAAAAAAGGACGGGTATACAAACGAAAGCATTGGTACGTTGATAGAAACAATAACAAACAGAAACAGACACGAGTCATTCCATGTAAAATCAAGACATTTTTAATAAAAATTTTACCTCAGCGTCTTAGATTTTGCTGAAAGTTTGTATACTTATGGCTGAAACTAAGAAAAATACCAAATTTCAATTTTTTACCTCAAACCATTCCTGAAATATGGTCATGTAAACTTTTCAAAAACTGGCTATAAATGTGTGAAGGGACTTTTTTTAAACTGCCCTAGGAGCTGCCCTAATTGAGTTAGAGTACTGGGAAAGGTGTCATTTTGCAGCATTTTTCATGCTCTTTCCAGTGATAGACAAAAAAAACATAGTTTCTAATTAATAACTTTTTTCAAAATGGTAATTAATATTTTGATTTAATTTTTTTACAAAAGTAAATAATTGAAAATTTTCGAAATATTTCCATAACTACTTCATACTGTTGTTAATCACATGGCAAAATTGAAATGTGGGATGATGATGGGTTCATTGTTAAATAAAAAAATTATTCCGGACTTGTTTTTCATTAACGGCCCTAGTTTGACCAAACTGACCTTTAAGGTAGTACGTCAGTAGAGGACTGTGTACATAGGGCTTGATGTCTTACAATAATTCAGAGACTGGAGCCATTGTTGAGATGATGTAGTCTGCATTGTTACCTTCTAAGGCTTTGTGTGCCTACAGCATTATTGTGCACTGTGGTTTTGGTGCAAATCAATGGTTACCTTTGTGTTGACCAGTCTCTTATCTATTATATTTAATAGTTCATTTTCAAGTAAATCTATACATTGAAGGACAGTTTATAAGTGGTTTTTGTATAAATATGGAACCAAGTAAAAAGTGCAGTGCTGTAAGAGTCCAGTGTTGTAATCCATTGAAGAAGTCAAATCATTTTATTAGAGACAGAAAACAACTGAGAAATGTCACAACATGGATGCCCAAATTATTTCCTCAAATACCAAGTGGTGCCAAAGATTTGTGATAAATGTAGGAAAGATGTAACCAAATTGAAAAATACACCAGAGCCCATCAGTGATGAAAGTGTTGAAGAAGAATCTTCTGGATCAGAGATAATCATCCGAGACCATGACCCTGACGTCACTCCAACTTCAGTAGCTGTTAAAACATTTAATACAACACTTCAAGAGCTAGGTGAGTCCCCAATTGACAAGAGAAAACTAGGCATTACGCCAAATCAAAAGTGAAGAAAATCTCATCAATGACACACAAACTTTTTGTTTCTCCTGAAACTTCTTCATCAGATACTGATACTGATGAATCCGTTCTTGAAAATCTTAAAAGAAACTTTAAAAATTCTATAAGTAGAGCAAAAAAATTAATGATTTTACAAGTTTACCTGAAAAGTGTAGTGTCAGGAAAATAATGAGGGAATTTAATGCTCCTAATTTCATTGTTCAGCAGTCCAAAAAAAATTTGAAAGAGAAAGGATTCATGGAAGGTCCAAACCCAAAACCAGGGAAGTATTTACCAACAGAAACTGTCAAAACTGTACATTCATATTATGAAAATGATGAAGTTAGTAGGGCAATGCCAGGTATTAAAGATTGTGTGACAATTACAGAAACAAGTGGAAATAAAACAAAAAGACTTATATTGTGTAACCTTAAAGAAGCTTACAAGCATTTTAAAGATAAGTTTGCTAACATAAAAATAGGTTTCTCTAAATTTGCTGAGTTGAGACCAAAACATTGTGTATTAGCTGGCCGGAGGGGCACACACACTGTCTGCGTGTGCACATCTCACCAAAACAAAACATTAATGATAGAAAATGCCAAACTAAATACAGTAACAAACAGCAGCTTAAACAATTATAAGCTGTGCATTGCAAAAATGGTTTGCAACCAATCATCAGTTGATTGCAACATGAGAAACTGTCATACGTAAAATTTTAAGACTCTTTTCATGAAAACTTGGTTGAACAAGTTCAGTTCCGACAGTGGATGTCAGTTGACCGATGTAATCTGGAAATTGTTCAGAAAACTTCTGAAGAATTCATAGATTTATTTTGTAGTAAGATGTCGACTTTGATTCGGCATGACTTCATTGCCAAGTAACAACGAACATTCCACAAGGAAAACCTTATGGAATCTGAATTTGTTGTCATACGTGATTTTTCAGAAAATTATAGTATAGTTCTACAGGACGAAGCTCAGAGTTTCCACTGGACAAGAAAACAGATTACCATTCATCCTTTTGTTATATATTACAAACAGGAAGACAAAATTGAGCATATGAGCTTTGTCATTGTTTCTGATTGCCTGGAGCACAATACAACTGCAGTTTACACCTTTCAAAAGAAGCTAATTTCATATCTAACAAATAAATTTCAAAAGATTCCAAAAAAGATATACTATTATTCTGACAGTTCTGCCGCTCAGTATAAAAATAAGAAAAACTTCCTGAACCTTTGCCTTCATGAGGAAGACTTCAACATAAAAGCTGAGTGGCACTTTTCAGCCACAGCACATGGGAAAGGGCCTTGTGATGGAGTAGGGGGCTCAGTAAAGAGACTGGCAGCTCGTGCAACTTTGCAATGGTCATACCAAAATCAGATCCAAACCGCACGAGATCTATTTGAGTGGGCAGTAGATAATACCACAAATGTTGATCTTGCATATTCCACTCAAGAAGACTACGCTACTTCAGAAATATTCTTAAAAAGCCGACTTGAAGATGCATTGACAATCAAAGGAACACAGCAATTTCACGCTTTCATTCCCAACACTACATCAAAATTAATAGTCAAATACTTCTCAGGTGATATGCAGAGTTGGGAGAGGGAAGGAACTACATCACCAGACAAACTGAAGTTACAAGATGTATCAGGCTATGTCACCACTGCATATGCCAGAAACTGGTGGCTTGGATACATTTTAGAAAAAAACGGAGAACTTGATGAAGTGAAAAGAACTTTTCTTCATCCATGGGGACCAGCTAAGTCATTCTCTTATCCTGCACATGCAGATGTCCTGTGGGTGTTAGTTGTGGATGTTCTCACAAAAGTGAATCAATTTACTCCAACAGGGAGAACATACATTCTTAATGAAAGTGATGTAAAACAAACCCAGTCAGCTTTATTAAAATGTAATATGTGAAATTCCAAGATAATTTGTTGGGAAACTGCTTTCAACTCAAAACTTAACTTTTGTCTCAGGTTAGTGTTAATGTATATTTTATAGAAAGGTGTTTCAAAATTATTGTTAGTACCTATTGTGTTAAATTTAGCTATGTACAGAATCAACTTAATTGTAAAATATGCTGATTACTTTTGGTTTAATAAGGTGATGTTATGATATTTCTAATACTTTTTTTACTTACCTTTCAGTATATTTTAAAGAAATTCCTGTTTGTTAATGGTCAATTTGGTCAAACTAGGGCTGTTAGTGAAAAACAAGAGTCCAGTATAATTTTTTTTAACAATGAACCCATCATCATCCCAGATTTATATTTTGCCATGTGATTTACAATAGTATGAAATAGTTACAGAAATATTTGGAAAATTTTCAATTATGTACTTTTTGTAAAAAAATTAAAATTAAATCAAAATATTAATCAGGATTTTGAAAAAAGGTTATTAATTAGAAGCTACGTTTTGTTGTATATCCCTGGAAAGAGCATGCAAAATACTGCAAAATGACACCTTTCCCAGTTCTTTAGCTCAATTAGGGCGACTCCTAGGATAATTTTAAAAAAGTCCGTTCACACATTTTTTGGCTGGTTTTTGAAAAGTTTACATAGCCATATTTGAGGAATGGTTTGAGACAAAAGATTGAAATTTGGTATTTTTCTTAGTCTCAGTGCCCACTATAAGTATACCAACTTTCAACAAAATCTAAGAGGGTGAGGTAATGATTTGACATGGAATGACACACACACACAAATTTCAAGCTTTCGCAACCCAACCTGCCAGCACTTTCGTTGGGTAAGCCACATCATCTTTAACAGAGATGAGGTGACTTACCGAACGAAAGCGCTGGCAGGTCGATAGACACACAAACATACACACAAAATTCTAGCTTTCGCAACCAACGGTTGCCTCATCAGGAAAGAGGGAAGGAGAGGGAAAGACGAAAGGATGTGGGTTGTAAGGGAGAGGGTAAGGAGTCATTCCAATCCCGGGAGCGGAAAGACTTACCTTAGGGGGAAAAAAGGACAGGTATACACTCGCACACACACACACATCCATCCACACAAGCAGACATATTTAAAGACAAAGAGTTTGGGCAGAGATGTCAGTCGAGGTGGAAGTATAGAGGCAAAGAAGTTGTTGAAAGACAGGTGAGGTATGAGTGGCGGCAACTTGAAATTAGCGGAGATTGAGGCCTGGCGGATAACGAGAAGAGAGGATATACTGAAGGGCATGTTCCCATCTCCGGAGTTCGGATAGGTTGGTGTTGGTGGGAAGTATCCAGATCACCCGGACGGTGTAACACTGTGCCAAGATGTGCTGGCTGTGCACCAAGGCATGTTTAGCCACAGGGTGATCCTCATTACCGACAAACACTGTCTGCCTGTGTCCATTCATGCGAATGGACAGTTTGTTGCTGGTCATTCCCACATAGAATGCATCACAGTGTAGGCAGGTGAGTTGGTAAATCACGTGGGTGCTTTCACACATGGCTCTGCCTTTGATCGTGTACACCTTCCGGGTTACAGGATTGGAGTAGGTGTTGGTGGGAGGGTGCATGGGACAGGTTTTACACCGGGGGCGGTTACAAGGGTAGGAGCCAGAGGGAAGGGAAGGTGGTTTGGGGATTTCATAGGGATGAACCAAGAGGTTACGAAGGTTAGGTGGATGGCGGAAAGACACTCTTGGTGGAGTGGGGAGGATTTCGTGAAGCATGGATCTCATTTCAGGCAGGATTTGAGAAAGTTGTATCCCTGCTGGAGAGCCACATTCAGAGACTGATCCAGTCCCGGAAAGTATCCTGTCACAAGTGGGGCACTTTTGTGGTTCTTCTGTGGGAGGTTCTGGGTTTGAGGGGATGAGGAAGTGGCTCTGGGTATTTGCTTCTGTACCAGGTCGGGAGGGTAGTTGTGGGATGCGAAAGCTGTTTTCAGGTGGTTGGTGTAATGGTTCAGGGGTTCCGGACTGGAGCAGATTCGTTTGCCACGAAGACCTAGGCTGTAGGGAAGGAACCGTTTGATGTGGAATGGGTGGCAGCTGTCATAATGGAGGTACTGTTGCTTGTTGGTGGGTTTGATG
This sequence comes from Schistocerca americana, assembly GCF_021461395.2. NCBI lineage: Eukaryota > Metazoa > Arthropoda > Insecta > Orthoptera > Acrididae > Schistocerca > Schistocerca americana. The sequence continues at coordinate 506,552,656 of NC_060126.1, read as the reverse complement.
TGGACGGACGTGTGAAGCTGACCATTGGACAGATGGAGGTCAATGTCAAGGAAAGTGGCATGGGATTTGGAGTAGGACAAGGTGAATCTGATGGAACCAAAGGAGTTGAGGTTGGAGACGAAGTTCTGGAGTTCTTCTTCAGTGTGAGTCCAGATCATGAAGATGTCATCAATAAATCTGTACCAAACTTTGGGTTGGCAGGCCTGGTTAACCAAGAAGGCTTCCTCTAAGCGACCCATAAATAGGTTGGCGTACGAGGGGGGCATCCTGGTACCCATGGCTGTTCCCTTTAACTGTTGGTATGTCTGGCCTTCAAAAGTGAAGAAGTTGTGGGTCAGGATGAAGCTGGCTAAGGTAATGAGGAAAGAGGTTTTAGGTAGGGTGGCAGGTGATCGGCGTAAAAGGAAGTGCTCCATCGCAGCGAGGCCCTGGACCTGCAGAATATTTGTGTGTAAGGAAGTGGCATCAGTGGTTACAAGGATGGTTTCCGGGGGTAACAGATTGGGTAAGGATTCCAGGCATTCGAGAAAATGGATGGTGTCTTTGATGAAGGATGGGAGACTGCTCCAGTCCCGGGAGCGGGGGGACTTGCCTTGGGGGGGAGGGAGGGACGGGTGTACGCTTGCACACACGCCCGTGTCCATCCGCACGTGCATGGACGCGGGCGGACATTTGTAAAGACAAATGTCTGCTTGTGTCTGTGTATGTGAGGATGGATATGTGTGTGTGTGCGCGTGCGAGTGTGTACCCGTCCTTTTTTCCCCCTAAGGTAAGTCTTTCCGCTCCCGGGATTGGAATGACTCCTTACCCTCTCCCTTGAAACCCACTTCCTTTCGTCTTTCCCTCTCCTTCCCTCTTTCCTGATGAGGCAACAGTTTGTTGCGAAAGCTTGAATTTTGGTATGGTAAGTCACATCTTTGTATCAAATGATTGAAGCGATTTCACAGCTCTACAATAACTTTATTATTTGAGATATTTTCACAATGCTTTGCACACACATACAAAAACTCAAAAAGTTTTTTTAGGCGTTCACAAATGTTCAATATGTGCCCCTTTAGTGATTCGGCAGACATCAAGCCGATAATCAAGTTCCTCCCACACTCGGCGCAGCATGTCCCCATCATGAGTTCGAAAGCATCGTTGATGCGAGCTCGCAGTTCTGGCACGTTTCTTGGTAGAGGAGGTTTAAACACTGAATCTTTCACATAACCCCACAGAAAGAAATCGCATGGGGTGAAGTCGGGAGAGCGTGGAGGCCGTGACATGAATTGTTGATCATGATCTCCACCACGACCGATCCATCGGTTTTCCAATCTCCTGTTTAAGAAATACTTCTGGTTTAGCCTTTTCCGTAAGATTTTCCAAACCGTCGGCTGTGGTACGTTTAGCTCCCTGCTTGCTTTATTCGTCGACTTCCGCAGCTACGCGTGAAACTTGCCCGCACACGTTCAATCGTTTCTTCACTCACTGCAGGCCGACCCGTTGATTTCCTCTTACAGAGGCATCCAGAAGCTTTAAACTGCGCATACCAGCGCCGAATGGAGTTAGCAGTTGGTTGATCTTTGTTGAACTTCGTCCTGAAGTGTCATTGCACTGTTATGACTGACTGATGTGAGTGCATTTCAAGCACGACATACGCTTTCTCGGCTCCTGTCACCATTTTATCTCACTACGCTCTCGAGCTCTCTAGCGGCAAAAATCTGAAGTGCGGCTTCAGCCGAACAAAACTTTAGGAGTTTTTCTACGTATCTGTAGTGTGTCGTGACCATATGTCAAGGAATGGAGCTACAGTGAATTTATGAAATCGCTTCAATCATTTGTAATAGCCCTCTCTCTCTCTCTCTCTCTCTCTCTCTCTCTCTCTCTCTCTCTCTCTCTCTATATATATATATATATATATATATATATATATATATATATATATATATATATATATATATAATAGAGGGAAACATTCCACGTGGGAAAAATATATCTAAAAAGAAAGATGATGAAACTTACCAAACAAAAGCGCTGGCAGGTCGATAGACACACAAACAAACACAAACATACACACAAAATTCTAGCTTTCGCAACCAATGGTTGCCTCGTCAGGAAAGAGGGAAGGAGAAGGAAAGACAAAAGGATATGGGTTTTAAGGGAGAGGGTAAGGAGTCATTCCAATCCCGGGAGCGGAAAGACTTACCTTAGGGGGAAAAAAGGACAGGTATACACTCGCACACACACACATATCCATCCACACATACACAGACACAAGCAGACCTTACGAGGGCTGTTTGGTTAAATCTGGGAGTGGGGCTGAAGGTGAGGCCTTTGGATAGGACAGAGGTTTCGGATTGGGAGAGAGGTTTGGAGGAAAGGTTAACTACTGAATTGGGGTGTTGTGGTTCCAGATTGCGTTGATTGGAATTTTGAGGTTTTGGAGGGAGTGGAGCTGGAAGTGGGAGATTGAGTAGATGGGAGAGACTGGGTTTGTGTGCAATGAGAGGAGGTTGAGGTTTGCTGGAAAGGTTGTGAAGGGTGAGTGAGTTGCCTTTCCGGAGGTGGGAAACCAGGAGATTGGATAGTTTTTTAAGGTGGAGGGTGGCATGCTGTTCTAATTTGCGGTTGGCCTGTAGGAGGATGCTCTGAACAACAGGTGTGGATGTGGGAGAGGAAAGATTGAGGATTTTTATAAAGGATAGGAGTTGATGGGCGTGTTGATTGGCTGAGTGGATGTGTAGGTGAAGGATTAGGTGGGTGAGGGCAATGGATTGTTTGGTTTGGAACTGGTATAGGGACTGATGGAAAGAAGGGTTGCAGCCAGAGATGGGAACTTTAAGTGTGAGGCCTTTGGGGGTGATGCCAAATGTCAGACAAGCCTGAGAAAATAAAATATGGGAGTGTAATCTGGCTAGGGCGAAGGCATGTTTGCGGAGGGAATGTAAATAAAACTTAATGGGGTCGTTGTGAAGGTGTTGTGAGGGTGACATGGTACTAGAAGGTGGAAAGTGGAACACGAGGCTGAAATGAAAATGAAAATAAATATGAAAAAATATATGGGGAGAGATAAAGGTAAAATTAGAAAGCAAATGGAGATCTGGTGTGAAAAAAGGCGAAAAAGGGTTGGTTAGGGCTGGGCTATGTTGATCCTGTGGTGAACTTGTGTAGGTAGATAATGATGTGCATAAAGGTTAGGTGGTTGTGTTGCCGCCAAAACACGTTAAAGGGTGGAGAAATTCGGGAAAATTTCGAAAAAACTACGTGAGGATGTATTAAAAGGAGTGGTTTGGTGGTGGCAGATTATGGAAATGAAGCTAACAATTGTTTGATGAAGAAATAATGACGTTAAAACCTGTGGGAAGCGGCTAAAAATGATCGGTGATGTGAGAAAAACGGAAATGGAAATAAAGCAAAAGTTATTAAAACTGCCGAAAGGGTTGTTTAATAGCTAAAAGGAACTGTTTGTGGACTGGAAACGGTGGATTTTATAGCAGCAAAGCGGGAAAAAAAAATTTTTTTGGTTATGGTTTCGAAGTGATTTACGTATTATTACGTATTATTGAGTGTATATCGACGGGATAAAATTGTATACTGGATTACGGTAAAAAAGGGAGAAGGTGAATAGAAAGTGAAACTGCTGGCAAAAACAGAAGGAGGAAATAAGACGACAGAAAAGACTTCGAAATGTAACAGTGACAATAACAATAACGATAACAATAACAAACGTGATTGTTGGCTTCAAATTAACGATATGAATATAATAGAGGGAAACATTCCACGTGGGAAAAATATTTCTAAAAAGAAAGATGATGAAACTTACCAAACAAAAGCGCTGGCAGGTCGATAGACACACAAACAAACACAAACATACACACAAAATTCTAGCTTTCGCAACCAATGGTTGCCTCGTCAGGAAAGAGGGAAGGAGAAGGAAAGACAAAAGGATATGGGTTTTAAGGGAGAGGGTAAGGAGTCATTCCAATCCCGGGAGCGGAAAGACTTACCTTAGGGGGAAAAAAGGACAGGTATACACTCGCACACACACACATATCCATCCACACATACACAGACACAAGCAGACCTTACGAGGGCTGTTTGGTTAAATCTGGGAGTGGGGCTGAAGGTGAGGCCTTTGGATAGGACAGAGGTTTCGGATTGGGAGAGAGGTTTGGAGGAAAGGTTAACTACTGAATTGGGGTGTTGTGGTTCCAGATTGCGTTGATTGGAATTTTGAGGTTTTGGAGGGAGTGGAGCTGGAAGTGGGAGATTGAGTAGATGGGAGAGACTGGGTTTGTGTGCTATGAGAGGAGGTTGAAGTTTGTTGGAAACATTGTGAAGGGTGAGTGAGTTGCCTTTCCGGAGGTGGGAAACCAGGAGATTGGATAGTTTTTTGAGTGGAGGGTGGCATGCTGATCAAATTTGCGGTTGGCCTGTAGGAGGATGCTCTGAACATCATCTTTTATATATATATATATATGATAGAGGGAAACATTCCACATAATAGAGGGAAACATTCCACACGGGAAAAATATATTTAAAAATTTTGATATGTCTGCTTGTGTCTGTGTATGTGAGGATGGATATGTGTGTGTGTGCGCGTGCGAGTGTGTACCCGTCCTTTTTTCCCCCTAAGGTAAGTCTTTCCGCTCCCGGGATTGGAATGACTCCTTACCCTCTCCCTTAAAACCCATATCCTTTTGTCTTTCCTTCTCCTTCCCTCTTTCCTGACGAGGCAACCATTGGTTGCGAAAGCTAGAATTTTGTGTGTATGTTTGTGTTTGTTTGTGTGTCTATCGACCTGCCAGCGCTTTTGTTTGGTATATATATATATATATATATATATATATATATATATATATATATATATATATATATATACACACACACACACACGAGGGCAGTTCAATAAGTAATGCAACACATTTTTTTTCTGAAACAGGGGTTGTTTTATTCAGCATGGAAATACACCAGGTTATTCCCCAATCTTTTAGCTACACAACACTATTTTTCAACGTAATCTCCATTCAATGCTACGGCCTTACGCCACCTTGAAATGAGGGCCTGTATGCCTGCAAGGTACCATTCCACTGGTCGATGTCGGAGCCAACGTCGTACTGCATCAATAACTTCTTCATCATCCGCGTAGTGCCTCCCACGGATTGCGTCCTTCATTGGGCCAAACATATGGAAATCCGACAGTGCGAGATCGGGGCTGTAGGGTGCATGAGGAAGAACAGTCCACTGAAGTTTTGTGAGCTCCTCTCGGGTGCGAAGACTTGTGTGAGGTCTTGCATTGTCATGAAGAAGGAGAAGTTCGTTCAGATTTTTGTGCCTACGAACACGCTGAAGTCGTTTCTTTAATTTCTGAAGAGTAGCACAATACACGTCAGAGTTGATCGTTTGACCATGGGGAAGGACATCGAACAGAATAACCCCTTCAGCACGGCCGGCCCGCACGCGGGAGATCAGACAGTCTTGCTTGACCTTGCGGCGATGATGACACACGCTTTGCCCAACGACTCACCGTGCTTTTGTCCACTGCCAGATCGCCGTAGACATTCTGCAAGCGCCTATGAATATCTGAGATGCCCTGGTTTTCCGCCAAAAGAAACTCGATCACTGCCCATTGTTTGCAACGCACATCCGTTACCGACGCCATTTTAACAGCTCCGTACAGCGCTGCCACCTGTCGGAAGTCAATGAAACTATATGAGACGAAGCGGGAATGTTTCAAAATATTCCACAAGAAATGTCCGGTTTTTTCAATCAAAATTGGCTGAGAAAAAAAATGTGTTGCATTACTTATTGAACTGCCCTTATATATATATATATAGTGAGATGTATATCGCCAAAATTTGCAATGACCCTTATAGCATAACTAGCTAAACTCAAACGTTTTAGCAGATCCTCAGTATGTTTTTTCCAATTCAACCCCTCATCAATGCGTACACCTAGAAATTTTGAATATTCTACCTTAGCTACTGATTTCTGATCGAAGTCTATATTTATTAATGGTGTCATTCCATTTACTGTGTTGAACTGTATATACTGTGTTTTGTCAAAGCTTAATGAGAGCCCATTTGCAGAGAACCACTTAATTGATTTTCTGAAAAACATAGTTTAAAATTTCACCAGTTAATTCTTGTCTGTTGGGTGTAATAGCTGTACTTGTATCATCGGCAAAAAGTACCAGTATTGCATCTTCGTGAATATAGAATGGCAAGTCATTAACATATTAAGAACAGCAGAGGATCCAAGACCGAACCTTGCGGCACCCCATTCTTGATCGTTCCCCAGTTCGAGAAATCACCAGTTTTTTGCATATTATGTTAACTACTTATTTCAGCATTCTGCATTCTTCCAGTTAGGTATGATTTAAACCGTTTGAGCACTGTACCATTCATACCACAGTACTTGAGCTTATCTAGAAGTATTCCGTCATTTACACAATCAAAAGCCTTTGATAGATCACAAAAAATCTCAATAGGTGACTTCCGGTTACTCAGAGCATTTAATATTTCATTAGTGAAAGTATATATAGCATTTTCAGTTGAAAAACCCTTCTGGAAACCAAACTGACATTTTGTTAAAACTTTATTTTTACAAAGGTGTGAAGCATTACTTTTTCAACTTCATGTGGTTGTCCTCAACCCAGCTTGCTACCTTCCTAGATGTGGACCTCCACCTCTCTGATGGGCCCATCTGCATCTCTGTCCACATTAAACCCACCAACTCCCAACAGTACATGCATTTAGACAGCTGTCATGCCTTTCACACCAAAAAATCCCTCCCATACCTCCAGTGGACATCATATCTGCTGGGTTACAAACTCCCTTGCTCAGTATGCTGAGGGTCTCACCGAGGCCTTCACAGGCAGGCACTATCCCCCAGACCTAGTCTGGAAACAGATCTCCCCTGCCATTTCCCCTCACAATCTCAATCCTCCCACCACCCTCAAAAACCAGCCACATTGTCCCCTTCATCACCCAGTACCACCTCAAACTGGAACAACTGAACCACATCCTTCGCCAGGTCTTGGATTACCTATCATCGTGCCCTGAAATGAAATGAGGGATACTCTACCCAGGATACTTCCCAAACCCCCCCCCCCCCCCCCCCCCCCCAAAATTGGTGTTCTGTCGCCCACCCAACTGCACAACATCCTAGTCCATCCCTGCACCACTCCCAATCTCAACCCCCTGCCACAAGGATCATATTCCTGTGGAAGACAGGTGCAAAACCTGCCCACTTCACCCATTCAGTGTTTCCTGTTCCAGTCCTGTCACAGATTTATCCTACCCCATCAGAGGTCGGGCCACTTGTGAAAGTAGCCATGCCATTTACCAGCTGTGCTGCAGTCATTGCACAGCTTTTTATATTGGTATGACCAGCAACCAGCTGTCTACCAGGATGAAAGGCCACCACCAAACTGTTTCTGAGAGCAAAGTAGACTACCCTTTGGCACAACATGCAGATGAACATAACACCCTTGATTTCAATGGCTGCTTCACTACTTGAGCCATCTGAATCCTTCCCTCCACCGCCTGCTTTTCTGAACTGTGCAGATGTGAGTTATGCTTTACAACACACACTCTGCTCTCATAATTATGCCAACTTTAACCCACGATAACATACTGTCTCCACACCCTCCACCCAATAGTTTCCACCCCCACTGTCCTATCACCTCCTCCCCATTCTTGTCTCCCACCCTGTTTGTCGGCAGCCCTCCGCCAATGCATCTGCCCGTCTTTGCCCGCTCCTCTCCTTTTTTATTCCTCTTTCCCTACCTCCCTGCCCCACAAGCACCTGATCTGCACCAGTTGTCAGTCTAGTCCTTGCACATTCCACCAGACAGTGTTCATCTCTCTCCCCATCTGTACACTACTATCCCTTCCCCACACCCTCCAGATTGCTGCTTGCATCCCTGTGTGTGTGTTTACTGCTGAAGGCTGTGGCCAAAAGCTATATGCGAGTGCCTTTTGACCATGCCTGAATGCAACTTGAAGTGTCTTCTTTATGGTAAGTAGCAATCTGTCTTTTTCTACATTGTTGATATTCCTACCTGGAGTTTCAATTCTTTGATACAATATCAGTGAGTCACTTTTGGAATCAGCCAACTCATACAAATACCTGGATGTAGCACTGAGGGATATGTCACATAAGTTCAGTTGTGGGTAAAGCACATGGTAGACTTAAGTTTATTGGTAGAATATGGGGGGGGGGGGGGGGTACCATCAGTCTGCAAAAGAGATTGCCTACAAATTACTCGTGTGACCAGTTCTAGAATATTGCTCGAGTGTATGTGACCCGTACCAGATGGGACTAACATGAGATATTGAACGTATACAGGGGAGGAGAGCATGAATGGTCACAGATTTGTTTAATCCATGGGAGAGTGTCATAGAGATACTGAAGGAACTGAACTGGGAGTCTCTTGAAGGTAGTAAACTATCCCAAGAAAGCCTATTAATTAAGTTTCAAGAACAGGCTTTAAATGATTACTTTAGAAATATACAACCCCGTATGTATCGCTCACATAGGGATTGTGAGGTTAAGATTACAATAATTACTGCATGTACAGAGACATTCAAAGAATCAGTCTTCTCACACTCCATATGTGAATGGTATGGGAAGAAACTGTGGTAACTGTTAAAATAGGACATACCCTCTACCATGCACCTCACAGTGGTTTGCGGAGTACAGATGTAGGTGTAGAATGCAGGTGGCACGAGGTGGCTCGAAGCGACAAGAAGAATATCCTCGCATTATCTAAAGGGACAGCACACAGTGGCAGCTGCGAGCAAGAGCCTAGACGACAGTGGCCATTGTAGCGGGACTTTGAATTTCGCCGCGCTACACTCGTTCCCTCACACAAAAATTATACTGTCGGAGCGGTATGAGCGCTCGACGGCAGAGAAAATACTAAAATTGTAACTCTTTTTTGTTTTTCTATCCGTTTCTTTATTGTCTCTTGATAGCCGAAGCTTAAGGCAGACGTGATCTGATGGAGACGTTAAAAAAAACTTATTAGCTAGTCTTGATTTGATTTTAATGTGTAGACATATTGTGGAAGTTGTTAAGAAATTTGGAGAACGGAAGTAGCAAAGTAAATTTAATTGCATACAGTATCGAGATGATTTTATTTGGTATAAATTAGTGATTCCTGGACGATTGCAAGATTTCGGAGCAGACTTTTCACGCAGAATTGAAGGAGATTTTTGAAGACCTGGACGCCGCACGAAAGAAGACGTGTTAACCTGGTAAAGAATGAACTCTAAGCTACGCCATTTCCCCCTGTCAGTTACATTTTGTTATTCTCTGTTCGTTTTCAGTAATTTTTGTAGTGGAAATTGGTTTAACTTTTGCTCAGAAACGCCACAAGGACCACCCCAACAATAGCTTTTCCGAAATAACGAAGTCCGATAGCTTTTCTGTAATACAAAGTCCGATTTGCTTTCATTCTTTCCCTTTTTCATGGTCTCGCTTCTCCATTTATTTTTTATTAACCACTACACCATGTGCCGTATGCATAGCCAGAGCGAACAAAACATTCCTCTTCCTCTTCAGCACAGCAGGCAGCCAGTGCGTTGCACTGTCAGAATGTATGTATGCACCTGTCACGTACTCTAGAGTCTTTCTCTTATTATTTTACAGAAACTATCTATGATTTTTTTTGTCACTGATAGCCTCATATATCAGCACCACGATGAACTACCTATCATTTCGTTAATAGTCATAGTTATTGTGAGATTTTGAAGTTACGTACCTCATTGCAAGACATTTGAATAGTTTCCAATTAAAAATTGGAGTCACTTTGAGTTTACATTTGCTGGTTGTAAAACACAGGTAACATATTGGATTTTTCCTTGAACTTAGGAGGTGTTAGATATCTGTCTCCAAACTCAAGAAAATGGATCTGTGCAAACAATACCCATGTGCTCAAACAACTTGGCTGTAGTGAGTTATCCATATGTCATATTTTACAAATGGTTTGAGATACTGAAATGATATGTTGGCAGATGGTAGTACACAAATGTGGTTCGGTGGCTCAGTCCCAGACTACAAATCCAGAGGACTCGGGTTTGATTCCTAGTCAATCCTTGGATTTTTATGTCACTTATCACTTTTCTCACCTCTGGCAGTGTTTGTCGACGTGAAAAATACTGAGATATGCCACGGTTCGGAATCCACGTTAAACTGTAGCTCCCTGTGTAACTGCCTGGGCAAGTCAATTCAGAGGTGACAGGTAGGCAACGGCATACCACCTCCAACAGGGCATCGCCTAGTAGAGCTCTGTGGTGGTCAAAACAGTCTTTGGATTGATGACTGCTTTCCTTTAACACACAAAGAGAAAAGTATTTGGGCACGTGATTGATATACGAAATCTTCATATGTATCATGATATAAGTAAGTATAGACATTTTCAGTGGACTAATGTTTTTTTATAATATTGAAGAAGTTACTATCGATAGCTGGTGAAGGGAGAAATTGTGTTGGTGTGCTTGTGATTTAGATTTACGTCACAATTGTGAGCATGTTAATTAAGTTATGAAAACTCTACTATGTTAGGCAGAAGAAGCAAAATTTAACATGGTAGCAACACAAATGCAAGTGTTATTCTGAACTCACCACTCGTAACACCTCTCTGAAGGAAAAAAAGAAGGTTAACAAGTTAGGTGAAACTAAGTTGCCACTTTTTTTTCCAGTGCAATCCTGTAACCTGTGTATTTCTACTAATGAGCAATTGAGACTGAAACTTGCCAGAGGATTTCGTTCTACGTCTCAATGTTCTGTGGATTATGGAAAAAAATATCTTCACGGAAAATAGTATACCAACTTTTTGTTCCTTTCCTTTTGCAGAATGAAGGACTAAACTTATTTGTTTAAAATATCTTATAATTCAGCAAATATATTGATAATCTAATCTGTTTTCTTCTTGCGTAGTTGTGATAGTCGTAGTGGACTCAAAGTTTTAAGTATATGAAATAGTTAAAAGTCAAATAATTGTCTCAATGAGAACACCGCAACACACACACACACACACACACACACACACACACACACACACACAATATCACACTGAAATTATCTGCCATGATATAGATTCTGCCAGTTATTGTAGGGAACTGGAGTCCTATTAACTTCTCTTCAAATAGGGCTCTGCTACTCAACACAAGGTTTCCCCAGCTAAAGGACCACATTAACCTTCTGCAATTGAGTCTGTGTGTGTCACATTTTATGAGAGTCCACTGTGTTTGCACAGAGAGGGCAGTCAGTAATTTGCCTTCGAACTGATACTCTGTATATGTTGTTAGACACTAAGTATGAAGCATATACTAATTTTTTTGTTTGGCTCGGTATTCTTGTGTTGGGAAGCAACACACAGAGTTCTTTACTGGGCTCAAGCAGCTAACCTTTTTTATGTTTAGCATCTCTAGACTTTTTGCAGCTTGTGTTCTGCTATTTAAAACAATTATTTTACAGCTCATGCTGACTAATTATCGGATTATGACTGAACATTTTCTCAGTTAGTGCATGGCAGAATATGCTGCCAAGCACCCTCAAACCTAAACAAGAACAAGGTCTTAACAACAAGACATTTGTCATTTTTCTTCCATATTCAATTTGTAAATTGTTAAAAAGTAAAGGAATAAATACAAATTTAAAAAATAATAGAAATAAGGTGCAATAATTTTAAATAATTTATGTTTTCAGAAGCTGTCCACTGAGAATCGACAGGCACTTCTCTGCTACATATCACACTTGCTTATACAACCCAGCCTTACTGAGCAAGTGGCAAAAAATTTCCCTCAAATTGTGTTGCAGTTGCTTCACATAGCTAAAGACTGGAACAAACTGCAGACACTTTTCAGAAATATTAGCCCATCTCTTCATATTATGATATACGAGAATGAAAGTGAAAGACATAAGAAAATCTGTGTGGCTCTTGGAAAGCTAATAATGTTTCACCCGGATGCACTAAGGTATTAGTGATTTGTTTTAATAATGTAATATGTAGCAATAATAGTGTTAACAGTAGATTAATAAACAAAACAAGTATTTGCAGCCGCTGATCTGCAACTAATTGATGCACGATGCAGAGACCCATGTTTCTGTACACAAAATTACGCTAGCTTTTGAACAATCATTCATTTTCTAATTGAATTACCCACACTGACACACGTAATGAAAAAGATGTTCATATATGCACATCTGTGGTAATGGTGACACAGGTGTGAGATTGTGCATCAAATTAGAAGAGATGTGGTGATTTGAACACTAGTGAATTTTTCTGTACATTTATGTATGTGTGTGTGCACCAACCATCAATCAGCAACCAGTTCCTTGTACTCCGACTTTTATTTATTCTTTTCATCACGGAATTTCCATTAACGTAGAGTATATATTTCAAATTGCACATATTAAATTTCTCTACTATTTATATAGTTCACAGAGACAGTGTTACACTTTTTGTTGCAGATTCAGCTTGGAGTATTTTGAAAAATATCCTGCACCATTTACATATCTTTTTTCACATTCGGAAGTTGCTTGGAACCGTGCTATATATGTGGACGAACAAGTCTCAGATTACGATATTATTGCATCGTGCTACAGCTTTCTGTCCACCTCCTGTGATCATTTTCGGCAGTGTTGGAATTGGGCTGCATTTACTGAGTTATTGAGAAGATACAAGCATAACAGAAAACTGATGTGGTAAAGTCAAGCACTTGTTTCTAGCAAATTTTATCTGTCCTTTTTGCACGAGTTAAAATTTTTGTATTAAGTAAGTAAGAAATCTGTATTAATTATTGATGTATGTGTTCTTAAGGTATTTCAAACACTTCTCTTTCTTGCAAAATTTATATTAGATATTAATTCATGTTGTTCTATTGTAAGTCAGTATTGCCATGACAAGTAGGTTCTTAGGTTCCTCTTGTTGGATATAAAATTGTAATTGAGGAGTTGAGAAAATCAACATTTCTTGCAGTTTTGATAAAATGTTAGATTAATCAGTTATGGAAACCATGGACCTTATTGAGATGGGTGACTTGCATTCCTAAGCGATACAAATAGCTGCGCTGCCGAAATGGAGGTCTGGCTGTGGAGAAGCCAGACAAAGATGTGGTTCCTAGCCAATAATTGCCTTGCTATGTGATAATGTGAATGGCTGCAACTACAGGTATTATCTTTTTCGAGGACATGATGATCTGATGTGTGGGTTAATGATGATGGCATCATTGTGGCTAAAGTATTCTATAGGTCAAACATTGCCCTAACCACACCTCAGTGGCTACTCAGATGGAGGAGGGGGGGAGGGGACTAGTGTTCAGTGGGTTGGAGAGTGGAATGTTAAATCCTTAACTAGCGTACGTGTCAGGAGCTCAGGTGGGTATCCAGGGTGTTTTTCCTACACGTAAAATGAGAAATGCCAGGATTCAGAGAAAAATGGTTTCGTTCCCAAGAAGTACCACTAAGGGGTACAATATTCATGAAAACTGGCAACAGCCACAGAGTGAACCGCACATGGTATGGAAAGAACATTTTGCCCTCAATAGGAAGGACTAGTGGACATGTCCAGAGGTTAAGAAAGCTGGCAGGCACGAGAGTGACCCACAGTCATGGCCGCTACCTCACTGACGCTCTCGCGCACCTCAAGTGGTGGCACCCAGTTGTCCCATCGGTGGGTTTGTGGCAGAAAGTTGGCGTCTATCTCTCAGCAGTACCGTGGTGACGCCCATAGCTCAGTGTAATAACGTGGGAGCCAGCCACAAGTACTGTGGAATTGTTTACATAACTGCTTGTGCCACTGCGTGAGGCTAAGTTAAAATGATGGAAGCAGAATATGATAAAAATTTTTACCATTGTAACCCATTACCATGTACATCAGGTAGGAAGGTTAGAGAATTTAAAAAGAGAGGTGAATATACTGGAGGTAGATATAGCGGGCAGTAGCAAATTGTGGTGGAAGGAACAACATGATCTCTGGTCCAGAGAGTACATGTTATAAATACAAAATCAAATAAGGATTATGCAGGAGTAGGCATAATAGTGAATAAGAAAATAGGAGTGTGAGTAAACTACTGTCAACAGCATAATGAATACATTATTGTAGCCAAGGTAGTCACAAAGGTAACGCCCTACTACATTAGTGAAAGTTTATATGCCCACAAGCTCCATGGGTGATCAAGAGGTTGAATCAGTTTATGATGAGGTAAAAGAAATTACTCAGATAATTAATGGAGAGAAAAATTTGTAATGGGGGACTGGCATTCGATAATAGGGAAGGTAAGGGAAATAGTTGTAGAATATGGAGTGTGTGGAGTGAAATGAATGAAAGAGGAACCCTCCTGGTAGGATTTAGCAGAGAGCACAATTTAATCATTGCTGACACTTTGTTTAAGAATCATGAGAGAACATAATAAAATGCAACACCAGCAGCCGTCCTTTCTCTAGTACCTTCCGCCACGGAAGTCGAACACACGGCAGAACAAACGGACGTGGTCAGCCCATAGAGGGCTCCGCCTCCGCGGCAGCTATTCCGCACAGCGAGGGTGCCACCGCTAAGCCGCGTGCAGACAGCGGCCAATAGCCGCTCCCTCCGGTTTCGTATATAGGGACCCGCTCTGCCCTAGTCCAGCCAGTCTGGTACTCGCTCTGGATTTCGTTTCTGTCTCGGCGGTACTGCATTCTGGTTGTTGCTCGTTGTTGACATTTGCCTGGCTCTGGTTCCGAGTGGATTTACGTTTGGTGGTGTTGTGGTTTCCACAAGCCTCCGTTGTTTATCTCTTCCTCGTTGTGTTGCTCATAGTCGGTCGTGGTCTGTTGTTGTCAGTTGTCGTTGGTCTGTCGTCTGACTCGTCCTGTGTTTACACGGTGGTGCGTGCTCCACCGCCGGCGGCTCCGATCTGCAGCCCAAGGCGTTCCCGCTGTTGGTTGTGGTTACTACACTTTCGATGTTAATTGTTATGTAGCACCCAGTTTTGGTGACTCAGTACACCATGTGGTTGCAGACATGCCTTTGCTGTTAGAGTATTGTACGGAAGCTGGTTCATAGATGTTGGCCACTGATGGGATCATGTATGCAGCTTTTCACCCTCTCAATGCCAGTTAAGGTCTGAGATGGTATACTAAATCACTGAAACTAGTTGCCGTATAATACATACTATGGAAAGGACGGCTGCAGGTGTTCCATTTTGTTACGTAAGTGAATGGCCAAAGTGCCACAAACCTGCAGTGAGGAGGACAAACGTACAAAAACGTGAATGAAGATTGTGTACATGGAAGAGGCTGGAGACATTGGAATGTTTCAGATTGAGTACATAATGGTAAAGCAGAAAGTTCAGAATCAGATTTTAAACTGTAAGACATTTGTTGGGGCAAACATGGACTCTTGACTGTAATTTATTGGTTACTGACTGCAGAATAAAACTGATGAAATTTCAGAAAGGTAGGAAATTAAATTGGGACCTGGATAAGTTTAAAGAACCAGAGATTGTGGAAACTTTCAAACAGATGGCATAGTGAAGGCAGCAGATTATCAAATAGACACAAAGGTAAGGCCTAGTAAAGTCCCTGGATATCACAGGAGATAATGGATTTAATTTGCAAAAGGAGAAAAAAATGAACTATGTGAAAAGAAATACAGACACGTAAAAAATGAGATTGGATTCATGATTAGAGGAAAGATTGGTGCCACCTGTAAGACAATTAGAGACCTTTGGAGAAAAGAGGAGCAGCTGTATCAAAATTAGGAGCTCAACGGGCAAAAAAGGGCAAGGTGGAATATGTAGAATGGCATACAAAGCAAATAGATTTGAAGGCAATATTACAGATTTAGAAGAGGAATTAGATGTTGATGCGATGGGAAGTGTAGTATTGTGAGAGGAATTTGATCAAGCACTGAAAGACCAAAGTCAAAAAACAGGGTGCCTGCTCCTTTGTTTTCATTTTACCGTTCACACAGATCATTCTCCAGAACATTGTCAGTGAATTACTGTGTTAGTAAGGCATAAAGTGATGAGAGAACAGTGCAAAAATGAATATGTATAATATTGTATTGACCTGCATTTAACTGATGATCAAGTAATGAGGAGTAATCTGAATGATCGCTACTTGTACCGAGGCAAAACTTGTAATTTTCAGAGGATGAACAAGTTAAAACTTGCTAAGTGGGTATCTACACACAATCAACATGTCCCTTGATAAACATCTTCTTTTTTAGTATTTCTTGTGAATAGCTAATCACTTTCGTCTCAGGGTGATCCAACTATTGACGCACCTTTAGAAAAACTGTTAATAATGTATGTGCCTGTATGACATTCCAGTTGTTCTAATACTTGGTAGAGTATCCATTAACTGGGTATAGCCTCCAAGTTAATCAACAATGTAAGATAAATCAATATAATTTTTGTGTGTTGACAAACTGCCTCAATTAATTTTCTAATGTTTTTTTTTTCCCCCCCATTCCAGGGTCGGTCTTAATTGTTTAGCAACTGTGACCGGTATGTCAGACTCGGAGCGGCGGTACTTGTTGCACGGACAAAATGCTACTGAAAATTATCTTATCGAGTTTGACGAATACACGGAAAAACTCAGTAATATCAAAGTCGTGTCATCAGACATTCTCGAAGCACCTTCATCCGACTCGTGTTCTATGCTGGGATCTGTTATTACAGTTGCTGGCTTTCAGTTTCCAGTAGTTGATCCAACTAAGCAGGTACCTGGATATATTCATCCTGATAGCATGTTTCTCATATGTGTTAATTAGTTTGTAAGTTTAGTGTAGAATATGGTATGTATACATTACTGAGTGATAGACTATGTCAGCAGCTTTTCAAAATTGGAAAGATTTTCAATGCAGAAAAGCAGTTACAGTGGAAACTCTCTTAACAAGCACTTCCCATAATGCACAGTTCGCATAACGAGCAAAACAGATTGCAAAAAAAATGACTCGCTCAACGAGTGGTGTTTCCCACGAGTGAAAGCAATTTAGTGAGTGTCCGCCTGCACCGACAGCAGTTGCACGGGATCCGGTGCAGCCGTCGGTACATGTCTGCCGAGCCACCCCTCCAGTTGCTCTGTACCTGGAGCGCCCCCTGCCACTGCAGTGCGGGGCGGCTGGCGGTAGCCATTCGGCCCACTTGCTCTTGGACCCACTATGCTACAATAACTTCATTCGTGCTTCACCCTTGACATTGAAACAGTTGGACTCTGTATCTTGCTGCATTTTTTTGTAATGACTCTTCATTTGCTTGGTGGCATACGAGTTAAGTAAATAGTCCATTTTTTGTGTTAACTGGTTCTCTAATGATTTCTGCTCCTGTCCAGCATTCCTACAAGGACAATTGGCACTCCACTCTGTAGCCCACCTCTCCTTACCATTGTGTACAAAGTACACTACAATGTATGTTTAATTTCGAATGTCTTGTCGCCCTTTACACACTCTGGCCAGTTGAGACCCTTGCTCCTCCATTACCTTCACTACAAAACACAAGCCTGTGCACATTTCTGTGGAAGACTGAAACCACACGTGAACAAACAGTACCACGTGAGAACACTGAAAATGCAGCTGGCACTGACCTCTGCCATTGCTTCAGTGTGTATATGGAAACAAAGCTGTGAAGTGGACAAATCACAGCACTTCACGCCTGACGGCATCGTGTAGCCGGCATGACCTTGAGGCACCTATGTACCTATTTTGGTGACGGCCACTTTAGTCTCGTATCGAGCCAAAAGTATGTGGTGATTAGTGCCCAAAAAAAGACATCTTTCTTAAGTTATGGACTCTACTCATTCTCTTTGGTTCTCCTCTGTCCCCTGCAGGGTAACCATTACTTCAATGGTGCAAGCAACTGGCAGTGAACAGCAGTGAATCGCCTGAAATTTTCCATTTTCTCCAGTTGAATGTGGCTTTGTGTGCAGCATGTTTACTAGTTATAAATGCCCCACCATTTGGATGCACGGGTAGAATAAGATTTATCATTGAAAACTTTACACTTCTCGAGTTAACTGTAAAGTCTGTGTTTGATGGTTTGCAGAGAGATGAGCCCCTCCAGCGTGGCGTACAAACTACGGAGCAAAACCTGCGTAGCCTCGCCTTGGCACTGGTCTCAGGTCGTGCTATCTGCCTCCAGGGACCAGTTGGTTCTGGCAAGACAGCTTTAGTTGAACACTTCGCTAATCTTACAGGTAACTACAGGCCTGTTTTATTATTTCCATTTTGGTAAGTCATGGAACCAAGTGTCGTATATGCGTGCAGGTATTTGTTTATATATCTAAAACAAATATGATGTAACTTACCAAACAAAGGCATTGGTATGTTGATAGACACACAAACATACACACATAATTCAAGCTTTTTGTATTTGTTTAAAAATACAGGTATTTGTTTAAAAATACAGGTTAATGTGGACCCGAGACTGCCCAGATAACTGAAAAACATGTGTAATTTACAAACACTGATGTGCCTCTCAGAAATTGGATGTCTACAAAACATGCTGCATGTCACATCTGAAAACCTGCCACATTACTTAAGTGTTACCCACGTGAAACAATGAGTTGAATGTTGATGACATTTACCTCCTATAGAAAGCACTAAGCAAATATATAGACAAACTATAGGCTGCAGACATTTTACAAGGATAGTCTTCACATTTCTATGGCTACAGTTACATTTATACGCTGAAAACCACTGATGTGTGTACATCCCATTTGTATCAGTTATTTGGGCTTTTCTTCCATTCCTTCACATACAAATCAAAGGAAGAATGAGTGCTTAAATACCTCTTTGCATGCTCTGATTAATCTTGTTTTGTCCTGGTGATCCCTGTTTGGAGTGATATCTGGGGGGGTTGTAGTTTATTCCTCGGTTCATCACTTAAAGTTGGTTCTCAAAACTTTCAAAATAGGATTTCGCAGGACAGTTCATGTTTGTCATCATGCGTCTGCCAGTTCAGTCCTTCCAGCATCTTCGTGACACCGTCCCTTGGGTCAAACAAACCCGAGACTATTTGTGCTCCCTTGTTTGTATACGTTAAGTACCCCCGGTTAGTCCTATTTGGTATGTTTAGTATCTGAAGAACGTGTAACAATGCTGTGCACTCACACTGCTGGCACAATTGTAAACTGTATGAGCCGAATGTGGCTTGACAACACCGTGGGAGCTGAACCGACTTGCGAGTCAATTTGCAGAGCAGCAGAGAGTTCGAACGCTGTGCAGAGATCGATCACAGAGGAAAACGCAACACGTGACCAGTACGAGTGACTGACACATGAAGACATGAAAACAGAGCACAGCAGCAGGTGAAGGATCAGTCTGTGGTCACTCAAATCAGAGTTAGATATACCACGCCAGGACTGTTGCCTGCCCTCCGTGTCATTGTCATGAACTGTTCCACTGCAATAACTGACCCAGCTCCGCTGCATCCAGCTCGATGTCTGCTGGCAGTAACACTTAAGTGTGCGTCCCATGCTCTTGAGCAGTATTCTAGCATTGCTTGCACGAGTGCATTTTGTGCGGGCTCCTGTGTGGACTGATTACATTGACCTGGTATCCTTCCAAAGAACAAAAGTCTGCCAGATACTTTACCTATGACTGAGCCTATGTGATCGTTCCATATCCTATCCCAATAAAGCAAATTGTGAATCTTTGCACCACTTTGAAATCTTATCAAGATCTGAATATTTATGCAGCTTTTTTCAGACAGTACTTCATCATAGATAACTGCATCATCTGCAAAACATCTGAGGTTACTATTAATATTGTCTGCAATATCATTAATACACAACACGAACAGCAGGGGTCCCATCACACTACCCTGGGACACACCTGAAGCCATTTCTGCATCTGACGATGACTCTCATCCGAGATACCTTGCTCCGTCCTCCCTACCAAACAGTTTCAATCCAGTCTCAATCTTACTTGATATCATTTATGTGTATACTTTTGATAATATGT
This sequence comes from Schistocerca americana, assembly GCF_021461395.2. Lineage (NCBI taxonomy): Eukaryota > Metazoa > Arthropoda > Insecta > Orthoptera > Acrididae > Schistocerca > Schistocerca americana. The sequence continues at coordinate 506,532,717 of NC_060126.1, read as the reverse complement.
GTAGATGTGGTACCGAGTAATTTTTTTTAAAATGTTTTTTTTGGAAAATTGAGGAATACAGCATCTACCTGACTGCCCTCATCCACGTCTTTCAGTATGTTATGTGAGAAAAGAGCAAATTGCACATGATCGGTGCTTTTGATTTCTTATTGGTTGCATGGAGTAAGTCATTCTGTTTGAGGTAACTCGTAAATTTCTACAACAGTCAAACAATGAAAGGTAAAGGATGGAATGTAACAATATTATGGAAAGGAAAGTTCCTACTCACCAATAGCGGAAATGCTGAGTCACAGATAGACACAACAAAAACAGTGTCTACAATATAAGCTTTCAGCCAACAAGGCCTGTGTCGAAAATAGACACGACACACACACACACACACACACACACACACACACACACACACACACACACACACACACACACATACACACACAAAACTGCAGCCTCTGGAAGCTGAAACCACACTCACACTCTCACTCTGACTCCCCATAGAGATTCCTTTGGGCCATTGACCTTAGATTTCAGCTATTTCTCAGTGCTACTGACACTGACGTGTATATCACCCATCTTTTCACTGGTACAAGAATTGAATTGGAACAATTCTCCTTGGTTTTCCCATAGCAAGATACAAGCTTTTGTGAATTGAGTAAGATATTTGGAGACATTAATGTACACCCAATGTGTGTAAAGGACTTAAAGTGCAGAATTTTTGTAGGGAAAAAAGTGTAAAATGACCTAGGAAACATATATGCTACATTTTTATGTGATTTAAAAACATAAAGGAGTGAATCAGAATTCCCCTTGCCTTTGTGACAAAAATGGTAGAGTGAGTAATGTTTTATCTTCTGTTTTTAAGTGCTACCTTCTAAAGCAGTTGGATGTGAAGTTTGAATGCAATGAAGGAACCTTGTGAAATTTTGAATTACATGCTCCATATATTTAAACTGTTGAAAATATGTAGACATCCATTGAGAAAGACGTATATCGAAGCTGATTACTAACTGTTGTGAGATCCTACGGTCGCAGCTCTGCTGCAGTCACTGCAAAGCTTTTCATGTTGTTATGACTAGCACCCAGCTGTCCACCAGAATGAACAGCCAATGCCAAACTGTGGCCCAGATCGAAGAAAACCACCCCGTGGTGCAACATGCAACTGCCTGATTATTGGGGCATTGACGTTCGTCACCACCTAAACGATTAACTTCCGTATCGCTGGATTGGGCGTAGTAGTGAAGATGATGTGACTCTGTTCCTGTGGCCACGAGGTCACCTGACCTATCGCTTTTTGACTTTCATCTTCAGGGTACATTAAGGAACATGTTAACGTACTCCCACTGCCAAGAATATTGGAACACCTCATAAAATGCTTCAGTGCTGCTGTGAGACCATTGACAGGCTGTTGCTATATAAGGTATCCCTACCACTTAGATGTGTGACCAGAGGGGAACTTGTAGAACATTTGTAGAGTGCAAAATGTAAACTTGATGAGTTTACAGTTCTATTCATGCATCAGTTATGTTTGTACATGTAATTCTTTGGAAAATACAGAGCTATGAAAATTAATCATTTATACAGGGTGTTTCTGTAAGAGTGTTCAAAAATGTAACAGAATGCTCCACTGAACAAGTTGAGGTAGGGAACCTGTGGTTGGAGAAGCCAGCTTAAGGAGATATTGAAGTAAACTTGCCTAACACTTTGTCTAGGATTACTGTTGTACAGCTTATTTACAACTAACATGTGTACAAGTTTACACATACTGTGCTCTTTATTTACATGCACATTCTTTGTTTTCTGCTAGGAAACAAGGTGGACGAGCTTGATTACCTGGAAGTAATGATGCAGGTTTTGTTTACATTACTTGTCCATAGTGTAGATCTGTTGTATCATATTTACATTGTCCCATGAGAGAACGTTCTATGAATCAGTGACAGACCCATTCATTACTCAGTGCTATTCAGAGATGTACAGTACAATACAATGGAGTGCACTGGTACAATATTTCCTGGACACTGGATTGGAATAGGAGGGTTGCTGGACTGGAATAGGCGGTCCTCTTCCATGGCCTGCGAGGTCACCTAAGTTGAATCCCCTTGATTATTTCCTATGGAGACATCTAAAGTCACTTGTGTACGAGACCCCAGTGGCTACGAAGTTGGAGTTAGTCTTCAGAATTGTAGCTGCCTGTGATGTGATTTGAAATACACCAGTGTTATTTGTCAGGGTGCATCAAAATCTTGTTCGTGTATGTCCTGCTAGCATTGAGATTAATGGCTGTCAGTTTCAACTCATTTTGTAAGGTACAAACAAGTGATATATTCATTGTGTCGGTGGTGGTATTTGCAGTTAACTAATGTAAATAAAAAAGTACACATTAATGTGATTTTATTCCAATTATCTCCTTAACCTGGTTTCTCTGACTCCAGGTTCCCTACCTCAAATTTTTCAGTGGAGGATCCTCTATGCCCTGTTAAATTTTTGCACGCTGTTACGGATACGCCCTACAGAATTGTATATTGACCTTCTCACAGAATTGCAAGCAGGTGCAGTCTCTTTACATTCCCAGAATGTAGCAGTTGCTCATTTTTCCCTCTATGTCGATTACGTGGCCAACAAGACTCTAAAGGCTCATTGATCATCTTATGTACTTACTCCCACCTGAATGATTGTTAATACACAAAATATGCTATGGACTCTAGTTGATAAGATCCATAAAAGCAGTAAGGTGAATTGTTAGTAGTGCCAGGATAGCTCAGACAGTTTTGAAAAGCTTTATCCCAAAAAGTAAATGTTGTAATAAAATTTTCATTTCCCAGGAAGTTTCACAACCTATGCCTCCTCAGTAATGGGCAAATCACTTCAGGGTCATTCTCGATGTATCAATATAGTTTTCATTACAGATTCAATTACTGTTTTCAGACAGACTGCTAGCTTGTTGCTGTTGTCGATGGTGTTGTTACTTTGAGTCCGAAGATTTGTTTGATGCAGTTCTCCATGCTACTATATCCTGTACAAGCCTCTTCATCTCTGAATGACTACTGCAACCCACATCATTCTGAATCTGCTTACTGTATTCATCTCTTGGTCACCCTCTATAATTTTTATCCCCCACACACCTATCCAATACTAAATTGGTGACCCCCTGATATCTCAGAATGTGTCCCACCAACAGAGATCCCTTCTTCTAGTCGGTTTGCACCGCAAATTTCTTTTCTCTACAATTTTATTCAGTACCTCCTCATTAGTTACATGATCTATCCATCTAATCTTCAGCATTCTTCTGTAGCTTCTACTCTGTTCTTTTCTAAACTGTTTATTATCCATGTTTCACTACCATATTAGGCTACACTCTGCACAGATACTTCCAGAGAAGACTTTCTAGGTGTTAAATCTATATTAGATGTTAACAAATTTCTCTTCTTCAGAAATGCTTTTCTTGCTGTAGCCAGTACATGTGTCTCTACTTTGGCCATTATCAGTTATTTTGCTACTACTTAAATATTATAGTTTCCTTGTCTAATTCCCTCAGCATCCTCTGATTTAATTTGACTGCATTCCATTATCCTTGTTTTGCTTTTGTTGATGTTAATCTTATACAATCCTTTCAAGACATTGTCCTTTCTGTTCGGCTGCTCTTCCAAGTCCTCTAAGGTCACTAAAAGAATTACAATCCACCCAGAGAGCTCACCACTCTTTGGTGAGTTCGTCCTTGACTACCATGGGCCCCCAGCCTTTGCAGTACCTCTTTCCTTTCAATGCTACATGTCCGTTCTCCTCTTATTCTTTTTTCCCCTGTCTTGGTGAACATATCCTGGATAGTTTTGTGTATGTTTTCTGAAGTTTCGATATCCTCTGCATCAGAACAGTCCCTCATCTGTTCTTTCATTCTTTCTTCTCCATTTCCTCCCCTTCCTCCACTTTGGATTTTGTGGTTTCTCTTTGTTTCTCCTTTCTCCCTTTGTGCTCCTGAAGTTTGGCCCATGAATTTGACGCATAATAGGTGACTGGGTAAGGTGTAGTTCCCAGCCCCGGGTTGACAGGTAGGGTTCGCATATACCATCTGGTGCAGGCCAGGTCCACGGAGGTGTGACTGCTTGAGCTGTTACCTTCCCAATTGCCAATTGGTCCGTCTGTGTGGAGTTCATGAGGTGTGACTGGAGGTGTGAACTATCACCTAAGGTGAGTGAGTCCCATCTGATGCGGCCCCCAGTGGGAAGGGCATGCCGTCGGAGACACAGGTAACCACGGGGGATTTTTTTCACGCTGAGCCAGTCACCATCTCAGTCTACATCAACTAAACATAAATGGAATGAGGCTAAAGATTCCAAGAATCTCCTAGCTGCACTTCGGTTCCTCGTGGATTGTGTACTGAAGGAGGTCAGTCCTTATTATTTAGAAAGGTGTTGACACAATTGCAGGCCCTGTGCAGTCCTGGTCTCATGTAATAGGATTTTCCTTCTAGAGACCAATTGTGTTTTTCAAGCCCAACAACTGCTCACTGGTTCACTTCATGACTTTCCTGTTCCTGTCGAGGCCCATTGTAAGCTGAATTCTTCATGTGGTGTTATTTACACTCGGTTGCGTGATGATCGGGCCTAGGGAGAAATCCAAACGTATCTCTCCAATCAGGGCATCACTGCAGTCCATCGAGTAATGGAAAGGATGATGCAAACATAGTGTCTACGTGCACTCTTTTTCTCACTTTTGTTCAAGTGGTTCTTCTATCAAAGTTTAAGGTAGGCTATGAAGTCGTCATGTTCCGACTGTACATTCCAAACCTCACGCATTGCTACCAGTGTCAATGCTACAACCACACTCATGTGTCGTGTCAAAACACAGCCAAATGTGTTACTTGTGGTAGAGATGCTCTAGAGGGTGTTTGCCTGTCTTCTTCTTCCCACTCTATCATTTGTAATGGCAACCATGCTGCCCCGTCTCATGAATGTCCCATGTAGCTCGATGAGCAGGCCGTTCAGGAGGTCCAGGTGAAGGAAAAAGTACCCTACCCTGTCACTCACAAGTTGTTTGCTAGTCAAAAGCCCTTTATTTTACCATCCGGCACTTGTAGTACTGTTCTTGCTATGCCTCACTCTAAGAAGGATACAACCACACAGATTTGTGACTTCCAATTCACAACCACAGTTGTGAAACTGCCCAGTAGCATGGTAGCATCTCTGTCTCCTCCTCCTACAGCCGCACACCGAGCCACCAAATCTTTGTCCTCAGTGGTGAAATCAACTGCTACACAACCGGCAGATTGGAAAAGACAAAAAGGAATACTCCCACAAAGACTTTGTACGTCTTCCAGCCAACAAATATCTGAGTCTTCATCTGCCAACTGTAAAGACCCTAAGAAATCAAACAAAGGCAAATGATCTTCTCCTTTCGCCAGCCTGTAGATTCTCTTCAGTGGTGTTGTTGCACGATACCCTCACCCGGTCGACCTACATTTCAGTGGTGCACACTGCCTACCATTTTTCTGCTCTGGAATCTGCAGGCCGACTCAGTGAGAATACCGATTCCGTGGAATATGATCCTTCAGCCTCTGCGCCCTGCAGCAGTGAGTCTTTAAAGGCTGGCACTCGGCAGCCGCCTCTTTGACTCCCCTTTATTTGTTCCCTCGTCCCCATTCCCCATTATGACTTCTCTTGAATGGAACGTTTGTGACATTAGATCCGACAAGGGAGAATTGTGGCTGCCTTCAGGAAATGAAATTGCGTCCTCGTAACCGCTTTGACCTTCCAGATTTCCTTTCAGTCCTCATTGATATTCTTCCCGAGGATGGCATTCAATCTCGTGGGGGAATTATACTACTCATTCAGGATGATGTGTATGGCCAAACTGTCTCATTGAACACACAGATGCAAGCTGTTGCAGTCTGCAATGTTTTCCTGGTTTCACCTCTTCTCTCTGCTATGACTACATCCCTCCATCATTCACTGTTGCCAGGGCAGACTTTCTCCAGCTTATTGGTCAACTCCTTGACCCCTTTTTGCTGCTCGGTGACTTTGATGTGGACCATCCCGCTAGGGGCTCTTCAATAACCGTCCTGAGGGGTGCCTTCTTGACTGACCTTCTCAATCAACTCAACCTCATCCGTTTTAACACTGGAGCACCCACGTTCCTTTTAGACTCTACACACACCTATTCCCACTTGGACCTCTCGTTTGCACTGCTCAGCTTGCCTGTTGTCTCGAGTGGTCCTTTTTTGTTGATTCCTACTCCACCTACGTTTAAACCCAATTGGCAGCTTCCAAAGGCCAGCTGGAGGCTATGCTCCTCCGTGGTGACCTTCGATGACCAACATTTCCCCAGTTGTGATAACCAGATAGAGAACTTTACATACCACTGCAGAACGTTCCATACCTCACACTTCATCTGTTGCGCACCGTGTCCTGCTCCCCTAGTGGACTGAGGCATGCCGTGACACGATTCGCATGAGGAGACAGGCTCTCCACATTTTTAAGTCATCCAACAATGACGAACTGTATTCATTATAAACAGTTGCATGCACATTGTTGTCGGCGTCTTTGGGATAGCCAAAGAAGCTTTCGGAATTTCATTTACTAGTTCTTTTAACAGTTTCACTCCCTCTTCCACCATGGAGGGCAACCTCCATCGGCTATCTGGGACCAAGATCCCTTTCCAGATTTCCAGCCTGACCATAGCAGGTGATGCAATTGTGGACCCTGTTTCTATCTTCAACACCTTAGGCGGCTATTTTGTTGAGATTTTGAGCTCCACCCATTATCATCCCACCAGAAACGAGTGGAGGAGGCTCAGGTGATACTATTCTCCTCTCAGAGTTGTGAATGCTACAGTGTTGCCTTTACTATGGGGGAGCTATATTACGCTTTCACTTCATCCCGATCTTCTGCCGCAGGGCTGGACTATGTTCACATTCAGATTTTACAGCACCTTTCTCTTGCGGGCAAGCTTTTTCTCCTTCATATGTGCAGTCGCATCTGGGCAGATGGCACACTTCTCAGATGCTGGTGTGAAGCCACTGTCATATTCATATCTAAGTTTAGTAAGGGCAAACACCTTCCTTCTAGCAGTGACCCCATTTCTCTCACCAGCTGTGTTTGCAAGGTGATGGCATGCACAATTCCTGACTGGCTGGTATGGTGGCTCGAGTCTTGCAATCTGCTAAACACTGCACAATGTGGATTTCGAGCATGCCGTTCTGCAGTTGACTATCTTGTCTTTTGACAACTCATATCATGAACAGCTTTCTGCCGAAATACCAGACTGTGCCCATATTTTTTGATTTGGAGAAAGCATAAGACACCTGCTGGAGGACTGGTAACCTCCATATTCTATTATGGAATGTCTCCCGCTGGGCATCTCTGGCTCCCTTTTTGTTGATGACTTTGTGTGCCTTTCTCCATGGACTCGTCTCCTAGAGCAGCGTCTTCAGCAATGTCTCAATTGTCTTTACTCATGGAATATTGACCATGGCTTTTACTGTTCCACTGACAAAACCATTTGTATGAATTTCTGGTGTCAACATAACCTCATTCAAACAGTAGTCGATTTGTGTCTGCATCGTAAAGCTGTTCTTGATTGAAAATGTCAGTTTACGAGCCTAATTCACATCGTTTGCGGGAGGTGTTACTGTTTTGTTTCAATATTTGCTCCAACCCATCATTGGCACTATATAATGAATGTTCCAGAATTTTTTTAACAGACCTTGTACACTAGAGTGTAAGTGGTTTTTAAAAAAAGGGCATTCAGTCACGAAATGGTGAACCATCAAAGGTTGTCAAAATGAGCACAAATTGGTGGGGGATCACCACTTAACAAATTATGAAGGCTAAAAAGTCAGTGCCCAATGAGCAATCTAGCTAAAATGATCTCGAGACAAGAGGACCAAGAGGAGGTCGGCCCCTCGTACTTATTCTAGGACAGGTCGCACGAGTGATTTTTAAGCAATTTCTTTTGTAGACTGGTTGCACTTCCCCATATTCTACAAGGTGTATAACTTTGCTTCCGCTGTTTGCTGATAGGTGGCGACAGCGGTAAGTAGCAGTCGAAAGGAACAGATCGCAGATGTCAGGCAGTTAGCTTGGATCTCGGACAGTAACTAGCAGACACACAATAATGAAACTTCCGGTAGTTACACATCAAATACAGGCATGTGCATGGATGTCAACTGCGTTGTGTTGTCGCCAAATTCGTTCCACAGCTCGTGGGTTAAGATCAGAAAGACCTTTGCCTCACAATCTGTGAAGAGCTTTTGGATCGTGCAGATGACAATGAGATGTTCCTTAACAGAATCACAACTGGTGATTACACTGTGTTACACGACGAGACATGGGTCTACAGTTATGACATTCAGACCGAGGTTGAATCTTCACAGTGCGTTGGGAAAGGTTCTCCAAGACCAAGAAAAGCCCACAATCGGTCAGGAAAAAAAAAAAAAAAAACAACAACAACTCGTCAGGTCATCTCAAATGTCAAAGCCATACTGATAGTTTTCTTTGACTTTAAATTCATGCCAAAGGGTCAGACTGTTAATGGATAGTACTATAGAGATGTTTCGTGACTCCTGCGAGAAAATGTGAGAGAGAATTCATGGCTGTTGCATCACAATAACACACCCGCACATTCATCCCTGTTGGTGCATGGCTTTTGCACAAAAAATGAAATCACTCTGCTGTGTCATACTCTGTAGTCTCCAAACATTGTCCCCTGCGGACTTTTTTTTTATTTCCAAAGTTGAAAACCCCATTGAAAGGACAAAGTTTTGCAACGAAAGACAAAATAAAAGAAAATTCGCAGATGGCATTTTTCATGATCCAGCAAGAGGCATACCAAGACTGCTTCTGGAAGTGGAAATGGCATTGAGAATGAAGTATTTAGTTGTGTAGGAGAGTATTTCAAAGGAGATGATGCTCAACAAGTAAAAGGTAAGTGTAGAAAAATTTTCTGGATAAAATTCTGGAATTTTTGAACAGATCTCATACGTTTGCCATCTGAGTTAACGGTCATTTTAGTAAAGAGCATGCGGGCTGTCGACCATGTTTCACTTTTTATCAATTGTAGCAATACGGTGAAGAACATGTAATCTTTGGTTTGGATCCCACTGTCTCTACAGCGTATTTTGTGGATCTTTCTACAAGAGGAAGTCCTTGTTCTTAGCTCTCTTTCCTCCCAGTCGGATAGTTGCTTTTAACTTCTGTTTCTTATTAGTGTTCTAAGGTTATGACATAGGTGATTATGGCCTGAGTTGTTTTTGCATCAAAAAAGAAAAAAAATTAAAATGTCGGTTGCACACCTTGAAGTTTTTATTTCTTCTCTCTGAACTTTAATTCTCACTCCAGATATTTCTGTTGTTTCCTTTACTGCTTACTCAGTACACAGATTGAATGACATCAGGGCTGTGTTAAAACCCTGTGTCACTCCCTTCACAACCACGGCTTCCCTTTCGTGCATGTCGATGTTTATTACTGCCATCTGGTTTCTGTACAGGTTGTAAATAGCAATTATCTCCCTGTATTTTATCCTTACTATCTTCAGAATTTCAGAGAGAGTACTTCATTCAACATTGTCAAATGAATTTTTTAAGCCTACAAATGCTGTAAGTTTATTTTTGCCTTTCCTTAATCTGTCTTCAAAGATAAATCGTAGCGGCAATATTGCTTCGCGTGTTCCTACATCTGTTTCTGAAATCTCTGTCTTACCATTATATAATCAATCTGAAATCGTCCAGTGTCTCCAGGTCTCTTCCACGTATGTTTCTTACATTATTCTTATACCAAGCATTAGGTACGATTAAATTACGCTCTGCGCAGAATTATACAAAGTGGCTTCCTCTTTCATTCCTTTCCCCCATTCCATATTCACCTACTCTTTTTCCTCCTCTTCCTTTTCCTACTATTGAATTCCAGTCCCTCATCACTATTAAATTTTTTTCACTATTAAATTTTTTTCACTATTAAATTTTCATCTGATTGAACTAGCTGAATAATTTCTTATATCTCATACATCTCTTCAATCTCTTCAACTGTGCAGCTGGTCATCATATAAACTTGTACTACTGTGGTTGGTGTGGGCTTCATGCCCATCTTGACTACAATAATGCATTCAGTATGCTGTTCTTAGTAACTTACCTGCATTCCTATTTTCTTATTCATTATTAAACTTACTCCTGCATTACTCTATTTGGTTTTGTGTTTATAACCCTGTAATCACCTGGCCAGAAATCCTGTTCTCCCTGCTGCCGAACTTCACTAATTCCCACTACATCTAACTTCAATCAATCCCTTTCCCTTTTTAGATTTTCTAACATACCAGCCCAATTAAGAGACCGCACATTCCACGCTCGTATCTGTAGAACACCAGTTTTATTTATCCTGATGACAACAGCCCCCTGAGTCTAATTTGATAAAACACTATTTTTTCTGCTGTGAAATAAATCACAGTTCACTTTATTGTGTTGCTAACAATATGATCGACAGCTGCTGTGAATCGGTGTGTTGGAAGAGCTGCCGAGACTCGTGTATCTGTGATAACTGTACCAGAGGTACGTCAAGTACTGTCCTCTCCTGTGGGTCTTGTCTCCTCTGCTGAGAGTACGGGATCTGTCATTACATGTCCACTTGACTGCGAGTGGTGTGTTAATGGTAGATTTAGGTGTCTTGTAGAGGGTGGACAGTTATCAGGGAGGTCTCAGGATGTTGTGCCGATCTCCCTAACCAACAAGATTGGGATGCTGTCTTTCCCTGAAACTGATCCAGTGGGTCTCACTTCACCTGATGTGGGGAAACCTGTTTTGTCCGGTACCAGGATGGCAAATGCAAAAAGGTAGGGGTCTATTAATCATCGACAGTTCAAACGTACAGCGAATGGTGGTACCCCTTGAGGAGATGGTGGCAACAGACAGAAAAGGACAGCAATTGGTGCACTCGGTGTGTATGCCTGGAGTCCTCATTCAACATTTTGAATAGGCTGTTCTGGCAGTCATTGAGAGACCATATTGCAACCAACTGCCGATTGTGGTGCACCTCGGAACAAATGATGCCTGTCGTCTGGGCTCCCGAAGTCATTCTGGGGTCATTCCAGCGACTGGCAGAGAAGGGTGAGAAGTCCAGCCTTCCGTGTGGAGTTTCAATGAAGATTACAATTTGTAGCATTGTCCCCAGAACTGGTAGTGGCCCTTTGGTTCTGAGTCGAGTGGAAGGACTGAACCAGAGACTTCAAAAGTTGTGTGACAAGCTAGGCTGTGACTCCCTGGACTTGTGCCATAGGGCTGAGAACTGTAGGGTCCCCCTAAATAGGTCAGGTGTGCACTAAACATCAGAGGCTGCTACTCGGATAGATGACTGTGTGTGGGGAGAGTAGGCGACTCTCCTTCCAATCTGGATAATGACAGCTGTAAGAAACCCAGAAGTAACAGTCCGAGTTCAAATCAAATGCCCGCCACAGGTGGAGTATTAAAATCCCTAGTGGAAAACTGCTGAAGGTTTTGCAACAAACTGCCAGAGTGTGAAGCACTCGTAAAAAGCAGTGAAGCCCACGTAATACGAGGTACAGAAAGCTGGTTGAAACCTGAAATTGATATCAGTGAAAGTTTTGAAGAAAATTTAAGTGTATATCGAAAAGGATAGGCAAATGGGAGATGCAGGTGGTGTATTTGTTGCAGTAGACAAAGCTACTGAGATAGGAATTGAAGCTGAATGTGAGATTATTTGGGCAAGACTGACAAGGGGAGGCCACGACGTTGCGATCGCAGATTTACTTCAAACTCTCTGTACACCTTTAGTGGGCCATTAAAACTAAAACAGCACAGTGTGCAAGTAGTAAGGTGCACTACTGTGGTAATTCCGAGAAAACTGCAAGAGAAGTTTTATGCATATCTTATGTGGCTTATGTATCTGTGCATAGGTGACGGAAGTTAGTTCGTGGTGGTCAAGTGATTAGCATTAGAGCTTTGTAAGACGAACATGTATGAGGCAAAAAGTTATAATTTAAATTTTCCATGTTTCTGTGACAAATACCATTGTGCAACTAGTGATGTCGAGAGCATATTCCACGAGTAATTGTACATTACTTTTGTGTTCTGGTACGTAGTGACTTGCTATATTGCTTATTGTGATTGATGTCATTCACATCATTATTTATTGGAGTTTGACCTGGGCTTTTGAGCCGGCCCCTCATCCTTGAAAATTTAATTACAAATAGTAAATAGTCAAATAACATATGAAATTCACTACAGCTATATGAAAATGAATGTCTTTTTTCTTTATGTCACCTCTCAATTGTCATAAATTAAATAATGTGATAAGTAATGAAAAAACATAAATTAAATGTAAATGGATTCGAACCGCAGCCTCATTCACGATCCACTTGCATTACCCAAACAGTAACTGCTTTGTCACGATGACTTCTTATGATAAACTTCTTCGCATTGATACGTCAGTTATCTAATAGACGCATAAAACTTCTCTTGTGATTTTCTCAGAATTGCCAGTGTAGTGTGCCTTACTACTTGCACATTATATTGTTTTAGTGGCCCACTAAAGGTGTTCAAAGAAGTAAATCTGTGATCCCAACCTAATGGCCTCCCCTTATTAGTAACAGGTTTGGGAATAAAATAATAATCGGATCCTTCTATCGCCCACCAGACTCATCTCCTGTTGTAACCAAAAATTTCAGAGAAAACCTCAGTTCCCCAATCATATTGTAATCATTGGTGGAGACTTCAATCATCCAACAATTGATTGTGAATATTACAGTTTTGTTAGTGGTGGGTGTGAAAGACATCCTGCGAAACTTTACTGAATGCCCTCTGTGAAAACTACCTAGAACAGATATTTAGGAACCCCAGTCATGATGGAAATGTATTGAATCTAATGGCAACAAATAGAACTGACCTCTTTTAGGATGTCCACGTTGAAAGTGACCGTGACATGTTTGTGGCAACAGTGATTACCAAAGTACTAAGGACAATTAAAACAAGTAGAAAGATATATATGTTGAGTAAACTAGATAAAAAATTGGTAGTCTCATATCTAAGTAGGAGCTTGAAACTTCCAGCACAGATCAGGAGCATGTAGAGGAACTCTGGCTCAAGCTTAAAAGAATATGGGAGGGAACCTCCATGGTATACAGTCACTGTAAAGAAACTTCTAAATAAACAGAGATTACTGCATAATAGGTGTAAAACTAAGCTTACAGCTATAGATAAAAATATGTTAAATGAAATGCGTTTAGCTGTCAAGAGAGCAATGAGTGATGACTTCAGTTACCGTGTAGGAGAACATTGTCAAATGATCTTTTTTTTATGTTTTACACAAAACAGCCTAGATCACATTTTATGCAACTATTATGATAAATTTATGTCAGATTACACCCTCTTCATATTTACAATTAAAATACTGGACTATTGCTACCACTTGCATCAGCTGATAGGTGTCATTGGTTTTAGTGACACACAAAAGCCAATGTTGTTAGTAGCAACAGTCCATTCTTTTAGTTGAATGTCCGAAAGTGGCATAGTTCGGCCAAGACTGATCGTAACAGGTACTTAAAACCTGATCTAGGCTGTTTTATGTGTGAAATAATGAACTGACGTCAATAAATTCTCCTGCACCAAAATAGTTCCTTTCTGTATTAAGTTTTTGTTTGGCTTCCCAACTTCTAAAGTAAACTTTAGAAAAGAAAAGTTGATTTTTTTTATAATTCTGGTTGTAACTAACAAAATCGAGTTCTTTGGAAGCTTTCAGCAGTTATTATCTTACTACGTTTTATTTACTTTTTCTCTTTTACTCCTTCCTTAAACTTTATTTTTATCACTATTTTTAGTTTAGTTTAATCTGGTGTGTGTTAATTTAGCTCCAGTGGAAATTAGCACATTGTCACATGTTATAAATAATTGTCTTTGTATTTCATTCTCATACATATAATCCCCCTCCCCCCACGAACCATGGACCTTGCCATTGGTGGGGAGCCTTGCGTGCCTCAGCGATACAGATAGCTGTACTGTAGGTGCAACCACAACGGAGGGGTATCTGTTGAGAGGCCAGACAAATGTGTGGTTCCTGAAGAGGGGCAACAGCCTTTTCGGTAGTTGCTGGGGCAACAGTCTGGATGATTGACTGATCGGGCCTTGTAACACTAACCAAAATGGCCTTGCTGTGCTGGTACTGTGAACAGCTGAAAGCAAGGGGAAACTACAGCCGTAATTTTTTCCTGAGGGCATGCAGCTTTACTGTATGGCATGGAGAGCTGCATCAAACCAGTCTCAGGACTGAAGACCACAACAACAACATCATATAATTCTGTATTTGGAGAAATGTAAGAGGGTCATCCAAAAAGTAAAGAATGATTGTGCATCATGCCCGGCCCCGACCCGCACCACTGCAATCGCAGGTCTGCCAGTTAGTTCCTTTCCCTGTCTCAGTGTGAGCTGAGGTTGCTTACAGAATGGTCACACCTCTTTGTTCTGTAACATTTTGAAATGGAGACACTCGTCAAGAATCCCACCAGATGCGAAGTGTGTAGTTTCATTTGTTTTCTGAGTTCGTGCCAAGAGGAGGAACAATCCGTTCAGAGGCCTGCTGTGAAACTTTTCAACAATTTTGACATGCTATTCAAAAGGAGAGAGATGGAATGTTGCCGGCAAAGACATTTTTGATTTGTGACAGTGCATGGCCTCATGCATCAGCATAAACACAGCAAGAACATCAGTGTCTTAAGTGGGAAGTTTCTGGACATTTTTCTTGCAGCGCTGGTGCCAAGTGTTTTTCGCATATTCTTGACACTAAAGTAATTTTAGAAAGGAAACAGTTCATTAACAATGAAGGCCTCAAAAGTGACATCTTTGCTCATATCTTGGCTGTAGAACAATACAATATGGGAATTGAAAAACTTATCTCATGTAACAATAAGTGTCTTTACTGCTATGTTGACTACATTGAAAAATCGAATAAGGTACAGGATCTTTGTAAATAAGTTTTGTGTCATAATTTTTCATTTTTATGAGGTTATGTGAAAACATTCCGTATTTTGTGGACAACCCCCATATGAAAGAATGTTATGTAAGTTCTTTCAGAATATGGAATGTGTCATGTATTGAAAGCATTAAATTACACCTAGCCACAGTGAGACCAGATATGCTATTTCTGTGATATTCAGCCTATTCTTATTTGAGCATGTCTTGTTTCTTATTAAAATCAGCATGAATTAGTGTATTGAATGGTTAGTGTGCCATTTGGTAGAAAATTTCCAGTGTTACAGCAAATATGTCATATTTGCAGGGCGTGGTGGCCTCCCACACCTGACTAAAATCCAGCTTGGTGACCAGACAGACAGTAAAATGCTGCTTGGTTCATATCGCTGCACTGACATCCCTGGGGAATTTGTTTGGCAGTCTGGAGTCCTTACAGAGGTAATAAACGTTTTGATTAGGAACATTGCTTCTAGTTCTCACTGAGCTCATTCAAATGTGATGAGTATTATAAATTTTAGTAAAATGTAAGTTTTAGTAAAATGTAATTAATTGAAGATATCTTTAAAAATTGTGCTAATTATTGTTATTACAAATGCGGCGTATATTGTGCGAAAGATGAGTAATGTATATCAGTAAGAACAAAGGTCTGTTACACAGGAATCAGTTTGCATCTGCTAGGGCAGTATAAACTGATGATACCTATATATTTGTTTTCCTTAAAGAGAAAAAAGTGGCTAAGCTTTACTAATACCATATGTATTAAAAATAAAATGAAAGGAATAATGAGTGTTTCAATATACAAAAAGGATTTGTAATGAAAATTCATGGAAATAATTTTTGATTCCTGACACAAGTTAGTGTGATATTCAGATTTTAGATAAACACTGGATTACATTCTGAGCAATATTTCTTGTAATTTCTCTGTCATGTAAGAAAGACACTTCACTTCAGAAATTTCTCTGCATATTGCATGCCCCATTCTTGTTAGAAACACTAGGTGATGGTTTTTATCTTTTAATTTCATGAGTTTATTTTTGTTTATTAGATATAAAGTAGTTCTCATTTCACTCTTACTTTTTCTAGTCTACTATCAGTTGATTATTCCCCATAATTTAATTATTATTTCCAATGAGGCGGGGAGTAAAAAAAAAACAGCCTTTAATTGTATACAAGTAGTGTTAAATAATAAATAGGAACATAGACAAAGGGAGCCGGCCGCGGTGGTCTAGCGGTTCAGGCGCTCAGTCCGGAACCGCGGGACTGCTACGGTCGCAGGTTCGAATCCTGCCTCGGGCATGGATGTGTGTGGTGTCCTTAGGTTAGTTAGGTTTAAGTAGTTCTAAGTTCTAGGGGACTGATGACCACAGATGTTAAGTCCCATAGTGCTCAGAGCCATAGACAAAGGGAATGGAGCTTGTGTGTTTATGTGAGCAGGTGTGGAAACACTGGAGAAGAACGGAAATTTGAAAATTCTGATACATCATTAGACTTCATGAAAGCATGCCATTCCATTACATAATGTCTCTACTCATTTCATCGGTTGTATCCCACCCAGGAGTTTCTATTTTTCATATTATCATTAGTATTTATATTTTTACATGTAAGTTGCATATTATGTTTAGCTCCTATTTGTCATTGCAGCTTACTGTGATTGTTGTTTCATATTTGTTTTTGATAATATTGGGTACATCCATTGCATTATAGCTGTTACTGTAAATTTTACATTGCGTATAAATTATAAGGTACAGTAATTTTTGCATTTCATTGTTTACAGGCTGTTGAAAAAGGCTATTGGTTATTGCTGGAAGACATTGATTCAGCACCAAGTGATTTAGCTTCTGTTTTGGCATCTCTTCTTGAAACAAGACATCTTTTTGTGCCAGGATATCGCGATTCAATACCAGTAGCTCGTGGGTTTCAACTGTTCTTGACTCGTAGGTTGGTATAGTTCTAAGAATTACAAAAAAGTACAAAAAATGATTGGTTGAATGCTAGAACTCTAGTTAAATCCATAGGCCCTTTGTTTGAAATTTAAATTATAATTTTCTTTCACATTTTTCGTCTCATTTTCATAGATTTACAAAGAGTGGAAGTGAAAAGATAAGTGTGTCATCATCACTGTTGGAGTCTCATTGGATCACAGTGGATATCAAACCTCTTAAAAAGGCAGAACTTCTGCAAGTTGTCAAGGGGGTGGTAAGTAATTGCTCGAAATTAATTCAGTTGCTTCTTCAATTAGAATCTTTCAACAAGTACATTTAATTGGATTTTAAAAAATCTACTCACTGAGCGATGGCAGGAGAACACACACATTTAGAAAAATAGGTTTTACTTGTGCAAGCTTCAGAGCCACTGGCTCCTCTTTCCAGCAGAAGGATTGAAGGAGAAGGAAGAGGAGGAAGGAAAAGGTCTGGAGAGTTTTATGAAAAGGGATAGACTTCGGAAAAGTCATTCAGAACCCTGGATCAGCGGGGAGTTAATGGACAGGATGAGAAGGAAAAACTGATTGTTGGGGACTGCACCAGATGAAATCTCGTCCGGTGCAGTCTCCAACAGTCAGTCTTTCTTTCCCATCCCGTCTGGTAAGTTTCCTCTGACCTGGGGCTCTGGGTGACTTTTCCAAACTACCCCATTTCCTAAACCTATCCAGTTCCTGTCCCTTCATCCCTCATCCTTCCCCTTCAACCGTTCTGCTGGAAAAAAGAGCCATTGGCTCCAAAAGCTTGTGTAAGTAAAACCTTTTTCTAAGTGAGTGTTCTCCTGCTGCCACTTTGTGAGTTATTTTTTATGTATCCAGTTACATTATATTGTCAAAAATTGAGTACCCCATTTCCTAAACCTCTCTAATTCCTTTCCCTCTACCCCTCTTCCTTCCCCTTCAGCCATTCTGCTGGAAGAAAGAGCCATTGGCTTCAAAGGCTTGCCCAAGTAAAACCTTGTCAAAAATTGATTATTTTTGTTGTTATAACAGTAACATTTGCTATGTGACGTACTTAAAAACTATTTTTTATTTCAGTTCCCTGTTCTGGAGCACAGTGCTGAAAATCTAATCAACACCTTCTCAGTATTTTCACAAGGAAGGCATGAGGAGAATCCTGAACAAATGGTTAAGAATCCCATAAAGAAACGTATTCTTGAAGAGCTGAAGCAGAAGCTGGGAAGTGGAAGACTCACTTCCACAAGGTATTAACTGTTTGTATCAGTCATTGGATAAAGGCTCAACCTTTTTTGTGACATGTGTGCATGGAATTCTGGCTTGATCACATCTCATTACTCATTTCACTGCACCATTTTCCCTCTGTCCTTCACCATTTTCCCTCTGTCCTTCACCATTTTCCCTCTGTCCTTCACCATTTTCCCTCTGTCCTTCACCATTTTTCCTCTGTCCTTCACCATTTTTCCTTTGACCTTCCCCTTCCCCTTCAGCCTCTATGTATCTACATTCATACTGTGCAAACCAGCATAAAATGCATGGCAGTGGGTACATTCCATTCTGTCACATACTAGGGTTTCTTCCTGTTCCATTTGTGTGTGGAGCATTGGAAAAATGCTTGAATGCCTTTGTTCTCACTGGAATTAGTCTAGTTTTGTTTTCGCAGTCTTTACAGGAAAAACATGTAGCTGGCTGTTATATATTCCTAGACCCCTCACTTAATACAGGATCTTTCTGTTATGCTGTTCCCTAGGAAAAACAAGCCTGTGACCATTTGTGCTGCCCTTCTGTTATACATTCAGTATCCTTTGACACTCCTATTTGATACAGGCCCCACACACTGGAGCAGTGTTCAGTAATGTGTTGCACAAGTGTTTTGTTAACACTCTGCAATCGTAAACTTATTGCAGTTTCCCAGTATTCTACCAGTGAAGCAAAGTCCAGCACCTGTGTTAACCTACGACTGAGCCTATGTGATCATTTCATTTTGAATCCCCACAAATTGTTGTATCCATGCATTTGAAGGAGTGGACTGGTTCCAGGTGTGACTCATTGCTGTTATAGCCAAAGGAATATTTGTTTATCTGACAGTGCTGTGTGACTTTTATATGCATTACTTCACATTTCATCTCCTGGCCAGCTGTACTGCCTGATAATTAATTAGTGAAATAAATATACTTGAAATGCTGCATATTGCTCTGCGTGATTGAACTGGCCACCATGAGGTTAAAGAATGTTTGTTATGATGGGTCAGAATGTTTGGTCTTGCAGTTTACACAGAACATGGCCTCTGTGTTTCATCTTATAGTGTTTATTAGTGCCAACTTCTGAAAAAACTTGTATCACTTGAATTGTGTGGTCTGTCTGTCTTTTTTTTAAAAAAAAAATCCTCCTGTGGGCTACTACAACAGAAAAGTGTTTTAGGGCTACTAGAACAGAAAACCGTTTTAGCTTCTAACTGCTTAACATAAAACACCAAGTTAACTCATTTTTTTAAAATTTTGACTGAAACTTACAATCCCAAGTATATTCCGGCAAATTAAGAAAAGACCTTCAAAGAACTGAAACCCTACTTGTATCCGTAGTTATGTGTTTGGCTACTAGGGAGCATCTGCTTCTGCATTTGTAGCCTGGCTGTCATGTTTTGCTTGAGGTGGTTGTCACTAGGCCTAGATATCATCTCTACTGTGTGCAGCTTTGGATACTTGACAACAAAACATGTGCTCTCTCTCTCTCTCTCTCTCTCTCTCTCTCTCTCTCTCTCTCTCTCTCTCTCTCTCTCCCCCCCCCCCCCCCTCCCCCCCCCCCTCCCGCCCATATTGTTGTTTAGGCAGTACTTTCAAAAAAGATTACTGTAGTGATCCTGAGTTTGACATAGAGTTTAGCAGCTCAGAAAGTGAAGAAGAATCTAATGTTACTTCCTTAGAGACTGAAAGTGACACTTCATCTGTTGAGCATCAAATGCTTGCCAATTGTATGAGATAAATCATCCACTCTGCTGCAGCCAGCTTTTCCACGATTTATGTTCACAGGAAACCATTGTGAAATACATGGTTGGACTTCATAGGTACATGGAAACTAAAAGATGACTTCAAGTTTCAGGATATTTTAGTCAAAGTCCAGTGCACAAGTATATTCGGGATTTTACTATCACCAATTTTAAAAATTTTGTAACTCATTATTTGGAGCTTCAAATGCTGTGTTTATATATTTATATGTAATGTCATTCATTACAGAATGTTTTTCATGAATAAAAAAATTATTTTTGTAACATAATTTGGAGAATAAGCGGATGGTTTAAAGAAAATAAAACAATATTAAGAGCAGTGAATGTTTAAATTGATCGTAGATCGTGTAATCACAAGACAAAAGTCTCTCTCTCTCTCTCTCTCTCTCTCTCTCTCTCTCTCTCTCTCTCTCTCTCTCTCTCTTTCTCTCTCTCTCTCTCTCTGAACATTGACATGTTGCACATCTGAATACTCATGATTCACATAATCAGATGTATCTTACTGTAAGTCTTCATTATGAAGTAGATGCACTTGTTAGTTCTGTCAGTCGATGTGTTTCAGATATGTAGAACTAATTGTGTTTTTGGCCCTTAGGGATCTTTTGAAATGGGCTGTGCGCTGCAGCGAAGTTTACAAACATAGTCCAAAGGGAAATAAAGATGCTGCATTGAACGTATATGCCGACGCTGTGGACATCTTCTGTCTTTCCGAGAACAAGAAAGGTGACCATAATGATAGGAATGAATCATTTTAATGTTAATATTCATATCTAGAAGTCATCTTTTTGAATTATTTGATTGAAGGTGGGCAGTTGTAGAATAATAAATTTTGCTCCTATGTGCTTATAAACTCCTGTGTGGTAACATTTGCAAATCAACTCCCATTTTCACAGGAACACGCTATGCTGCTCTGTTTACCTTTCAGCAGCTGCTCTTTATGTTGTTAACAAGTTAATTTTCTCCGTGATTGTTACGAGTGTAGTTGTGGCACTGAGCATGACTTATTGTATTACAAGAGGTGCCGGCACGGTAGCTCAGCGTGTTCGGTCAGAGGGTTAGCTGCCCTCTGTAATAAAATAACTGAGCTAATCGGTCAACAATGAACTGAAACGAGTGTCTTTCGACGTCCGCCCCGAGCAGATACAACGAACGAAAACGAACAAAATGCCGGCATGGTAGCTCAGCGTGTTCGGTCAGAGGGCTAGCTGCCCTCTGTAATAAAAAAAACTGAGTTAATGGATCAACAACGAACTGAAACGGGTGTCTTTCGACGTCCGCCCCGAGCAGGTACAACGAACAAAATGAGATAAAAAAAAGAGGTGAAATTCTATCACTGCCAATAGGCAAATTTAAAACTGAAGCTGCTGATCCTAGGTTATGGAACTATTATTTCAAAGAGGAAAGGAAGATGGCTTGTGTAAGCTTAGAAAGGAGTGACAGGTCATTAAGACCTGTTTGTTTCCCCTTTTCCCCACAATAGGCAGCTCTCTCTCATCTTGACTTTGGAGTGGCCTGGCACTTGTTTACAGCATTTCCCAGCCCTCTCTTTCTGCCCTAGGATTTTTAAACAAGACTCATGGCAATTATAAGACAACTAACCTGCTAAGTGGTGATTGCTCTGTTCCTCAGTAACGCTGAAGTATACAGTGATCGGCCAGAACATTATGACCACCGACCTACTGTTGATATAAATCTGTCCAGGCGACAGCAGGGTATGACAGCTAGTCAGACATGTGCGCAGTGCATGTAGTATCCGCGAGTGTGCTGTCCGTGTGTAGAATGGGGAAGGTACATAATGTATCAGAGTTTGACCAAAGGCAGATTGTAATGGCCCAGAGGCCTGGAATGAGCATTTCTGAAACTGCGTGACTTGTTGGGTGTGTGAGGAGTGCTGTGGTGAGTGTTTTCAACACATGGCAAAGCCGAGGTGAAATCACATCCAAAGGTTGTGATGTTGGTTGACCACTGTCATTGCAGATGTCGGATGTTGTAGGCTGGACAGACTAAATAAGACAGGTGGCAAACTGTGGCGGAATTAACATCAGATTTTAATGCTGGGCAGAATACAAGTGTGTCTGACAGTGCACCGAACACTACTAATGACGGGCCTCTGCAGCTGCCGACACGTACGTGTGCCAGTGTTAAAACCACAATACCAGCAAGTATGACTGAAATGGCCACGTGACCATTAGCACTGGACGTTGGCGCAGTGGAAGAGCAGTGCATTGTCTGATAAATCTCAATATCTCCGTTATCGTGTTGATGGGAGGGCGCAAATCTGTCATCTGACAGGGCAACAACTCCTTGACACCTGTATGGTGGGACAGACACACGCTGGCAGTGGCTCCATTATGCTCTGGGCAACATTCGTGTATCGATCCGTGGGTCCAGTGGCACTCGTACAAGGCACTGTGACGGCTGAGGACTATTGTACACTGGTTGCAGACCACATACACCCCATCATGACGATCGTGTTGCCTGACGGCAGTGGCATTTTTTAGCAAGATAGTGCACTATGTCACAATGCCAAGAATGTGATGGAGTAGATCAAGGAATACAGTGGGGAGTTCCAATTGACGTGCTAGCCCCCCAACTCACCAGATCCGAACGCAGTTGGACGCCACTAGGATGAGATTGAACATTAGATAATTGGTTGGATACGTAACCAGAGTACAGAGGACACCATCAATTTAAACATGATTTATTTAAAAATTTGTTGCCTGTAGAAAACATCACAAAGATCATCTTTTTATAGAAACTTTGTATACAGTTCAAATAAATCAGGCTAGTAACTCTTATCTTATGAACTCTAAATACTGGCAATAATTTTTTAAGTAGTTCCATAACAAACCCAGCATCTATGTCTTTACTCACACTATCTTTGCACGAATCACAGTTTAGAAGAAATTAGTGAATTCAAATAGCTCTCAGAGTGAGTCACTGAAGCTTTTCATGCATTTTATGCAGAGATGTTGGCTATCAGGGCTGACTCAAAGTACTTCACAAAAGACATTATTCATAACACAAGGTACTACACAGTGTTATTGTACACAATGATTCATGCAGACTGCTGGAACTACTGTTCAGAGCTTCTGTGCTTGGACAAGAGTATGAGTAACTAATGAAGTTCATCAATATATATTACTTCATAATGATATGGAGGTCAAATTTAATGTTGATGGTATTCTAGTGAACCAAGCAGTACTTTGATTATACTTTACATTAGATGTTTTAAAATTTCTTGAGCAATACATTAGTCTGGTGACCAGTTGTATTTTTGAGGCTAGAAAGACTAGGTTAGCACACCTATGGCACTAGTTCTGTGAATTAAATGTGCTTAAAGATGAACATAACAGTAGTGTTTCCTGGAGGTGGGAAACTTCAGTTACAAATAACTTTTTAATTACTGACTCTCTAGAAAGCAAAAGAGTGATTGAAGCTCTCAGATGAGCTACATCTTATGAGAAATGAACAATTGTTAGTTCACAACATTTTTCAGAGCACACGGTTTCTGAACATTGCAGAGTACAGATTTAACTGAAAAGGAAATATTTTATTTTTTAAAAGCCATTATATTCGTCTTTGATTGTACAAATTAATGGCAAATATAATATCTTTTACAATGCGGCACATGAATGTGAATCTTAGCCGTGAGAAGTTAAAATGTTTTATGATCAGCCAAGTGTACCATTGGAATTAGCACAATTCAGGTAAACAGGTGAATAATGAAGTGTAATGAAATATCAACTAGGTAAGAATTTTGATAGTTTCAGTAATAGTGGAGCATTTACTACCAGTGTAATGCAGAAAAACAGAAAAAAACTTAGTTGTCTAAGGAGTAGAATTATAGCAAATGGAGTTACTCCATAATATTGTGTTTGTAAGTTCTGGAAGGTAAGTACTAACCAGCTCTCATATTCAAACAGTGGAAAATGCAGGATGGAATAATGACAATATTATAAAGAGGGTAGATTGTTACTCCCCATGGAGATGATGAGTCATAGAGAGGGACAAGAAACAGACTACTGAACATGTAAGCATTCGGCCAGAAGCTGTTCTTCCAAATCAAACAGCATACATTGACATACATTCACGCAAATGCAGCTCACACACATATAGGGAACAGCTCCTCTACATGGTGAATAGCAATCTATCCATTTCAAAATAATGTCTCTCTCTCTCTCTCTTTAATACAGCACTGTATTATACTTCTCTCAATTAATTTTCCTTTACATACAGTAATTGCCCATAGTTTGGATTCCACATTAAATTACAGGTAAAACACTGTTATCCAAACCAGGTACTAGCTTGCCAATTACTGCTCGTCTTTAAGAAGCAACAGGAGTATTGTTAACAAAACTTTGCCTTTACTTGCTCTAAAGCAACTTGTACTCACAGTATGAATGAGGATTTGTTATGATGTACTGAATAGCCACTTCCTGCAAAACACCGACACCATTCATAAAGAGTAGACCTGATGAAAAGATACATACCGTGTCTGATACAGATATTACATTGCATTTTCACACAGAATTGACTTGCCGAATCAAAACATACAACAAATGCATTTGCAAACAGTGAAAGCCGCCACTTCGCAGTGACTATTTCTAGTCTTTGCAGTGGTTTGATTTAGTATTATGCCATTGTTTGAGTCATAGTTAAATTATGGCAACAAAACTAGCTCTCTGAGTCATCACAATAGATTTAAATACAATTGCAAAGTTATTAAGTCCTTGTTGTATCACCCTGTGTTTCATTTAAAATATTCTCATGCAAATATAGTCTGAAAGAATCAGCAGAATGTGTAGAATAAAACTTCTGTCTTTTCTTTGCAGATGTGCGTATTGCTGGTGCTAAAGCCGTGGGGAGTTTCTTGAGTGTGCTTGTGGATGCAGATAATTATCTTAATGTGCATAAGCCCACAATTTCTGAAACAGATCGTCAGATTACAGTTGGACGAGCCACACTGCTGAAGAAGAAAACTGATGGTAAGTGATATTGCTGAGCTTGTAGGAATAATATCCCCAGAGTGAAGATTTTTAATGTGATGGCAGTGTAGCAGAAATCTGTCCCGGAACAATTTATTTGTGGGGCCCATTAGTTATAACTTAAGTTGGTAAATGACTTCATAAATGTGGTGATTCTGGATCAAATCTGAAGTCAAAATCTTTCACTGACTCTCTAAATAATGTCATCACTTTGTTGCTGAGTCAGTCAGCAATGTGATCAAGTACTGTTACATGAAGCAGCAACTTGGTACACATCTACGCATGCAATGTTGGCACAACAATAATATTATCAGTATTCACAGCAACATTGTTTTTTCTTTCTTCCCATTCATAGCATGTGTACGTCTTCACCAACTGTGAATCTGAACACAAACAACTGTAGTCTCCAACATACTAAAGTAACAGTGTCAAGTTCTAAGTTGAAATTTTAGTGACGGAGAGCGTGAAAACTGAGTAGACTTTGTTCAAATACCATTTAGTTGCATTCCCAGGATTTTGTGCACATAACATTGTGTTCTGTTGATACATACGCAATTGAGTGAGTTAAATGTCAACTAGATGTGCAGAAATGACCACAGAAAGTTATTAATACTGTGATTTGTTTCCATTAAAGACAAGAGTGTACATTAATGTTGGCTTTGCAGTGTCAAACCTTGTTATGTGCCTGTTGACTGTGCAGTGTTACTTCTATGTACCAATTGGCTGTCTTTACTCACATTATTGTGTGTGTCTCACCCAGCATTCTCCATTATTGTATTGAGGATAGTGTGTATATTAAGTAGCAGGTGAACAACAGTCACAATTTGTCTAAGATGGAAACCTAGGAAGAAGATAGTCATTTAGAAGTACTGGAAAAATTGGGTCAGGTGGTTTAAAGCATGGAATATTCGTGGAGTAAATGTAGAATACAATTCCCCATGGCCTTGTTGAAGGAGTCATCCCACTAGGCACCATAGCTTTTTAGGCGGTCTATAGCAAATGTAAATCATAAGCACTGAAGTTGTAAATTAGTAATATTATGAAAAGGAAAATCGCTACTCACCAGGAAGACGACACATTGAGCTGCAGGCAGGTACAATAAAAAGATAGTTACACTTTGCCTTCTTCAGAAAGGAAACACATTTGCACACGACCGCAAACTCTGGCTGCACTGGTCAGAATGTAACTGCGTTGGACAGCAGTCCAGAGTTGGGTAGGGGCTGCAGCGACTACATGGTGGCAAGAAGAGGCTGCCAGTGGATCGTCGGGAGGCTGTCGGGGAGGGAAAGGGAGGGGGTCAGCAACAGAAAAGCAGGAAAGGAGAGGTGCAGACAAGGGAAAAAGACCGATGGGTGCATTGGCAGAGAGCGGTGCACAAGGAGGATGAAGGGATGTGAATTGGGAGAGTGTGATAGGACAGAGAGGATGGGAACTGTCGGATGGTGTGTGTCTGGATTCTTAAGTTACCCTAGGTTGAGGCTGGAATGATTTAGGGAGGGGAGAATGTGTTGTAATGATAACTCCCTCCCGTGGAGTTCAGAAAAGGTAATGGTGGTGGGGAGGATCCGGATTGCCCGTGTTGTGAAGCAACCATTGAAACCGAGCATGTTATGTTCAGCTACATGTTCTGCCACAGAGTGGTCCATTTTGCTCTCGGCCACTGTTTGGTGGTTACCATTCAGCCAGGTAGACACAGGTTGGTAGTAATACCAATATATAAGGCTGTACAATGACTGCAGCAGAGTTGGCATACGACACGGCCGCTTTCGCAGGAGGCCCGGTGTCTGGTGGAGTGGGATATGCCTATAAAAGGACTTGAATGGGAAGTGCTGGGTGGGTGTATTGAGTAGGTCTTTTAACTGGGTCTTACACAAGGATATGATCCCTGTGTCAGTGTTGTTGATATTCCAATCTTGGCTCTCCATTGTTTGATTTTGCCTGATGACATTTTTCCCATTTCACAACCAAATGATGTTTCCCTTTGTTACTATTCTCTAAAGCATTATTCTTCTGCATTTCTGCTCTTTCTCTTCGTTCTTGTATTTTTTTCACTGCCTTCCAAACTTCACGCACTCTGATATCTGAGCCACACTGTAGCAATGGTCTCGTCACCATACAACCCTTGGTTATGTGACTGTGTGGATTGTTAGTGCAGCCTCTTATACCCCAAATAATAATAATTATCCCTGTTGGTCACATTTTCTGCCTCATCCTCATGTACTCTCAATTGTTATCATCCAGACCTGACTGAGGCACACAACCTGTGAACCTCGACATAATCAATCTCCAGACTTCCATCTCACCTTCACATCTCACTTGCCTTGTCCTGACGTGTACATATTCACATAACTCATTTGTTCCTTTTTCCCCCATGTTTTTGTATGTTCGTTACCTGTTTGTGCATGTTTGTATGTCTAGGTACTTGTGCATATTCTTGCATATCTTTACGTATCTTTATGTGTTTGCTCTTATGTGTACATATTTGAGCATATTTTTGGATATCTGCACATACTTTTACACACCTTTTTCTGTCATCCATCTCCCTTCTTAACCTCCCAAGCCTTCATTTGCCCATTTGCTATACCATTTTCCATTTCGCCGAAGCCATCCCTGCCATGGTGGACCCCTGCACAGCTTTCTGCACCAGTTTAGATAAGTATCCCTTTCCCTGGTTAAAACACAGTCTCACATTCCGTTCCTTAAATGCTGCCTAAACCATTGAACCCTCCCCCTCCCCGCGACAGCCTAATCATAAAAATTCCGTTTCTCGGTCACACCCCTCATTTTACAATGATCGTCACCTTTTTAGGTTCTGCCAGTTCCTTGCCCTCAAAAACTGAAACTGCAAAAACACATCACCATGGCACAAGAATCCCAGAACCCCCTCTCCTCCCTTTGCGAGATACTGATACTGTGGAATCTGTACCACATACATGACATCTCTGAAACTGAATCCCTTCCCCACTATCACCTGGAAGAGCATTCCAGACACCACCTCTATAAGGTATCCAGCCCACTGACATTGTACTGCCTCCTCACGACACCACTATCCGACACCTATCCTACCCACAGTGTTTATCATCAACCCCCTCATAGAATCCATGCCCTGCCTAGCTGATCCTTTCACCTTGCCACATCTCCCTAAACTCCCCACCAACACTCTACCTAATCCAGAACTGAAACATTCCTGTAACTCTGTTGTTAACATTATCATCAAAACCCTCAGCTCCACAGAAGTTTCAGTCCTGTCCAAAGGCCTCACCTATAGCCCTACATCCAAATGTAACCATTCTAGAATTGTCAAAGACCTACTCTCCTTCTTCCGACCCTGCAGTGGAAGCACTTCTTTGCCACCAATCCCTCCAGGCAAAACCAACCTAATTCCAACATTGAACCCTGCCTCTCCTGGTTCACACCACCACACAACCATGATCCCCGCTCCCACCTAACCATCCATTGGTCACCTTCTAGGAATTCCTTACCTCCAATTTAGCCTCAACATCCTTCCCCAGTGCCCTTCTTCACAACACCAACCTTTCAGCAGAAGAAAGAGTAGTCATACACGATCTCAAAACACATCCTGACCTATCATCCTACCTGCAGACAGAGGTTCCACCACTATCATTATGAATCACAGTGATTACCTGGCATAAGGCCTTTGCCAATTGTCTGACTGCTCCACCTATAAACTGTACCATAGTGGCCTTATCCCAGAAGTCCAACATAATCTTCAATCCCTGTGTAAAGTCTTATTCCCTTCCCAGAACCTCTTCCCTGAATTCGTTTTCCTCCTCACCACTATGACACTCCGCACAGGTGCCTTCCACATGCTTCCTGATATCTACAAACCCAACAATCCTGGATACCACATTGTTGCTGGTTGTGTTGCTCCCACTGACTGACACCTCAGCCGATTGCCTGAAATGGAGCCTTCCGCATCACAGATGTCCGCCACATCCTTCAGACACTCCACGTTCCCCACCCCCTTTCCATCCTTGATCCCTACTCATCATTGTTGACACAACTTCCTTATACACTAACATTCTTCATGCCCATGGTCTTGCCACAATGATGGACATTGTTTCCCAACATGCTTCAGAGTCCTACTTCTCCTCTGAAGAGAAGCTATACAAACAGATCTGCGGCATAGTCATGGGCACTCGAATGGCACCCTCCAGTGGCAGTCTCTTTATGTCCCATCTAGAGGAAACGTGCCTAGCCTCCCAAACCCTGATTCTGACTTAGATTCATTGACGATAACTCCATGGCTGGACTCAGGACCAAGGCACACAACCTCAACATGTCCTCTTCCATTGCTTCACCTGGTCCACCTCAACCCAGTGCCATCTTCCTGGACATTGCCACCACTTCCTCTCTGATGGCTCCACCAACATCTCTCCACCAACCCACCAACAGTACCTACATTTCAACAGCTGCATCTGTTCCGCACCAAAAAGTCCTTCCCGTACAGCCTGACCACCTGGGGACAGTGTACATGCAGTGACAAGAAGTCCCTTGCCCAGTATGCTGAAGGTCTCATAAGGGCCTTCACAGGGAGGCACTATCCACTGGACCTAGTCCACAAACAGATCCCCCTTGCCACATTCCCACACACCCACAATCCTCCAACCACCCTCAAAAACCCACTACAAGGGGGTGTCCTCTTTGTGATGAGACACCAGCCCCAACAGACAGTGAAACCACATTCTTTGTTAGGGATTTGATTATCTATCATCATGTCCCAAAATGAAGCACATCCTATCCAAGATGCTTCCCATCCCTCCCAAAGTGGTGGTCTGTCACTTGCCCAACCTCCACAGTACTCTAGTCCGTCACTATGTCACACTCAGTCCCTACCCCTTGCCATAAGGGTCATATCCCTGTGGAAGACCCAGGTGCAAGACCTGTCCAATCCATCCACCCACCCAGCACTTCCTATTTCAGTCCCATCTCAGGCTTATCGTACTCCGTCAGAGGCAGGGCCACCAGTGAAATCAGCCGTGCCATATACCAGCTCTGCTGCAGTCATTGCACAGCTTTTTATATTGTTGTCCACTACTGTGAATGGCCACCGTGAAACTGTGGCTGAGATCAAAGTGGACTTACTTGTGGCACGATATAGCTGAACACGACATGTCTGATTTCAATAGCTACTTCACCACCTGGACTATCTGGATCCTCCCGTCCACCACCAGCATTTCTGAACTGTGGAGATGGGAGTTATCCTTAAAACACATGTCTCTGCTCCTGAAAGCATCCCAGCCTCAATGTACAGTAAACTACTGTCCCCACACCCTTCTACACCCTTCACCCAACAGTTTCCACCCCCTCTGTCATGTCACCTTCTCCCAATTCACATCCCCTCATCCTCGTTGTGCGTCATTCTCTGCCAGTGCACCTGTCGGTCTTTTCCCTTTCCCTGCACGTCTCCTTTCCCATTCCCTGTCCCCACCCCCTTTCTCCCCCTACTTGTCTTACTCCGGATTGCTGCTTCCATCCACTGCAGTTGCCTCCTGGCTGTGGTGGCCAAACAGTGGTCTTGTTAGCGTGAGGTGTGTGAATGTGTGTGTGTGTGTGTGTGTGTGTGTGTGTGTGTGTGTGTGTGTGTGTGTGTGTGTGTTCTTTCTGAAGAAGGCTGTGGCCGAAAACTCGGTGTGTAATAGTTTTTTTGTTGTGTCTGTCTACAACTCAGTCTGTCATGTTTATGGTGAGTAGTGATCTGTACTTTTCATAATATTGTTAATATACCATACTGGTCTTTCCATTCTTTGAAAATGTAAATTAGATGGGTCGGGCGGAAAATCTAAACCTGACTTTGTCAAGTAATACACAATTTGAGTTGTAATATAACTGGGTAGATTAAAAAAAATCTGCTCACCAAGTGGCGGCAGGATAAAACCGCATAAAAGCTAAGGAAATGTGCAGGTTTCTAGAGTCGACAGCTCTTTCTGGCAGAAGGGTTGAAAGGAAAGGAAGAGGGATGAAGGAAAAAGATTGGTGACTTTTAGGAAAAGTGGAGAGTTCCGGTGAAGTCACCCAGAACCTCAGATCAGGGAGACTTAGAGGGGAGGATGAGAAGGAAAGACTGATTTTTGGGGACTGCACTGGAGGTGCTTAAAGGTGGAAGATGGGATAATAAACAAGATGGAGATTACTGACAAAACATTATACAAGAGTTAATAAGAGTGGAAAGGTAAGTGCATTATATGTGGTGTACTTGTGGGGAAAGGGGGATTGGGAGAATAGTCGGGTCATAAAATAAAAGACATAGAAAACTAAAAGGGAGTGTAGAAATGCTGTGGCTGAAGAAATTAACATAAATTAATGCCAGGCGGACGGCAAGAAGCGAGGACATGTTATTATGCCAATGCCTACCTGCATAGTTTGAGAAACTGGTGTGTGGGTGGAATCTAGATGGCACTTGTGGTGAAACAGGCATCACAGGCATGACTGTCATGTTGTAGAGCTTGCTCTATGACATAATATTAGCTTGCCAGTGTACACCCTCTGTCTGTGCCCATTCATTGTAACAAGTAACATGGTGCTAGTGATATCAATGTAGAAGGACAAACAGTGTTTATGTAACAGCTGGT
Organism: Schistocerca americana; assembly: GCF_021461395.2. Taxonomy (NCBI): domain Eukaryota; kingdom Metazoa; phylum Arthropoda; class Insecta; order Orthoptera; family Acrididae; genus Schistocerca; species Schistocerca americana. Next base: position 506,501,240 of record NC_060126.1, on the reverse strand, counting down.
ACACGACATGTAGTTTGACAGGTGTTCTCCCTTTGATAGCATATGTTTTGCCAACAGTGGGGGCGGTCACAGGAGTAGGAGCTATAGGATAGGGAGATTTGTGCAGAAGGAGCATAGGGTCTGACAAGAACATTGAGGAGATTGGGAGAGTAACAAAAAGCTAATATAGGTGTGGTGGGCAAAATGTCAAAGAGAATAGACCTAATTTTAGGGCATGATTTTAGGAAGTCACAGCTGTGTCAAAGTAGCGGATTAACAAATTCCAGACCAGGATCTTATAGAGTGACAAGAGGTTTATTTCTATGTAGTTTGTTTGAGGGCTCAACAATACCAGCATTTGATGTGATGGCCCAGGAAATCTGCGTTTGAATTAGGCTGGTGGGGTAATTATATCCAGTGAAACTGCTAATCCATATTTGTTTGTTGTGCTTAACTTTTACGGAAATAATATTCTATTACTGAAAAGAAATTAAAAAAATATATAGATGTGTGAAATTAGTAATTATTTAACCAGTATCCCTTTTTGTTTCTACAGAGATTGCAATTCAACGTGCTCAGCGAATTGCCCTTGTCCCACCTGTGGTTCGACTTCTAGAAGGAGTAGCCCGTGCAATACAGTTTTGTGAGCCAGTGTTGCTTGTTGGTGAAACAGGCACAGGAAAAACTTTCCTCATTCAGCACCTAGCACAAAGAACTGGAAATCCACTACTGGTCATCAATATGAACCAGCAGAGTGAAACAACAGATCTGCTCGGAGGGTTAGTATCTTTATCTTCAAATTTTAGGTGATAGGCATGTCCCCAGAGGTTATTACTGCTATAAGAGTATGTACACTATTGCTGCTTTGGGAGTCATATCTTTTTGTCAGTTAAAAAACTAAAAAGCCTACTTTCACAATACTTATGTACAGGGAAGGAGCTCAGTTTGATTCTTTTTTAAATATTCCTTTGATGTAACATTGAATTATTGGCTGATTAGTAAATGGTGTTATTTTCAACTAATCCCCATGAAGCAATTTCTTACTTTCTTTGCCATCCCATTGTAAAACATGTGTAAATACTGTTTCTTATTGCCTTCTTGTTAATGAGAAACTTAATGAAGAATGCCTATGTTGTTCTACACTTTAATGAGGCGTTTCAGATTAATTGTAAGCGATGATAAAATACTTTCCATTCAAAGGCTGTACAGTCCAGAATCGGTATAGCAGTCGGACAAGTTCGCTGTGAGCATTGAGGCAAGCATCCTACTGCTGCACCAGGTTGAAGGTATCCATTTGGTAAATCACCGTGTCCTGCTGCATGAAAAAGTCTGTATTCCCTGCTGCTCATTCTCATCCTACAGAAATCATTGACCTTTCAAGGCCTTTTTAAGGGACCAAAGGTGCGATAATCGCATGGGGATAGATCAGGGCTCTAGGATGGGTGTTTGAGTGTGTCCCACTCGAGTTAGCATAACTTCCTTGTTTTGCCATATGGAGATGCATGATGTAATGAAGCAGCAGCACCCCTTGTCACAATTTTCAAGGATGTTTCACTTTTAATTGCTCATGTTCTTCAGTCTCCAATGGATGTCTGCCGGTCTTTGTCCCACAGCAGCCGAGAAAAGAACTGCAAGCTGGTCCTGTTTGCACGCATTTGGTAATGTCACCATAGTTCACATATCCTCATTTACCATCCGTGTATTGGAAAGACGTGAATGCCACACTAATCCCTTGCCTACATGTCAGTGTTTATGTACCTACATCAGAGTCATGCTATGTCGTGTGCTCAAACAGAAACTTTTTGGTTGCCCCTTTAATAAAAAATTAATGGCGTAAATATAATTCTTGTGTCACTCTAGCAACTATATTGAATATTGAAATCTTGAATGTGGCAGCGGTCTGCAATTGTAGCATTATGGATGTAATGAGAATCAGCCAACCAGTTGCACATCAAAAGTTTATTCAAACCTTTATCTAGGTTTCGGCAGATTTAAACCTGTCTCCCTTGGAAGCAGGAAGAACACATGCCACATAGTGCACAAATAGAAAAACGAAGTCACAGGGCTTAGTCAACGATAAAATGACCCGTCTAAATTCTGTGGCATAGCCGTATGGCATAGTCAACAGTAAAAGTGATCCGTGTAAAATCTAAGTTAGGTGTGTACCATACACACAAACAGTTGTCTACATTTTCCCCCCAAATTTAAGGGCAAAAACTGGGGTGTGTTGATCAATTGTAATAAGGTTGGTCCTGCTCTGCCTCCAGCAGTAAATCCTGTTATACTGTAGCATTGTTGCAGCCTCAGTCTGTGATACTTCAGTAGCACCTTAGAAGCGAAGTATTAACCACATGTTAACTTGTTAATTACGGCCAAAAGTCCTTGTTGTCAATCCTACACAGCTAAAGAAAAACTTAAAACAATTGAAGAGGTTCTGTATGTACATCAATGATCTGATGCATAAGGTGAGTGGCAGTCTGTGACCGTTGGCTGTAATGTACGGGAAAATATCATTTTTGCGTGACTGTAGAAGTGTACAGGATGAAATTGACATAATTTTTATTTGGTGTGGCGAATGGCAGCTTGCTGTAAATGTAGGAAAGTGTATGTTAACACAGATGAGAGGGGAAAAAAATTCTATAATGTTTGAGTATAGTATTAGTGATGTGCTGCTTGACGCAGTAGTGTCAATTAAATAGCTAGATATAACATTGCAAAGTGATACAAAATAGGATGAAGGTGTAAGAATGGTAGCGGGGAAGGCAAACAGCTGACTTCATTTTATTCGGAGAGTTTTAGGAAAATATAGCTCATATACAAAGTGGACCACATATAAAACTCTAGTGTGATTCATTCTTGAATACTGCTAGAGTATTTGGGATCACTGCCGGATTGGATAATGGAAGACATTGAATTAACTCAGGGGTGTGGTGCTAGATTTGTTAGCAGAACATATTACGAAGATGCTTTGTGAACTCAAATGGGAACTCCTGGAGGGAATATGATGTTCTTTTCAAGGAACACGGTTGAGAAAATTTAAAGGACAGCCATTTACAGATGACTGCATAATGATTCTACTGTTCTCAATGTACATTTTGTGTGAAGATGACAAAGACAGGATAAGAGAAATTAGGGCTCATCTGCAGGCATATAAAGCCATTTCTCCAATGCTCTCTTTGCATGTGGAACAGGAAAGAAAATGACTAGTAGTGGTACAGGGCACCCTCAGCGATATGCCATGCAGTGGCTTTTGGTGTATGTATGTAGATGTATAGAGATAAAAGTGAAAATTGTAATAGGAAAGCATAAAAAGGGTATTGGGTTGTATTGGGTGGACTCAAGAAGCAAACGGTACAACCTTAAAAGAAAAACTGAACATGGAACAACTCAAGTGGACCATTGTGGCTAACAAAGAATTCCATCTTTCCTTTCCATTTGATTTTACTAATTCATGTTGATTAATTCAAACCCATCTGTCTGTCTATGCAAAATTATCTTAATTTCCAATTTCAAGAATACCAAAGTGAACCACCATGTAAATGAAAATGGAAAGCATTCAGATCAAACTTCTAACATTTTATGCTTTTCGAGCCTTGCTATACAACTCCTATCTAGCTGTTGATTACAAGAATACATTAACTCGGGTTATTTCATTTCGCAAAGGAGATATCATTATGAGCCATGACATTTTCTGTGAATATATCTTGTGCCTTTCATGCAGTGGTCTCTCTTGTATGGTATTGTGATAATAAATAATGTAAACAGAGAGGAAGAGTACTTTAGTCACACTTAGTCGATTTTTAGTAAGGAGAAAATTTCATTGGGTGAGAATAGGTTATTGTTATGTTGATGTGTGATTTTTATGAGGGTGGAAAATGTATCAGAAAACCTGTTAGTTGTATGCCAAATAAAAATATCTTATTGTTTGGTATTTCAATCATGGGAAGACGTAGCTATTGTGCTGTGTTCTTGTTCTGCACTTGTTTCTGTAATGTAATTTATGACAGTGACTTCTCTCTGATCTTGCTACATTTGTGTTTTATACTCATACTATTTTTAAGAAATATAATGAAAATAATTTAGTATCGTATCTTAACATTTGTAATTTCTGCAAATCATTTCATCCAATGTACCTAATGAATCCTTTTCCTTTGTGACTTACAGTTATAAACCAATGGATCTGAAGTTCATAGTGAGACCTGTGAGAGAAAAATTCGAGAGACTTGTGCGTAATCTTGCATGGGAAGATGGCCTTAAATTTTTAGTGAAGTTGGCAGTAAGTATATAGTTTTTTTCTGTTTTTGGATACTGTCCAGTTCTGTATGACAATTTAGTGATAGTGGAAATAACCTAAATGTTTAATATGTTCCATTCTCCTGATGTTTATTGATTATGATGCAATACAGATAGTAAATCATACATAATCAATCAACCAACAGATTTTTTCCAGTTCAGCCATCTCATTTTCAAAAATATGAGAGTATATAAATTGTGTATGGTCACTACAACTTATTTTCCACACATTGATTGTTTCCTTTCATTTTTATTGTTCCCAGCTTGACTTATTGCCACAAAAAAGTTGTCATGTTGATTAATTGGGTTTCTGCCGTTTATTCGTGTCTTTCCTGCACAATATTTCAACTGCGTGACTCACAGTCTTCTCCAGGTGCTGTTCGATACTGATTCCTGTGTGTAACGAGTCCGGTATTTATGCCTACGTTGTGGTAGACATTCCATCTGCGGTCCGCGACTCATCTGGCACTCTGTCCGTGGCGTGTGCTGACCAATAGCAACGGCTGTAGCATTTTCTTCTAGCCGTGGCTGTTTCGCATGCTGTGCGCATACTTTGTGGCTATTATCCATTGTCAATATAACTGAATTCAGTTCTGAATGGCGTCCAAGCTGTGCTAGACGTTTTATCTGCCGACTGTCATCATTTGAGTCCTTCTGTGAATTGAGACATTCTGTTACTGTGTGGTGTGCCATGTTAGGCATTCTGTCCGAAGTTCTTGTCCCCCAGGAGTGGCTGCAGTGTCATTTTCAGGCCGATTCTGTTCAAATTGTTGCCTGAGACTTGGAAGAACGCCCTAGGATATTGTGTCTGTTGTCTGAGGTATCATTTCATGTACGTCCATTGTTACATGTATTGGGCTCTTACCCCTAATTCCATCTTTATGCTTGTGTCACTTGGGATCTTTATGTTGCCTACATTGCATCTTCAGAAGATCGAGTGCTGGGTGTCCTGATTAATGAGATTCTGTGCGACCTGAATCTCAATAGATACTTTGATAACGCTGTCCCAGTATCTCGAAGTTTGTGTTAAAATCTTGGCGTCATTATACTTCATAGAATGATTTAGTTCTATACAATGCTTGCCAATCGCTGACTTGGTCGCCTGTCTCAGCCTGGTGTGCCTTTAGTGCCCTTTGCACCTGATGTCAACGGTCCTGGTCGTTTGGCAGATGTATGCCATCCCACATTCACATGGTACATGGTAAATGCCCGGTTTCTGTAGACGCAGGTCATCCTTCACGCTCCCTAGCAGAGTCTTAATCTTGGTGGGTGGATGGAATACGCTTTTAATGTTATGTTTCAGGAGAATTCTGCTGATTTTGGCAAATATCGGCCCAACGTATGGCAAGTGTGCAACCTTTTACATTTCTTCATGTATCTCTTCAGGAACCTCTGGTGGCGATACAGGGCACAGTGTCTTTTGAACATCTTGAGAAGAGTATCCATTTTTGTAGAACACAGAATGTAGATGTTCTATTTCTGTCGCCAAATTATCCGGATTTGACAGAGTTCGTGCTTGGTGAACCAGCATTCTGAGTAAACCGTTTTTCTGTGCGGGTCGTGGCAGCTGCTGGTGTGCAGGTACAACTCAGTGTGAGTGGGTTTGCGGTACACACCGTGACTGAAGGTACCATCTCCCTTCCTCTTAACTAGTACATCTAGGAAAGGGAGTAGTACTAGTCGGCAGATAAAACGGCTAGCACAGCTTGGACGCCATTCAGAACTGAATTTAGCTATACTGACAATGGATAATAGCCACAAAGTACGCGCACAGCGTTCGGAACAGCTGCAGCTAGAAGAAAATGCTACAGCCATTGCTATTGGTCGGCGCACACCACTGACAAAGTGCCAGACGCACTACGGACTGCACAGGGAACGCTTAGCACAACACGGGAAAAAAATACAGGACTCGTTCAACACTGGAATAAGTGTTAAACAGCACCTGAAGAAGACTGCGAGTCATGCAGTTGAAATATCGTGCAAGAAAGACGCGAATAACTGGCAGAAACCTGATTAATGAACTTGACAATGCCTCACCGGGAAAGGCTGAAGAATAACAAAAAAAAGTTGTTATTGTTATAGTAAATTGTAATTCAGCCCTAAAATGTTCCTGCATTATTTCTCTTGTAAATTTAAAAATATTTAAAGTTCTAGTGTAATGTGGCATATGATCAGTTGCTCACAGAGACCAGTAAGCTTTTGTCCCATGAATAGAACAGCTGCTTTGCTTTCCAGGTTTTAACATAAGTTACAGGCATAACACAACTTTCTTACAAAATAAGTGCTTATATTCCCTTTTTGTAAAATTCAGTTCATTGAAAGTTACCGGTGCGCAAGTCGCCCAATGCGGCGTCGAATGAAATAAGACTTGCACTTGGCGGCTGAACTTCTCCGAATAGGGGCCTCCCGGCCATTGGTGCCGTCTGCTCATTTCCATTATTTCCATTGAAAGTTGGCCCACAGTTCTTGATTTTTGATTTGTTACTTGCTCCATACTTCAACTCAAGTATTGTTATGTGTTTTAATGTTATTCTTCTGCCACTGTTGCAATATGTTGTTCCATTTGGTTACCAAGTGAGCTGGTGCAATGGTAAAACATTAGACTTATATTCAGGGTGGTCACAGTTCAGATTCTCATCCAGCCATCCTGATTTAGATTTTCCACAATTCCCGTACTTCACTTACGGTAAATACTGGCACGATTCCTTCAGTAGGACACAACTGATTTTGATACCTTCCCATCACCAGTCCAAGCATGCACTCGGTCTCTAATGGCCTTGTTGTTTGTGGGACATTGTGCCCTTACCTTCCTTTTGTCTGTTCCATTTTATTCCTTTAACTTGCGCCTCTCTCAAGCTCATTTTACGTGAATGTCACTTGTGTATTGTAAGTGTTAGAAAAACTGAAGTTAAGGGGAAACGGAGCTAAAACTGACCTTAGTTTACAGGGTTACTAATACAAACTTCCATAACAACATATGTATGACAATGTGATTAGAAAAGTCTCTGCTGATCTATTAAGCATTATGATATTCCTTAAAATTGAAAACTTATTCACTAGCATTGAAACAGATTGTTGTAAATGATATATTGGGTGATCTGCATTTATGTTTGCCAGAGTTAGATTGGTCAAAGCATCTGAGGAACACCCATCTCGGATTCATTATATTTATTAATATACTAAGAGTACTTAGAAAATATAACAGATTACTAAAGGGTCAGCCTACGCTACGTTTTTCCGTCCTCTTTTTGGAGTACTGCTGTGCACTCTGATATCCTTACCGGATAGGATTAATGGAGTACACTGAGAAAGTCTAAAGAAGAGTGGAATGTTTTTTATTATCGAGAAATAGTGGAGAGAGTTTCACTGACGTAATACAAGATTTGGGGTGGACGTCATTAAAACAAAGGCATTTTTTGTTCCGGCAGAATGTTATCATGAATTTTCAATCACCAACTTTCTCCTCCAAATGCGAAAATATTTTGTTGACAACGACGTACATAGGGAGAAATGATTATTGTAGTAAAATAAGGAAATTAGAGCTCACACAGAAAGATATAAGTGTTTTTTTTCTGTGCACTGTTCAAGACTGGAATAATAGAGAACTATTGTGAAAGCGTTTTGATTAACCCTCTGCCAGGCACTTAAGTGTGATTAGCAGAGTGTCCATGTAGATGTAGATGAACAGCATGTTAAGTGATTAAAGTAAATGCAAGGGAGCTCCTCAAGGTACTGTGACCAGTCTTATGTTAGTTGATACATATCTATGGCGTAAGACGTAGAAACCACACTGTATGCAGATGATCTCGTTATTTTGACTTCATTACCAAACAGTCATAAATCACCTTGAAGGGTGGGCACATGAAAACCTTAGGGAAGCAAGCAATTGGAAAAACCTACTATCAGATATTTTCTTTATGTCACTCTTACCCAAAAACAACTCTTAAAAACTGGAGGGGAAGATCTGCAGTAGAATGAACATATAGATCAAAAATTAAACTGGAGGCATACATAAATAAAACTGCTGATAAAGCAAACAGCAGACTCAGCGTAGTAAAGAGGTTGGGGATAGCAAATGGTGATGTTCAAGGGCAGTGCTCAACACACCTGCAAAACCGACATAAGATGAATTTTAACAGTAGTGAAGCACTTGTTGTGGCTATTACTAGGAATATCAGATGGTTAGAAAAAGTCCAGAACCAAGCATTAAGAATCATAACTGATGGAGTAAAATCAACACCTTGAGCATTGTAACTGGGTTAGAATCTCTTTAAATAAGTATTCAAAGTTTAGCACTGCTCAGATATGAGAAACTAATTCGTCTATCCAATCGTATTAAATTTCTAAAAGATAAAGAGTCATGTAACAATAATAGTAGAAAATTGAAAACGCAAACTAGCTTCATCCAAAATGTAGAATACATAAGATACAATATGAGCTGCCAAGAGTTGATGTTAAAAAATGTATTTTCCCACTCTCTCCAACTCTGCTTTCTCCGTTGCAATACCAGATGGACATAATTTATAATTTAAAAAAATATGAAACATTAATCATTAGAGCTACAGCATTGGAAACAGTAAAACTGAGATACCCTGAAGTTCAGTTGCTCCACGTCTACACAGATGGTTCACTAATGGAAAAAGAAAGAAAAACATTGGCATAGGAGTGTACAGCAAAATTTTCTCTCTCTGTCGATTTGTAGGACCACACCACTCAGAGTTAGAAGGTGAAGTTGGAACCACCGTAGTTGCATGTCAGCAAAACAACTATTTACGCATATTCGACAAAGCAATTATATTTTGTTATTCCATAGCAGCAAATATTGGCAGTTATAAACACGAAACATCTAAAAATAGTCCAAGTTAAGGTATCCAGGAAGTAATTGCAGCAGCAGAAGAAGACAAATTGCAATTAAGTGGATACCATCTTACAGTGGCTTAAATGGTAATGAAAAAGCAGATTTTCTATCCAAAAAGGCAGAAAGATTAAATATACTGGGAAAAACTAACATGATTTATTTTTATTGGAGTGCATTATTAACAATACATTTAATGAAGAATTAAAATGATCCAATAAAAGATCCGGAGAAACCTCATGGGATGACTGTAGTGCCTGATGGACCAAGAGGAGAAGCAGTAGCCAAATTCCACTTGGCTACTGGATATGACTGACTGGCCACCTATCTGCACAAGATCTCCATCTTGCCCTCACCAACGATTGGTTCGATCATGAACAAAAACATATAACATAGTGCAAAAAATTAAGTAACTGTAATTCAGGCTTAACAATGTTGTATTGGGAATCAAGAGCACAAATGATGGTAAATCAAGTGTCAGAACATAATAATAATAATAATAATAATAATGTCCATTATTTTAATGGACATTGGCCTATTTTCTAATGGAGAGAGAGAGAGCAATTTGATACTACAATTTAGTAACTAGCTGAAACCAGTGATATTGTGCAGTTGTGGCAAATAATAGAAAATAAAATAATAATTGTAATTACTTTAACTCACCTCCCTTCAGTTTCATGTTTCGTTCACTGCTTCAGTATTTCTGCCTAATTATATACAGAGTGATTCAAAAAGAATACCAAAACTTTAGGAATGTAAAACTATGCAACGACAAAAGGCAGAGCTAAGCACTATCTGTCGGCGAATTAAGGGAGCTATAAAGTTTCATTTAGTTGTACATTTATTTGTTCGCTTGAGGCGCTGTTGACTAGGCGTCAGCGTCAGTTGATGCTAAGATGGCGACCGCTCAACAGAAAGCTTTTTGTGTTATTGAGTACGGCAGAAGTGAATCGGCGACAGTTGTTCAGCGTGCATTCAAACGAAGTATGGTGTTAAACCTCCTGATAGGTGGTGTATTAAACGTTGGTATAAACAGTTTACAGAGAATGGGTGTTTGTGCAAAGGGAAAAGTTCTGGACGGCCGAGAACGAGTGATGAAAATGTAGCAAGCATCCAGCAAGCATTTGTTCGCAGCCCAGGAAAATTGACTCACAGAGCTAGCAGAGAGCTGCAAATTCCACAATCAACTGTATGGAGAGTCCTACGAAAAAGGTTAGTTATGAAACCTGAACGTCAACTACCCGAGGCGATGGATAGGCCGCCAGGCAGCCCGTGACAGAGCACTTCATCACTGGCCTCCAAGAAGCCCTGATCCTACCCCTGCGATTTTTTCTTATGGGGGTATGTTAAGGATATGGTATTTCGGCCACCTCTCCCAGCCACCATTGATGATTTGAAACGAGAAATAACACCAGCCATCCAAACTGTTACGCCTGATATGCTACAGAGAGTGTGGAACGAGTTGGAGTATCGGGTTGATATTGCTCGTGTGTCTGGAGGGGGCCATATTGAACATCTCTGAACTTGTTTTTGAGTGAAAAAAAAACCTTTTTAAATACTCTTTGTAATGATGTATAACAGAAGGTTATATTATGTTTCTTTCATTAAATACACATTTTTAAAGTTGTGGTATTCTTTTTGAATCACCCTGTATATCAACGTAGTTGGCGCAACCATTTCTCATGATTTTACTTTGCTTTCGCAGAGAGAGTATCATAGCCGAAACTGGAAAATGGTACTCCTTATGATGAAGCGTAAAACGTCTTCTGTCTTGAAGAAGTTACGTAAGAAGTCTAACCCCAGTGAAGAAATTACCACTATGATTTCAAACTGGAAACAGTTAAGTGGTGATTTGTCACGGCTAGAGAAGCAGATTTCCTCTAATGCTATGGCCTTCACTTTTATCGAGGGAAGTCTTGTCAGAGCTGTCCGTGAAGGTGAGTTCCCTTAACCTTTCCTTCCATAGAGGTGGGGAGGAGGGAGGAATATCATATTTGAGTTGAACTTTGCCAGCCAGCCACCAATGTACATCTTCATTCAGCTATATAAGTGAGAAATATCTGATTTTGTGGTTTTATTTGTGTGTTAATTATATCTTGATATGAATAGGAAAATGGGTGCTCCTTGATGAAATCAACTTGGCACCACCAGAAACGTTGGAATGCTTGTCAGGGCTATTGGAAGATGGAGCTGTGGGTAGCCTCCGCTTATTGGAACGAGGTGATGAGCAACCTGTTCCAAGGCACAAGGACTTTCGTCTCTTTGCTTGTATGAATCCTGCTACAGATGTCGGCAAGAAGGAACTGCCTGCTGGCTTACGTAACAGGTAAAACTTAAATTTTATATCTCTTGAAGAGTCAAAATTTGTCCCCTGCTGCACAAAAGCCTATGAATTGATGACATGATGATGATGATAATGATGATAATAATAACAATAACAATTATAATTATATAATTAACAGTCTTTCAACCTGCCCTTCAAAGGATTTCCATGGAGTTGCATTACATCATTGGCAACTTGTTACAGAATTGTCTTCCAGCAGAAAGTGGACTGTGACCTGTGGCTCTCTTATTTCTTCATAATGTATGATGATCACATCTGATTTGTGTATCGTAATGATGAATGTCTCTCTTTATGATGCAAATTTCTACATTATCTTTTACAAATGTAATTGTATTAGGGACACACAATCAGTTAATTGTACTTGATGAAATAGTCACTTCAGGCTTGACATTTACTTGTATTAGTATTTATTCTATCTGCTCCCTTCTGAAGCTGGAATACTGAATCCATGTAGACTGTGGATTGCCCATCTCCAGTTTCAGTTCCCTATTGCAAAAGTGAATAGATAAAGCCATAAAAGATTTGTTTTAGGACAGGAGGAGTTGTTATACTTGTGGGGCATTTTATTAAGTACATGTTGCACCTAATCTTTTTACAGATGAATTTGTACATGCCACTTGAGTTTTATGGTATCTTCTTTGTCATCACATGCTTCTTCAGCCTGTGTCACCATATACTGGAACTACATGGGGTGGTCAAAAATATGGAAACACTAAAACACAGCACAGTAATACAGTGTAGGAAAACTGTTGGCATTCAAAAAAGCACCTAGTTATCTCAGAATGGATAAATACAGGTCCAGTATGTTTTTTTCTTCTCACAGAATAGGGGCAAGCTCAGGAAAGGTAATGATGATAGAGATCGATAGCAACTACACGTCCTTCTTTCCAAAGTAGGCCACAACGGCTCTATAATGTAGAGATCTGGTGACTGTGGTGGCAGGGAGATGTGACGGTTTGTCAAGCAGCCCTGGACAATGCAACTGCATGGACAGGGGTGTCTTGGAACACAGTATCACCATGGTAGAACAAATATAATATCTTCGGAAGGACCTAATCATCCAAAATGCTCGTATAATCCACGGTAGTAATGCAAGCTCGCAGAGTAACTTTGGGGTACATGGAATACCGTGACATGACTGCTCGTGTCATCACTGAACCCACACTATGTTTCATTCTTGGGACGTAAACTTAGCCAGAAGTTGGAAACAGTGTCAGACAAGACTCATTCTACCAAATAACATGCTTCCATTGCCACACCATCCACATTTCATTGCTTTGGCACCACATTTTCGTGGTAATGGCATTTGCATCACTAACTTGGAGTTTTGAAATTCCAGCTGGCCCTGCAATTTCCAGCTTATGGAACTCCCTCTGTGTTGTTCTGGTGCTGGCAGGGTTCACGAGTGCGACATTCGGTTCTGCAATGACTTTTGCAGCTGTCGTCCTCTTATTTTTTGCCACAGTCCTCTTCAGTGACCAGCTTTTGTGATCACTCAACATACACTTGCACCTGTATTGTTAGTTAGTGGACAATGATTTTCCACTTCCCCGTATGCAGTATAAATCGTCAGTACGGTGTTCTTGAAACACCAAACACTTTGGCTACCTTGGTCATGGAAGTACCCATCATACGAGCACCAACAATCACATTCGCTTTGCTTCGACATAATGTACTCACAACTAAACGGAACATTGTTCTGACCACGACTGACACGTGCAATGTATTGAGGGCATTGAATATATGCCATCCATGGTCAAACCCAACAGCAACACCTGCAGGCTTGGCTAGCACCTACATCTACATCTACATCTACATCTATGTCTATATGGATACTCTACAAATCACATTTAAGTGCCTGGAACAGTGTTCATCGAACCACCTTCACAATTCTCTCTTATTCCAATCTCGTATAGCACGCGGAAAGAATGAACACGTATATCTTTACGTATGAGCTCTGATTTCCCTTATTTTATCGTGGTGATTGTTCCTCCCTATGTAGGTCGGTGTCAATAAAATATTTTCACATTCTGAGAAAGTTGGCAATTGGAATTTCGTGAGAAGATTCCGTCACAACGAAAAGCACCTTTCTTTTAATGATGTCCAGCCCAAATCCTGTATCATTTCTGTGACACACACTCTCCCATATTTCGCGATAATACAAAATGTGCTGCCTTTCTTTGAACTTTTTTGATGTACTCCGTCAGGCCTATCTGGTAAGAATCCCACACCGCGCAGCAGTATTCTAAAAGAGGACGGACAAGCGTAGTGTAGGCAGTCTCCTTACTAGGTCTGTGACATTTTCTAAGTGTCCTGGTAATAAAACGAAGTCTTTGGTTAGCCTTCCTTCCAGTTTAAGTTGTTTGTAATTGTATAGTTGCTTTTAGCACTCATGTGGATGACCTAACACTTTTTGTTATTTAGGGTCAACTGCCACGTTTTGCACCATTCAGATATCTTTCCTAAATCATTTTGCAATTTGTTTTGATCTTCTGATGACTTTATTAGTCGATAAACGACAGCGTCATTTGCAAACAACTGAAGACGGCTGCTCAGATTCTCCCAAATCGTTTATATAGATGAAGAACAGCAAAAGGCCTATAACTCTACCTTGGGGAACACCAGAAATCAGTTCTGTTTTACTCGATGACTTTCTGTCAATTACTACGAACTGTGACCTCTCTGACAGGAAATCACAAATCCTGTCATATAACTGAGACGATATTCCATAGGCATGCAATTTCAGTATGAGCCGCTTGTGTGGTACAGTGTCAAAAGCCTTCCGGAAATCCAGGAATACAGAATCGATCTGAAATCCCTTGTCAATAGCACTCAGCACTTCATGTGAATAAAGAGCTAGTTGTGTTTCACAGGAACGATGTTTTCTAAACCCATGGTGACTGTGTGTCGATAGATCTTTTTCTTTGAGGTAATTCATAATGTTTGAACACAATGTATGTTCCAAAATCCTGCTGCTTATCGATGTTAACGATATGGGCCTGTAATTAGTGGATTACTCCTGCTACCTTTCTTGAATATTGGTGTGACCTGTGCAACTTTACAGTCTTTGGGTATGGATCTTTCGTCGAGCAAATGGTTGTATATGATTGTTAACTATGGAGCTAATGCATCAGTATACTCTGAAAGGAACCTGATGGGTATACAGTCTGGACCAGAAGACTTGCTTTTATTAAGTGATTTAAGTGGCTTCACTACTCCGAGGATATTTACTTCTACGTTACTCATGTTGGCAGCTGTTCTCGATTCAAATTCTGAAATATTTACTTCGTCTTTTGTGAAGGCATTTCGGAAGGCTGTGTTTAGTAACTCTGCTTTGGCAGCACTGTCTTTGATAGTATCTCCATTGCTATCACACAGAGAAGGCAATGATTGTTTCTTGCTGCTAACTTACTTCACATACGACCAGAATCTCTTTGGATTTTCTGCCAGGTTTCAAGACAAAGGTTCATTGTGGAAACTGTTATAAGCATCTCACATTGAAGTCCACACTAAATTTTGAGCTTCTGTAAAAGAACACCAATCTTGGGGATTTTACGTCTGTTTAAGTTCGGCATGTTTGTTTTGTTGTTTCTGCAACAGTGTTCTAACATGTTTTGTGTACCAAGGAGGATTAGCTCCGTTGTTTGTTAATTTATTTGGTATAAATCTCCCAATTGCTGCCAATACTATTTCTTTGAATTTAAGCCATATCTGCTCTACACTTATATCATTAATTTGGAATGAGTGGAGATTGTCTCTCAGGAAGGTGCCAAGTGAATTTTTATCTGCTTTTTTGAATAGGTATATTTTTCACTTATTTTTCGAGGATTTGGGGATTACAATATTCAATCTCGCTATGACAACCCTGTATTCACTAATCCCTGTCAGTTTTGATGCTCGTTATTAGCTCAGGATTATTTCTTGCATTTATATTCAAGCATGCGTTTCTCATGGTGTTCCAATCTATGTGTTTTTTCCTATATATTTCATTCAGAGGGTGCCATTACCCCTTCATATTTTTTAAAATTAATGTCAGTCTCATGTCACCAGTTTTTCTCATCACTTCATGTTATTTGGGGCTCCCCTTATTTCCTGCTGCTTTTCAGTTCTCCTGGGACTATTTATAGCTGCCCTCTGCCTTTGACATTCTCATTTTGTGCACTACCCAAAAGTTGTTTCTGTTTAATTTTAATAGTGGTATCACAATCGTGCTGGAAAATGATGTTGGGAGGCATCTGTGGAACTGCATAGTTTGGCAACATGTGAAGATAGGTGTGAGAAACGGACCAGTTATCCTATGTTTATGAAATCCTAACCACACATTAACTTTCGGTGTGCCCATTTCGTACAGAATCACTTATTCTGGAGCCTCACTTCCCCCTGTTTGACATTTATGTCTGTTAACTTTGCTACTACATATGTGGAATGATGTAACATTTCGGCAACAAAATCACATTGCCTGTGGTGATCCTCAGGCTTAATTTGATGAAAAAGTTGGAGTTTGTAAGCATGCAGCCAGAGACGTTTGTGCACAGTGTCATGCACTGTCGAATGGGGCACTCCTAGTTCTGTACTAACTTGTCAGATGGCTTTATGTGGACTTCTGGCGAATGCTTTGGACACCCATTCCTCGGTCGCTTCATTCACATGCGCTTTAGGATGTTTTCCATCATTTGAAATCAAACTTCCGATTTCTCAAAGAGTTCTGTCCCACTGGTAAGTGGATTTGTGTGTGGAAAGATCCATTTTCCATTCTCTTCTTGCCCACCGCTGGACATTTGTTACAGATTTTAACTCTGTTAACGATAGCACACACTGCAACTTTCGTTGTGGTATCCAAATGTTGGCTGTTAAAAGCACGTCTGCCTGCTGCACAGTAAATATTTGTACGCGTGCGCTATATGACTCAGTGCTGTTCACGATATGAGGAGGATCGCGTCTTACAGAGTGTCTCTGTCGTTTGCATATTTACCCAGCAACGTAAAATGTCGAGGTCTTTCATTATAAGTATGCGTGTACCTCTAGCCTGGACACCCTGCATTAATGTTAACATTGGTTAGAGCTACTATGCTCTTAATTTTTCCTTTCTTCATTTGCCCATTATCCATATTTTATTAAATATGGCAGTATTTTATGGTATGTTAGGCACATTGCATCATTATAATTTATAAGAATCATAATTACAACAGACAGTGTGTTTCATCACAAGTATTCAGATTTCCAATTTGTTGTGTATAGCTTATAATTGTATGAAAGTTGTCTTTCCAGTTATGCTGTGTGGGTACTGCACTGTTTGAATGTGGATATTTGTGCTGTCTGCCTATTAATGCTGTTCTTACAAAGGAAGTATTGTTGCATCACCATTCGAAGAAAAGGCCTGTTCAGGGCCTGAATGTTACTTTTGTTAAACATTTTTATGATACTTTAGAGCATTTGTTGCATATCAGATAAAAAGAATGAACCAAATTTGAGAAAGAATGGAAACAATTAAATTTGCACCAACCTTTTAGCATAGACTTTTTGTATATGTATGTTTTTTAAATCGTTTTTTTATTCCATTTATGTAGTTAGTCTCAGCAAAAAGTGTGGTTTTTGAACATAGAGCAGAGAATGCATTTCAACAAAGCAGTAGGTTTGTTCCTTGGCACCTCTCTCTCAGAATGGACTTTGACTCTTGCAGACTATTTCTCCAGATGGAGGAAACATGCCAGACGTAGCAGTGCGCTAATTAAAGCTACCAAGTTGGATGCTGTATTAAGACAAATTGGATGCTATACAGACACTTTTCTGTGCTAGAACATAGTGACAGCACCCAGGAGCTGGCGAATCATATTACTTACGTGCTCTACAATCTACCTTAGAGTTTTCATGCAGATTAAGAAGACAGGCTTTCCCCTGCTGGTGCAATGATGAATGACACTGCACAATTATGGACAAGTAGGTAGCTCTCCAAAACCTAAAGAGCAAACCTATTGCATAGAGGCTTGCAACCTTTCATATAGTGATGGAAAAATGTGTCAGGATTACCAAGAAGAGGAAGAAGAGAATGTAACATCAACTCCTGAATACCATAAACCATTCCATTAAATCAATACAAGTACGGAAAGTCGTAAGAAGGATTAGGAAGGGAGATAAACCACATTATCAGTGTTATGATGATAAATGGGAACCTTGTGAGGGGGGGTGGAGAAGTAAATGGAAACTTCTCTTTGTGTGAGTTAGCTTTGGCTTTTTCGGCTGCACGACATGGCACAAAGTTACAACAAAATCCCTTAACACGTGTTGTGATACCTTGTTGGGAACACTAAGGAACCTTCCTCTAATGTTATAAAAAATACAAGCAACAGGGCAATTTTGCTGTGGGAGAAAGCTATTTTAATCCCATCAATTAAGCCTTGTGTAGAACAAACATGAATGAGTATCTATTGTACTGTTGCCTCAGTAGCTGCTTAGGAAATACAATTAAAAAGATGTGTAAGTGCCACCAGATCTTGATCATAGAATCAGGCCAGATGATTAGCTGTGTTTGGTGTGGGTTCCAGAAATGCTATTCCAGATTTGAAATACTGTGTCAACCTGCCTACACAGACATTATATAATGGAATTTTCAAACAATGGAAACTTCAGGTAGTAATATCAACAATGTAGGAAAAGATAGATTGCTACTTAGCGTAAACATGACATTTTAAATTACAGAGAGGCACAATTCAGAGGAAGCTTTCAGCTGCAGCCTTCATCAGCAAAAGAGAAACACACACCATTCATACACACAAACATGCACACCTCACACACAAGTGACTGCCAACTGTGGCATCTTTGGCCAGAATGCAACTATCATGTGGGATGGAAGCATCATTCTGGAGGGGGTAGGGCAGGGGAAGGGATGGTACTGTATGGGTGAGGGAAGAGAGGAATGCTGGCTGGTGGAGTGTGCAGGGACTAGAATGCATACAGGCACAGCATCAGGAGATTGTGGGGCAGGGAGGCAGGGAAAAAGGAGCGAAAAAGGAGAGGATCAGGGAAAATGGGCAGATGCATTGGTAGTGGGCGGCAAATAAAGGGTGGGAGGTGAGAATGGGGAGTAGATGATAGAACAAAGGGGGTGGAAACTGCTGGGTGGAGGGTGTGGGGACACTATGTTCCCGTAGGTTGAGGCTGGGATAATAACGGGAGAGGGGACTGTGTTGTATGGATAAATCCCAAGTGTAAATCAGAAAAGCTGGTGGTGGAGGGAAGGATTCAGATGGTTTGAGTAATGAAGCAGCAATTGAAACAAGCATGTTGTGTTCAGCGTCATCTCTTGCTCTTGGCCACAGTTTGGCAGTGGCCGTTCATCTTATTGGACAGCTGGTTGGTAGTCATAACCATCATAAAAAACTGTGCAGCGATTTCAGCAGAACTGGTAAATGACATGGCTGCTTTCACAGGTTGGCCGACCGCTGATGTGATAGGATAGACCTGTGACCGGAATGGAAGTGCTGAGTGGGTGGATTGGGCTGGTCTTTCACCTGGGTCTGTCATAACGATATGATGCTTGTGGCAAGGGGTTGGGATTGGGAGTGGCTAGGGATGATGTGATGGTGGGGGGGGGGGGGGCAGAACACACCTTCAGGAGGGGTGGGAAGTATTTTGGGTTAGATGTCCCTCATTTCAGGACATCATGACAGGTAATCAAAGCCCTGGTGAAGGATGTGGGTCAGTTGTTCAAGTCTGGGGTGATACTCGGTTCTATCGCTGACATCCTACTGCCGCCTCAGGGCACTGGTATCCAACCTCTATCCCTATCCTACCCGCAGTGTTCCTCCTTGGCCACCCCTTACAGCACCTAAACTGTGCCTAGCTGACCCTTTCAACTTGCCACATCCCCAAAACTCCCTACCAACACTGCACTAATTCTAGAACTGAAACATTCCCTTAACACTGTTGTTAACCTAGGCAACAAAAACCTCAGTTCCACAGAAATTTCAGTCCTATCCAAAAGCATCACCTTTAGCCCTTTTGCCCTACACTCAAATTTAAACATTTTGTACTTGTTAAAGGCCTACTCTCCTTCTTGCAATCCCTGCAATGGAAGTACTTCCTGTAGTCAATCCCTCCAAGCAAAACCAACCTAATACCAACATCGATCTCTGACTCTCTCAGTTCATACCACCATCCAGCCATGATCCTCATACCCACCCCCATCCTCCTCCCACCTAACCATCCTCCTCCCACCTAACCATCCTCCTCCCACCTAACCATCCTCCTCCCACCTAACCATCCTCCTCCCACCTAACCATCCTCCTCCCACCTAACCATCCTCCTCCCACCTAACCATCCTCCTCCCACCTAACCATCCTCCTCCCACCTAACCATCCTCCTCCCACCTAACCATCCTCCTCCCACCTAACCATCCTCCTCCCACCTAACCATCCTCATCACTGTTGATGCCACCTCCCAAGAAACCAACATCCCTCATGCCCATGCTGTTGAACACTACCTTCTCCAATGTCCTTCAGACTCCAGACCCACAACCTCCTTCCTCATGCATCTTACTAACTGTATCCTAAAACACAACTACTTTTCCTTGGAAAGGAGACAGATAGAAACAAACACACAGCACAGCCGTGGGCACCTGCATGGCAGCCTCGTGTGCCAACACGTTTATGGGCTGTTTAGAGGAAATCTTCCTAGCCTCCCAAACACCAAATCCCTAGTCTGATTCAGGTCCATTGATGGATATCCTCATGATCTGTACTCAGGGCCAAGACACAGTATCTTCATTCCTTCACAACCTCAACACCTTTTCTTCCATCCACTTCACCTGGTAGTCCTCAAACCAGTGTGTCATCTTCAGAGACGTTGGCCATCTCCTCCCTGATGGTTCTATACACACCTCTGCCCACATTAAACCACCAACCACCAACTGTACCTGTGTTTTAGTGGCGGTCATCTGTTTCACACAAAAAATCACTCCCATAGGGTCGAGATATGTGCACTGACAAGAACTCTCTTGCTCTGTATGCCGATGTTCTCACAGAGGCCTTGTCAGACAGGCACTATCCCACTCCCATACCATTTCCCCCCACAACTCCAATCCTCCCACCACCTCCAGAAACAAGCCACAGCGTATTATCCCCTTTGTCACCTAGTACCATCCCGGACTGGAACAACTGAACCACTCTTTCGCCAGGGCTTTGATTACCTATCGTCGTGCCCTGAAATGAGGGACATCCTATCAGAGATACTTCCCACCACTCCAAAAGTGGTGTTCTGTTGCCCACCCAATCTCCACAACATCCTAGTCCATTCCTATTGCACTCCCAATCTGAACCCCTTGCCACAAGGATCATATCCCTGTGGAAGACCCAGGTGCAAAACCTGCCCAATCCACCCACCCAGCACTTCCTATTCCTGTCCTGTCCTACCCCATCAGGGGCCGGGCCACATGTGAAAGCAGCCATGTCATTTACCAGCTCTGCTGCAATTGTTGCACAGTTTTTTTGTATTGATATGACTACCAACCAGCTGTCCACCAGGATGAAAGACCGCCACTAATCTGTGGCCAAGGACAAAGTAGACCACCCTGTGGCACAACTTGTGGCTGAACATAACACTCTTGATTCCAGTAGCTGCTTCACTATGTAGCGGTTCTGCCTGCTTTATTTATTCATTTGTTTGATGTCCTTGGTGTCATCGTACTGCATTTCTAGACTGGCTGAAAAATGGGTTACGGATTCTGACACTGATTACTGTAAGTAAGGTAGCCAACAGGGTCATAGTTGCATTTCACAGTACTTTAATTTCACTGTTCACAACCCCCTAATAATACACAGTTATATGGCCAGTGCACTATTGTTTAACTTTCGATAAGCCTCATTAATAGTGTGCAGGCAAACCTCCACATACTGCTACAATAGTTTAGTATTGAACATCTGCGAGCAGTAAAAACATAACCACAAAGTTCGCAGTTCACAGAATAGAACGCGGTGGTCTAGCGGTTCTAGGCTCTCAGTCCGGAACCGCGCGACTGCTACGGTCGCAGGTTCGAATCCTGCCTCGGGCATGGATGTGTGTGATATCCTTAGGTTAGTTAGGTTTAAGTAGTTCTAAGTTCTAGGGGACTGATGACCACAGATGTTAAGTCTCATAGTACTCAGAGCCATTTGAACCATTTGAACAGAATAGAAATTTACGTATGGAGCAGACACTGTCAGTGTTTTAACACAAGGCGTATTGGTGTAACACTTATTTCACTGTTAAGTTGATGCATTGTTGTTGTTCTAAGCAGCACAGATTCCTCGTCTGAAACTCAGCCGTGAACTGACGGTCTTGTGAGCAAAAACTGAGCCCATATATATTAACACAATAATAGGTACTGTAACTACACTTTGTTTGAAGTTTAATTTACCAAAATTACAATTAAAACTTAACTCATTAAATTAACCGAATACATTGAAAAATTGGTTCTTTTTAACAGTTTCTTCTACTGGAAGGGTTAAGCTGAATTATTTGTTTAAATCATGAAATTAACAAATATAAGCACTTAAACAATACTTTGGACAAAACTGTTAATTACTTTGTAATTAATTAATGGCTGGTTTTGTTAACATGTTTTAGACTAGACCCAAATAGATACTTTAAGAATACTATCATTTTGTCTTCCAAATGTTTACAATTATTACAGAGTTTATATTTGTTTACATGTCAACAATAGAATTATATACCTAAAACTAAGAACAAAATTAGATCTGGTGTTATTTATTTTAAAACTGAGGGCCAATCTTTCTGTATTGTGACAATACAGATTACATTCACATTTGTTAATGGTAATTAGTTCAAAAATGAAAAAAAAAAAAAACGAATTTAAGTAAGGCAGATGGCAAAACAAGAGGGGAAGAAAAATATCCCAGCTTGCTTCGTCACAACTACCCAACCCATCTGTGTCCTGCCTCCCACCACCTGCTTTTCTGAACTGCGCAGAAAGTGAGTTATCTGTATAACACATTGTCTGCTCCCTTAGTTATCCTGGCCTCTACCTACAGTAACATACTGTCCCCACACCCTCCGCCCAACAGTTTTCACTCCCTCTGTCCTATCATCTCCTCCCCTCTCCCCCTCTCCTCTCCTCCTCCCCCTCTCCCTCTCCTCTCCTCCTCCCCCTCTCCCTCTCCTCTCCTCCTCCCACTCTCCCTCTCCTCTCCTCCTCCCACTCTCCCTCTCCTCCTCTCCATCTCCTCCTCCTCCCCCTCTCCTCCTCCCCATCTCCTCCTCCTCCCCATCTCCTCCTCCTCCCCCCGTCCTCCTCCCCCTCTCCTCCTCCCCCTCTCCCTCTCCTCCCCCTCTCCCTCTCCTCCCCCTCTCCCTCTCCTCCCCCTCTCCCTCTCCTCTCCCTCTCCTCCCCCTCTCCCTCTCCTCCCCCTCTCCCTCTCCTCCCCCTCTCCCTCTCCTCCCCCTCTCCCTCTCCTCCCCATCTCCCTCTCCTCCCCCTCTCCCTCTCCTCCCCCTCTCCCTCTCCTCCCCCTCTCCCTCTCCTCCCCCTCTCCCTCTCCTCCCCATCTCCCTCTCCTCCCCATCTCCCTCTCCTCCCCCTCTCCCTCTCCTCCCCCTCT
Source organism: Schistocerca americana (assembly GCF_021461395.2). Taxonomy (NCBI): domain Eukaryota; kingdom Metazoa; phylum Arthropoda; class Insecta; order Orthoptera; family Acrididae; genus Schistocerca; species Schistocerca americana. The sequence goes on along the minus strand of NC_060126.1, from coordinate 506,478,178 downwards.
CCCTCTCCTCCCCCTCTCCCTCTCCTCCCCCTCTCCCTCTCCTCCCCCTCTCCCTCTCCTCCCCCTCTCCCTCTCCTCCCCCTCTCCCTCTCCTCCCCCTCTCCCTCTCCTCCCCCTCTCCCTCTCCTCCCCCTCTCCCTCTCCTCCCCCTCTCCCTCTCCTCCCCCTCTCCCTCTCCTCCCCCTCTCCCTATCCTCCCCCTCTCCCTATCCTCCCCCTCTCCCTCTCCTCCCCCTCTCCCTATCCTCTCCCTCTCCTCCCCCTCTCCCTATCCTCCCCCTCTCCCTATCCTCCCCCTCTCCCTATCCTCCCCCTCTCCCTATCCTCCCCCTCTCCCTATCCTCCCCCTCTCCCTATCCTCCCCCTCTCCCTATCCTCCCCCTCTCCCTATCCTCCCCCTCTCCCTATCCTCCCCCTCTCCCTATCCTCCCCCTCTCCCTATCCTCCCCCTCTCCCTATCCTCCCCCTCTCCCTCTCCTCCCCCTCTCCCTCTCCTCCCCCTCTCCCTCTCCTCCCCCTCTCCCTCTCCTCCCCCTCTCCCTCTCCTCCCCCTCTCCCTCTCCTCCCCCTCTCCTCCCCCTCTCCCTCTCCTCCCCCTCTCCCTCTCCTCCCCCTCCCCCTAGCCTGCTCCCCCTCTACTCCTCCCCCTCCCCCTAGCCTGCTCCCCCTCTCCTCCTCCCCCTCCCCCTAGCCTGCTCCCCCTCTCCTCCTCCCCCTCCCCCTAGCCTGCTCCCCCTCTCCTCCTCCCCCTCTCCTCCTCCCCCTCTCCTTCTCCCCCTCTCCTCCTCCCCCTCTCCTCCTCCCCCTCTCCTCCTCCCCCTCTCCTCCTCCCCCTCTCCTCCTCCCCCTCTCCTCCTCCCCCTCTCCTCCTCCCCCTCTCCTCCTCCCCCTCTCCTCCTCCCCCTCTCCTCCTCCCCCTCTCCTCCTCCCCCTCTCCTCCTCGCACTCTCCCCCTCGCACTCTCCCCCTCGCACTCTCCCCCTCGCACTCTCCCCCCTCGCACTCTCCCCCCTCGCACTCTCCCCCCTCCCACTCTCCCCCCTCCCACTCTCCCCCCTCCCACTCTCCCCCCTCCCACTCTCCCCCCTCCCACTCTCCCCCCTCCCACTCTCCCCCCTCCCACTCTCCCCCCTCCCACTCTCCCCCCTCCCACTCTCCCCCCTCCCACTCTCCCCCCTCCCCCCTCCCACTCTCCCCCTCCCCCCTCCCACTCTCCCCCCTCCCCCCTCCCACTCTCCCTCTCCCCCCTCCCACTCTCCCCCCTCCCCCCTCCCACTCTCCCTCTCCCCCCTCCCACTCTCCCTCTCCCCCCTCCCACTCTCCCTCTCCCCCTCCCACTCTCCCTCTCCCCCTCCCACTCTCCCTCTCCCCCTCCCACTCTCCCTCTCCCCCTCCCACTCTCACTCTCCCCCTCCCCCTCTCACTCTCCCCCTCCCCCTCTCACTCTCCCCCTCCCCCTCTCACTCTCCCCCTCCCCCTCGCACTCTCCCCCTCCCCCTCGCACTCTCCCCCTCGCACTCTCCCCCTCGCACTCTCCCCCTCGCACTCTCCCCCCTCGCACTCTCCCCCCTCGCACTCTCCCCCTCGCACTCTCCCCCCTCGCACTCTCCCCCCTCGCACTCTCCCCCCTCGCACTCTCCCCCCTCGCACTCTCCCCCCTCGCACTCTCCCCCCTCGCACTCTCCCCCCTCGCACTCTCCCCCCTCGCACTCTCCCCCCTCGCACTCTCCCCCCTCGCACTCTCCCCCCTCGCACTCTCCCCCCTCGCACTCTCCCCCCTCGCACTCTCCCCCCTCGCACTCTCCCCCCTCGCACTCTCCCCCCTCGCACTCTCCCCCCTCGCACTCTCCCCCCTCGCACTCTCCCCCCTCGCACTCTCCCCCCTCGCACTCTCCCCCCTCGCACTCTCCCCCCTCGCACTCTCCCCCCTCGCACTCTCCCCCCTCGCACTCTCCCCCCTCGCACTCTCCCCCCTCGCACTCTCCCCCCTCGCACTCTCCCCCCTCGCACTCTCCCCCCTCGCACTCTCCCCCCTCGCACTCTCCCCCCTCGCACTCTCCCCCCTCGCACTCTCCCCCCTCGCACTCTCCCCCCTCGCACTCTCCCCCCTCGCACTCTCCCCCCTCGCACTCTCCCCCCTCGCACTCTCCCCCCTCGCACTCTCCCCCCTCGCACTCTCCCCCCTCGCACTCTCCCCCCTCGCACTCTCCCCCCTCGCACTCTCCCCCCTCGCACTCTCCCCCCTCGCACTCTCCCCCCTCGCACTCTCCCCCCTCGCACTCTCCCCCCTCGCACTCTCCCCCCTCGCACTCTCCCCCCTCGCACTCTCCCCCCTCGCACTCTCCCCCCTCGCACTCTCCCCCCTCGCACTCTCCCCCCTCGCACTCTCCCCCCTCGCACTCTCCCCCCTCGCACTCTCCCCCCTCGCACTCTCCCCCCTCGCACTCTCCCCCCTCGCACTCTCCCCCCTCGCACTCTCCCCCCTCGCACTCTCCCCCCTCGCACTCTCCCCCCTCGCACTCTCCCCCCTCGCACTCTCCCCCCTCGCACTCTCCCCCCTCGCACTCTCCCCCCTCGCACTCTCCCCCCTCGCACTCTCCCCCCTCGCACTCTCCCCCCTCGCACTCTCCCCCCTCGCACTCTCCCCCCTCGCACTCTCCCCCCTCGCACTCTCCCCCCTCGCACTCTCCCCCCTCGCACTCTCCCCCCTCGCACTCTCCCCCCTCGCACTCTCCCCCCTCGCACTCTCCCCCCTCGCACTCTCCCCCCTCGCACTCTCCCCCCTCGCACTCTCCCCCCTCGCACTCTCCCCCCTCGCACTCTCCCCCCTCGCACTCTCCCCCCTCGCACTCTCCCCCCTCGCACTCTCCCCCCTCGCACTCTCCCCCCTCGCACTCTCCCCCCTCGCACTCTCCCCCCTCGCACTCTCCCCCCTCGCACTCTCCCCCCTCGCACTCTCCCCCCTCGCACTCTCCCCCCTCGCACTCTCCCCCCTCGCACTCTCCCCCCTCGCACTCTCCCCCCTCCCACTCTCCCCCCTCCCACTCTCCCCCCTCCCACTCTCCCCCCTCCCACTCTCCCCCCTCCCACTCTCCCCCTCCCCCTACCACTCTCCCCCTCCCCCTCCCACTCTCCCCCTCCCCCTCCCACTCTCCCCCTCCCCCTCCCACTCTCCCCCTCCTCCTCTCTCCTCATCCCCCTCCCCCTCTCTCCCTCTCCTGCCACCTGTTGACTGAGCTGCAAAGTTCACACAGCTCAGCACAGCCTCCTCGAGTGTCAAACACGATCGTTCGACTGTCATAACGTTTGCCAATTGAGCTGCCGGTTTTAAACAGGACAAGCGTGCCCGGCTCCCTGTTGTTAAAAGTTTTTCTTAGGCATTTTTGGGACATATTGTCTCGACATGTATCTGCGTGAGTGAGTCAGTGTTTTATGAATGGTAGTGGAAAATGTTATCGCACAATTCAGGCTTTAACATCCAGTTTTTGTTGTTAGTGATTTTTCTTTTATGGGCCTTAGGCCACGGTCAGAGGTGTATGCCTCTGCCCAATGCTTCGTCTCTCAGTGCTATGGACATTGTCAGTTTGTGCAAAGCTTCAGAAAGCGATATCGAAGTTAAATTCGGCAAACTGGTCACTTTATTTATTTTTCTTTTACAATGATTACTGACTTCTTTTCTGTTAAAGAAATTAATTTCCTACATTGGCTGTTTTTTTTTTTACATCCATTTTAATTTTATTTTGCACACTACAGCATTCTGGTTTTGTAGCAATTTTCAAGCAAAATCTTTAGCCAATTAAACACACATTTTGGGTTACAGTCACATAATTACGTATGTGATATTTGGTTTGCTGGGCTAAAGAACTGTAGCCGTGATACCCGGCAGTACAAACCTGTCCGTGTAGCGTCCATCCTCGACTTGTTTGTCAGTCTGATGCTCCTTCACACTAGTAAATGGCTTGACTGCATATTACTGTTCATACTGAACCAAATATAGCGGCTCTTGAGCTCAACTGTCCACACACTGAGCATAAAATTGTATGACTACAACCCAGAACATATGTATTTAATGGGTTTAACACAAATGCAGGAAACTAATTTCATTCAATAAGTGTATTATGGCTGTGGACTCTGTTGCAAATAAAACATTAATTTTTTTCTTTGTAGGTTCACAGAATTCTTTGTAGATGAACTTACATCAGAGAGTGATTTGAAAGAAATGATGCATTGTTACATTGGACAACTTGGACTCGGAGCAAGAAAAATAAAGGATTTAGTGCAGTTCTATTGCAAACTGAAAAATGTTGACAGTTATAGTCTTTGTGATGGGACTGGAAATAAACCACACTACAGGTGAGAAACAGATAAATTGGCCCACCTTTAGATTGCTGTTTCGATTCCTGTGATTGGAAGAAATGGCTATGAAAGTTCACAGTATGTCAGACACAATTATTTATTTCTACTGTAAAGTGTATGTTTTTGAATAACATTTAGATAATTTTTTGCTACTTGAAAAATTGTGGAAGTATGACACACTTTAAAATGTTTCTGAAGTTACACCTAAAACTTTTTTACAAATAGCAGATAATATTTGAAATTCACTGATAAATGTGTATATAGCACTTGTGATTAATAACTTGGGGTGAAACTGTCCAGTGTTGGTATTTATTCTGAATGTGTGTGAAAATTAGGGCAAGAGACAATATTCACAAATATCAGAATAAAACAATTAGAATTGCCTTAGTAAAATTAGTTACTGTCTTGTGTTAAGAGTACTATGGGCTAATTTTATTCGATACCTGTGTCATGATCGTCACCACCACCAACACGCCTTATGTTATATCATTGTCTTCCTCTTTCCTTATCTTGTAAGATCGAGCAAAGGATATTCTTAATCTGTTTCCCATCCTTTTACTTGGCTACATGTCCTGTGGCAGTCCATTGTCTCAATTAGACGTCCAATCCATCTTCTTTGCATTTACGTTACAGACTCAATTACATCTTCTGCTCAGGCTGCACCCAGAGTAGATTAATTTATTTGTTTTTCTGTCATTCTTAAGAATTCCCAATAACCATGTCTCCTTTGCTAGTTTACCAAAAGTATGGCAGGCTATTATTATTCTTCTTTTAATTTATTTTGCTATCTTTTCGGTCGTCAATGACAGCCTCAAATACAGAAACTACTCTGTTGGTTCTGTGATTTCATTGTTAATGTGTACAACTTTTTTTCGGTGCATTGATTATACCTTATTTTAGTCTTAACTGGAGTGATGTTTCAGGTCTACTTTCAGACTTGCTCTGTTATGTTTTGAAACAATATAATGAAGGGATAGTTGCTACTCACCAGAGAGAGGAGATGCTGAGTCGCAGAAAGGCACACCACAAAGACTGTCACACAATTAGCTTTCAGCCAAGAAGGCTCTTGTCAAAAATAGACAACATACACGTACACACATGACCACAGTATCTGGCAGCTGGAGCCAAATTGCAAGCAGCAGGGCATAGTGGGAGATGCAACCAGATGGGAGTACAGAGGAGGCTGGAGTGGAGAGGGGGAGGGGTAGCAAGGTAGGGATGGGGGACGGCAAAGTGCTGCTGGGAGTGTCCAGGGACAAGGTGGAGAGAGGGTAAGGCAGCTAGGTGCGGTCAGGAGGTTAGACAGATGGTTGGGGGAGGGGGGGGGGGGAGGGTAGCGGAAAAGGAGGGTAGAAAAGAACTGCGGGTGCGTTGGTACACTAGAGGACTGCGTAGTGCTGGGTTGGGAACAGGGAAGGGGCTAGAGGGTCAGGACAAAGACTAATGGAAGTGGAAGCCAGGAGGGTTATGGGAACATGGGATATATTGCAGGGAGAGTTCCCACGTGTTCAATTCAGAAAATCTGGTATTGGTGGGAAGGATCCATATGGCACGGGCTGTGAAGCACTCACTGAAATGAAGGACATCGTGTTGGGTGGTGTGCTCAACAACAGGGTGGTCCAGTTTTCTGAATTGTGCAAGTGGGAACTCTCCCTGGAATATATCCGATATTCCCGTAACCCTCCTGCTCTCAACCTTCGTTGATCATTCTCCTTAACCATCTAGCCCCTTCCCTGTTCCTATTCCAGCACTACACAGCCCTCTATTCCACCAGTGCACCAGTCTCTTTAATTCTCTCCTTTTCTGCTAACCCCCCTCTCTCCCCTGCCCACCATCTAACCTCCCAACTCCACCTATCTGCCCCACTCTCCACCATGTCCCTGTATGTTCCCAGCAGTGCTTTACCATCCCCCACCTCTATCCTGCTATACTCCCCCTCCCCAGCCTCCTCCTTAACCCCCTCCTCCAGCCTCCTCCTTAACCCTCCTCCCCCAGCCTCCTCCTTAACCCTCCTCCCCCAGCCTCCTCCTTAACCCTCCTCCCCCAGCCTCCTCCTTAACCCTCCTCCCCCAGCCTCCTCCTTAACCCTCCTCCCCCAGCCTCCTCCTTAACCCTCCTCCCCCAGCCTCCTCCTTAACCCTCCTTCCCCAGCCTCCTCCTTAACCCCTCTCCCCTAGCCTCCTCCTTAACCCCTCTCCCCTAGCCTCCTCCTTAACTGCCCTCCCCCCTAGCCTCCTCCTTAACTGCCCTCCCCCCAGCCTCCTCCTTAACTGCCCTCCCCCCAGCCTCCTCCTTAACTGCCCTCCCCCCAGCCTCCTCCTTAACCCCCCTCCCCCAGCCTCCTCCTTAACCCCCCTCCCCCAGCCTCCTCCTTAACCCCCCTCCCCCAGCCTCCTCCTTAACCCCCCTCCCCTAGCCTCCTCCTTAACCCCCCTCCCCTAGCCTCCTCCTTAACCCCCCTCCCCTAGCCTCCTCCTTAACCCCCCTCCCCTAGCCTCCTCCTTGACCCCCCTCCCCTAGCCTCCTCCTTGACCCCCCTCCCCTAGCCTCCTCCTTGACCCCCCTCCCCTAGCCTCCTCCTTGACCCCCCTCCCCCAGCCTCCTCCTTGACCCCCCTCCCCCAGCCTCCTCCTTGACCCCCCTCCCCCAGCCTCCTCCTTGACCCCCCTCCCCCAGCCTCCTCCTTGACCCCCCTCCCCCAGCCTCCTCCTTGACCCCCCTCCCCCAGCCTCCTCCTTGACCCCCCTCCCCCAGCCTCCTCCTTGACCCCCCTCCCCCAGCCTCCTCCTTGACCCCCCTCCCCCAGCCTCCTCCTTGACCCCCCTCCCCCAGCCTCCTCCTTGACCCCCCTCCCCCAGCCTCCTCCTTGACCCCCCTCCCCCAGCCTCCTCCTTGACCCCCCTCCCCCAGCCTCCTCCTTGACCCCCCTCCCCCAGCCTCCTCCTTGACCCCCCTCCCCCAGCCTCCTCCTTGACCCCCCTCCCCCAGCCTCCTCCTTGACCCCCCTCCCCCAGCCTCCTCCTTGACCCCCCTCCCCCAGCCTCCTCCTTGACCCCCCTCCCCCAGCCTCCTCCTTGACCCCCCTCCCCCAGCCTCCTCCTTGACCCCCCTCCCCCAGCCTCCTCCTTGGCCCCCCTCCCCCAGCCTCCTCCTTGGCCCCCCTCCCCCAGCCTCCTCCTTGGCCCCCCTCCCCCAGCCTCCTCCTTGGCCCCCCTCCCCCAGCCTCCTCCTTGACCCCCCTCCCCCAGCCTCCTCCTTGACCCCCTCCCCCTTAACCCCCCCAGCCTCCTCTTTGACCCCCCTCCACCAGCCTCCTCTTTGACCCCCCTCCACCAGCCTCCTCTTTGACCCCCCTCCACCAGCCTCCTCTTTGACCCCCCTCCACCAGCCTCCTCCTTGACCCCCCTCCACCAGCCTCCTCCTTGACCCCCCTCCACCAGCCTCCTCCTTGACCCCCCTCCACCAGCCTCCTCCTTGACCCCCCTCCACCAGCCTCCTCCTTGACCCCCCTCCACCAGCCTCCTCCTTGACCCCCCTCCACCAGCCTCCTCCTTGACCCCCCTCCACCAGCCTCCTCCTTGACCCCCCTCCACCAGCCTCCTCCTTGACCCCCATCCACCAGCCTCCTCCTTGACCCCCATCCACCAGCCTCCTCCTTGACCCCCATCCACCAGCCTCCTCCTTGACCCCCCCCCCCCCCCCCATACCGTGAGTGGCAATTATCGTTTTCATTGTATTGTTACATTCCATCCTCCATTTTTGAGTGTTTCTTTATGTTAAGTTTTTCTTTTATTTATTTAACTTTGCGTCCACTGTAGCAGAATGTACAATATTACCATCAAAAAGAAGGCAATTCAAATCTCTGCCAATACATTTATCTGACTTTCCTCACTTTAGTGGTCCAAAATAGGAGAATGGCCAGTTTATGGCAAAATATTTTATCTCAAAAAATTCTACATTGACCTAGAATCATTGAGGACAACTAGAAGAATTATTGAGAAGTAAAGCCCATTTTTACATAAGCAACTACTTGTTATAAGTGCAAGTCACATGCTTGCAAGTAAATTAACATGTAACCACATGTAGGATGGTGATGTCAGTGATCAATTGGCTTTGTGAGTATGTAGTTTTAGGATTTTGAGTATGCTGAAGACTGCACATGCAGAAACAAGCCACTGTGGCATTGTCTGCTAACACAGGAAGTCAACTTATCCTTGCCATGCTCACTCCTTGTACACTAATGGATTTTGTGATTTTATATTTTCTTAATCTTTATTTTGTTTGCTTTGTTGTTGTGACATGGCAATGGTTGCAAAGTTGCAAAGTATGTTTTTTCCTATTGGTGTTCTTCCACAAGAGATAGGAAATACTGGAATGTAAAAAGGTGTTGAAGTTTTACAATACATGGACAAAAAAAAGGCTTACACTGTACACAAACAAGAAAGAAAATAGGTAAATAGGTTTTTTAGTAAAATTGATTCAGCAGTGAAAAGATTAGATCTGTTAAACAAGAGAAATAAAACAATGAAAAATCCAGGGTGGGAAAATGACAATATATGAAAAGGATATTTGTTCTGCATGCCAACTAGCTCTGCAGATGATGAAGAAATTGAAGAAACGTATGAGGAAATAAAAGAAATTATTCAGATAGTGAAGGGAGACGAAAATTTAATAGTCATGGGTGACTGGAATTCGGTAGTGGGAAAAGGGAGAGAAGGAAACGTAGTAGGTGAATATGGATTGGGGCTAAGAAATGAAAGAGGAAGCCGCCTGGTAGAATTTTGCACAGAGCACAACTTAATCATAGCTAACACTTGGTTCAAGAATCATAAAAGAAGGTTGTATACATGGAAGAAGCCTGGAGATACTGACAGGTTTCAGATAGATTATGTAATGGTAAGACAGAGATTTAGGAACCAGGTTTTAAATTGTAAGACATTTCCAGGATCAGATGTGGACTCTGACCACAATCTATTGGTTATGAACTGAAACTGAAGAAACTGCAAAAATGTGGGAATTTAAGGAGATGGGACCTGGATAAACTGACTAAACCAGAGGTTGTACAGAGTTTCAGGGAGAGCATAAGGGAACAATTGACAGGAATGAGGGAAAGAAATACAGTAGAAGAAGAATGGGTAGCTTTGAGAGATGAAATAGTGAAGACAGCAAAGGACCTAGTAGGTAAAAAGACGAGGGCTAGTAGAAATCCTTGGGTAACAGAAGAAATATTGAATTTAATTGATGAAAGGAGAAAATATAAAAACACAGTAAATGAAGCAGGCAAAAAGGAATACAAACTTCTCAAAAATGAGATCGACAGGAAGTGCAAAATGGCTAAGCAGGGATGGCTAGAGGACAAAAGTAAGGATGTAGAGGCTTATCTCACTAGGGGTAAGATAGATACTGCCTATAGGAAAATTAAAGAGACCTTTGGAGAAAAGAGAATCACTTGTATGAATATCAAGAGCTCAGATGGAAACCCAGTTCTAAGCAAAGAAGGGAAAGCAGAAAGGTGGAGGGAGTATATAGAGGGTCTATACAAGTGCAATGTACTTGAGGACAATATTATGGAAATGGAAGAGGATGTAGATGAAGATGAAATGGGAGATCTGATACTGCGTGAAGAGTTTGACAGAGCACTGAAAGACCTGAGTCGAAACAAGGCCCCGGGAGTAGACAACATTCCATTAGAACTACTGACGTCCTTGGGAGAGCCAGTCCTGACAAAACTCTACCATCTGGTGAGCAAGATGTATGAGACAGGTGAAATACCCTCAGACTTCAAGAAGAATATAATAATTCCAATCCCAAAAAAGGCAGGTGCTGACAGATGTGAAAATTACTGACCAATCAGTTTAATAAGTCACAGATGCAAAATACTAACGCGTATTCTCTACAGACAAATGGAAAAACTGGTAGAAGCTGACCTCGGGGAAGATCAGTTTGGATTCCGTAGAAATATTGGAACACGTGAGGCAATACTGACACTACGACTTATCTTAGAAGAAAGGTTAAGGAAAGGCAAACCTATGTTTCTAGCATTTGTAGACTTAGAGAAAGCTTTTGACAGTGTTGACTGGAATACTCTCTTTCAAATTCTAAAGGTGGCAGGGGTAAAATACATGGAGTGAAAGGCTATTTACAATTTGTACAGAAACCAGAGGGCAGTTATAAGAATCGAGGGGCATGAAAGCGAAGCAGTGGTTGGGAAGGGAGTGAGACAGGGTTGTAGCCTCTCCCCGATGTTGTTCAATCTGTATCTTGAGCATGCAGTGAAGGAAACAAAAGAAAAATTCGGAGTAGGTATTAAAATCCATGGAGAAGAAATAAAAACTTTGAGGTTTGCCGATGACATTGTAATTCTGTCAGAGACAGCAAAGGGCTTGGAAGAGCAGTTGAACAGAATGGACAGTGTCTTGAAATGAGCATGTAAGATGAATGCCAACAAAACCAAAACGAGGATAAAGGAATGTAATCAAATTAAATCAGGTGATGCTGAGGGAATTAGATTAGGAATGAGACACTTACAGTAGCAGATGAGTTTTGCTATTTGGGGAGCAAAATAACAGATGATGGTCGAAGTAGAGAGGATATAAAATGTAGACTGGCAATGGCAAGGAAAGCATTTCTGAAGAAGAGAAATTTGTTAACATCGAGTATAGATTTAAGTGTCAGGAAGTTGTTTCTGAAAGTATTTGTATGGAGCGTAGCTATGTATGAAAGTGAAACATGGATGATAACTAGTTTGGACAAGAAGTGAATAGAAACTTTTGAAATGTGGTGCTACAGAAGAATGCTGAAGATTAGATGGGTAGATCATATAACTAATGAGGAGGTATTGAATAGGATTGGGGAGAAGAGAAGTTTGTGGCACAACTTGACTAGAAGAAGGGGTCGGTTGGTAGGGCATGTTCTGAGGCATCAAGGGATCACCCATTTAGTATTGGAGGGCAGTGTGGAGGGTAAAAATCGTAGAGGGAGACCGAGAGATGAATACACTAAACAGCTTCAGAAGGATGTAGGTTGCTGTAGGTACTGGGAGATGAAGCAGCTTGCACAGGATAGAGTAGCATGGAGAGCTGCATCAAACCAGTCTCAGAACTGAAGACCACAACAACAACAACATCATTTGTTCTGTACCTTATAGCAGAGATGTTGAGCCAGAGATAGGCACAAGAAAAGACTGTCAAATAAGTAAGCTTGTGGCCAAAAAGCCTTCATTGAAATTAGACAACACACACACACACACACACACACACACACACACACACACACACACGCACGCACGCACGCGGACGCAAACGCAACTCACACACACACGTACCCTTAGTCTCTGGCTGCCGAGGCCAGACTCACAAGAGAAATAGAGAAATAATTTTTGATGTTGCTTGGCACTTGGAAAGAAAACAATATACAATGGATAAAGTAGAAAGATGCTATATACAGCCATCTAAATATTTTGTGACGTGTTTTTAAATAGGAGTCCATATTTCCTTGAATAAATAAATGTGGATGTTTTGATTTGTTTGGATGATATGTTTCCTATTCTTTCAGCTCTCACAAGTATGAAGAACTTAATATACAACCTTAGTCAAGCACATCCACTAAGAATTTAGCATTGGTTCTCAATAAATTCTGTTATCATTGGTTATTGTTACAATCTGTTACAATACTTTGATTCTTTGGTTCGTCATAATTTCAATTTCATCTGGCAAACTGCATAGAAAACGTCTCTCCCAACATGTGCAGTTTTGACGCTGACATGTCAACAAAAATATCCACTCAGGACATGTGAGACAGGGTACACACACACAAAATGCCAGGGGTGCTGCAGTACACCCACTTGCCACAAGTAATCAATTGAGACAAGGAAGTCACTCATGTGAAAGAGGCTTTAGTAGTATAAACACCTGATCAGTAGCCGAAGTTCTTATCACAAAACCAGCCCCTCAGAGGGCTCGCAACTCTGTGGTGAGTTTGTGCTTGGTTACCGTGGGTCCCCAGCTGTTTGTAGCACCTTTTGTGTTCCATGCCGCCTGTCTACGCTCCTGTTATTGTGCCACGTATCGTGATAAGCGGGCCTTTCATTAGATCTGGTGAAGTGCCCTACTCTGTTATTCGCAAGTTACTGGTCAGTCAAAAGTGCTGCATTTTACCACCTGGCACTTGCTCCACAAAGGGCAGGGCCAAGTAGACTTGTGACCTCAAATTCAGCACCACGGTTGTAAAATCATTCAGTGTCATTACAGCATCCCCGTCTCCTTCTCATCCAGCTGTGCAACGATCCACCAAATCTTTGCCTCCGGTGGTGAAATCACCTGCTACACAACCAGAAGGTCAGAAAGGACAGAAGGAATACTCCCGTGAAAACTTTTATATTCTTCCAGCCAACAAACATTTGAGTCTTCAATTGGCAACCACAAAGGCTCCAAGATATCAAACAAAGAGAAACGGTCTTCTCCTTCACTAAATCTGAGATACTCTACAATGTGTCGCTGCATTATAGCTTCACCTGGCTGACCTCCATTTTACCAGTGTGCACTGCCAACTGTTTTTATGCACTGGAGTCCACAGGCCAACCAAGTGAGAATGCGGTTGCCTCTGTAGATGTCATGAGTCTTCGAGGGCTGGCACTCAGCAGCCATCGAGGTGACAACCCTTTATTTTTGCCCCCCTCCCCTTTCTCTGTCATGAATCTCCTCCGATGGAATGTTCGTGGCATTAGATCCAACAATTACGGGTGCTCTTGGAATCGCAGCGTCCAGTTGTTTTCTGCCTCCGGGAAACAAAATTGCATTGTCATGACTGCTTTGACCTCTCACAGTTCTTTCCAGTCTGCTTTGACTTTCCCCCCAAGGACAGCATTCCATCTCATTAGGGTGTCATGCTGCTTATCTGGGATGATGCACATAGTCAAACCATTGTACTGAACACTGGGCTGCAAGCTGTTGCAGTCTGCATTTTTTTTCTGCTCTTTGTAACGTCTATATATCCTTCTGTCATTCAGTGTCATCAGGGGAGACTTCCTCCAATTTAATGGTCAACTCCCTCACCCCCTTTTGCTGCTCGGTGACTTTAACACACATTGTCCCCTCTGGGGCTCTTCCAGAACCTGTCTGCTTGTGCGCTTTTGGCTGACCTTTTCAATCAACTCAATCTCATCTGACTTAACACTAGAGCCCCAACGTCCTTTCCATACTCGACGCACACCTGTTCCCACTTGGATCCCTCGTTCTGCACTGCCCAGTTCTCCTGTCATCTCGAGTGGTCCGTCCTCTCCGACACATACTCGTGTGATCGCCAAACAACATTTCCCCAGTTGTGATGACTGTGTAGAATGGCTTACAAACGTTATCCTTGTTGCTGCAGAACATTCCATTCCTCACACTTCATCTTTACTGTGCTGTGTCCCAGCCCCTAGCTGGACTGAGGTGTGCTACGACACAATTCGTGTGTGGAGACGTGCTCTCCGCATTTTTAACCATCACCATATGATGGCAAACTGTTTTTGTTATAAATATTTGCGTGTGCGGTGTCATTGCAGCCTATAGCAACCTAGCTGGATTTTATTTACTAGTCCTTTTAACAGTTCATGCCACTTCCTCTTCCATCGTGTGAGCCAGTCTCTAGCGACTCTTTGGGACTGAGGTCCATTCCCCAATCACTGTAAGTTTCTCGACCTTCACACGGAACTTAGTAATAGTACCTTTGCGTATATGATGGCTCTTGGACTGACTGTGGCGTCGGGTGTGCCTTCACCGTTGGCACTGACAATTTTTGGTATTGGCTTCCAGCACACTGCTCAATATTTATTGCAGAGCTCTTCACCCTATATCAGGCAACGCAATACAGCTGCTGACACAGGCTTTTCAATTCTGTCATATTCTCTGATTCTCTCAGTGCCCTTTAGAGCCTCTGTGTGCTGTACACAGTCCATTCTTTAATGCAACAGGTTGAAGAAAACCTCCACTTGCTCACTCCTGAGGGAGATGATGTGATGTTCGTGTGGGTTCCCGGTCTCGTCGGTCTGATGGGAAACGAATCTGCTAATCCTGCTGCCAAGGCTGCATTCCTCCTACCTCGGCTACCAAGTTCTTCCATTCCATCCTATTATCTCCGTGTTGCTGTCTGTCAGAAGGTGATGTCACTTTCGTGTCACCACTGGTCTTCTGTTCATGGGAACATGCTCCGGGGGATTAAACCTCCCCCAGAGGCTTGGCTGACCCCCTCTCGGCCCTCACGCCATGAGGAGATCATTTTAGCTGGGTCACATTTTGGGCACTGTCATTTTAGCCGTCATCATTTGTTAAGTGGTGATCCCTCACCACCTTGTGCTCATTGTCATCAACCTTTGATAGTGTGCCATTTCCTGACCGAATGCCCTTTTTTTTTAACCACTTACATTTCAATGTATATTTGCCTTCTGAGTTATTGGGCATTTTTACGAACGACCTGTCAACCACATTTTACTTTTTATCTGTCATAGCAGTATAGCAGTGGACATTATTTAATCTTTAGTTCAGGACCCCAGTGTGTCTACAGCATATTTGTGGGCCTTTCTCCAAAAGGAAGTCCTTGTTCTTAGCTCTCTTTCCTCTCACTGGCTGCGCTTAACGTGTAGTAATTTTTTAATCCTTTTTTTGTATTACTGTGTTGAGGTTCTGACATGGGCGCTTATGACCTTAGTTGGTTTTGCACTCTAAAACAAAACAAAACAAAACAAAACAAAACAAAACAAAACAAAACAGTCGCCAAACCAAAATAGATGGAAAGATTTGTAACTGTCCCATGTTGCTGTGAAGTGTAAAAGGAGATAATGATTAGTGTGTCACTGCCCACACAAGACAATAGTTATTTTTTCTTACTTTATTATTATATTCTGTTATTTGTAAAAATGATATATTAATCCTAAATCTTGGAAACATATGTTATTTGTAAAAATAGTACCCTAATCTTAAATCTTAAAAACATATAAAGCAAATGATAATGTTAACAAAGAGATAGAGGGGCTGGCCAGTACTTACCTCAGCTCAGTACAGCCGATAGATACACATAAAACAGAACCGAAAATTTGCGTTCCAAGCTTTCGGAACAAATGTTCCTTCATCGCGGAGGAGAGAGGGGAAAGAAAGGGAAGAAGGGAAAGGAGATTCAGTTACTCACAACCCAGGTTATGAAGCAACAGGGAAAGGAAAATAGGGAGGGTAGCAAGGATGGAGGCATGGTTGTCAGAGGGAAGCCAAAGATATTCTACTGTAAGTACTGTGCCAGCTTCAAACCAAAGAGGATGCATACAGAAGTAAAGAGGTATATAGTATAAAGATAAACACAACTATGTAGGATGAAAAGATGCGTGAATGGCTAAAGAGGAAAGGGAAAGAGGATAAGACTGAAGAGTAAATGGGAGTGAGGTTGTTTAACGTAGGTTCACTCCAGGGGGATGGCGGGATGAAAGGATGTGTTGGAGTGCAAGTTCCCATCTCCGCAGTTCAGAGGGACTGGTGTTGGGTGGGAGAAGCCAAATAGCACACACGGTGTAGCAGGTTCCTACGTCCCTAGAATTATGCTGGAGGGCATGCTCCGCTACTGGGTATTGGGCATCCCCTAGGCGGACAGTTCGTCTGTGTCCGTTCATGCGCTCAGCCAGTTTAGTTGTTGTCATGCCGATGTAAAAGGCTGTGCAGTGCAGGCATGTCAGTTGATAAATGACATGTGTAGTTTTACACGTGGCCCTGCCTTGAATTGCGTATGTTTTACCAGTAGCGGGGCTGTAGTAGGTGGTTGTGGGGGGATGCATGGGGCAGGTTTTGCGGCGGGGTCGGTTACAGGGGTAGGAACCGCTGGGTAGAGAAGGTAGTCTGGGAATATTGTAGGGTTTAACAAGGATGTTACGGAGGTTAGGGGGGGCGACGAAAAGCAACTCTGGGTGGTGTGGGGAGAATTTTGTCAAGGGATGATCTCATTTCAGGGGTTGACTTGAGAAAGTCGTATCCCTGGCGGAGTAATTTGTTGATGTTTTTGAGGCCAGGATAATATTGGGTGACAAGGGGGATGCTTCTGTGTGGTCTGGGGGTAGTCCCAATTCAGTCCTAAACCTCTCATCCAGATCCCCCTCTCCTCCAGAGACATCTGTTCTATCAAAAGGCTCAACCTTTAGCCCCACGCCTAAATTCAACCACACTGTCCTGGTTAAAGATCTCCTCTCATTTACCCGGAACCTCAACTGGAAATATCACTTCACTACCCAAACACAGCCCCCAAATACTTACCCAGTGTTGAACCCTGTCTAGAACAGTTCCGACTGCCTTCTCAAAGGGATCCTCCTCCCCTCCCCCAAAACCATCCCTTGCAGACATTTCAGGAATTCCTCACATCCAGTGTTGCCTCCCAGTCCTTCTTGAAGAACATCCCGACAACCCCCAACATCACCCCAGCTGAGTCCCGTGCCATTAAGGAGCTGAAAATAGACCGCTCTATTGTCATCCTCCCGGCAGATAAAGGCTCCACAACTGTTGTACTTGACCGTGTGGAGTATGTGGCAGAAGGACTGCGTCAACTCTCCGACACCTCAACCTACAAAGCTGTTACCCAGGATCCCATTCCCTCCATCCAGACTGACCTGCAAAACATCCTAAAAATCCAAGGTCCCTCACAAGGCCTCACAACGGCTTCCATAGACTTACTCACTCCACCTGAGCCACGTACCCCTACCTTCTACCTATTACCCAAAATCCACAAAGAGAACCATCCTGGCCGTCCCATTGTAGCAGGCTTCAAAGCCTCAACCGAACGTATCTCAGCTCTGGTAGACCAGCACCTCCAACCTATCACCCGCAGACTCCCATCCTACATCAAAGACACAAACCACTTCCTAGAACGCCTCAAATCCATTCCCACCCCTCTCCCACCTGAAACCTTTCTTGTCACCATAGATGCTACATCCCTTTACACAAACATCCCACATACCCATAGTCTCTCTGCCCTTGAGCACTACCTCTCCCAACGCCCACCCGAAGATCTTCCAAAAACCTCGTTCCTTATCACACTTACCAACTTCATCCTCACCCATAATTACTTCACTTTTGAAGGCCAGACCTACAAACAAATCAGGGGAACGGCCATGGGAACCAGGATTGCTCCGTCCTATGCCAACCTCTTCATGGGCCGCATGGAGGAGGCTTTCCTGAAGACCCAACAGCTGCTTCCCCTGGCCTGGTATAGGTTTATAGATGACATCTTTGTGGTCTGGACTCATGGTGAAGAAACACTCCTTAATTTCCTCCATAACCTCAACTCCTTTTCGAATCTGAATTTCACCTGGTCCTTCTCCAAAACCCTAGCCACCTTCCTGGATGTTGACCTTCATCTTGTTGAAGCTCACATCCACACCTCTGTCCATATCAAACCCACAAACAAACAACAGTACCTTCACTTTGATAGCTGCCATCCTTTCCACATCAAACGCTCCCTTCCCTACAGCCTAGGTATTCGTGGCAAACGTATCTGCTCCAGTGACGAATCCCTCAACAATTACACCAATAACCTTACCAGTGCTTTCCTCTCCCGCAACTATCCTGCAGACCTTGTCCACAAACAGATTTCCCGAGCAATACATTCCTCCCCGTCCAACAACAATGTTCCTACCCCCAGACCACACAGAAGCATCCCCCTTGTCACCCAATATTATCCTGGCCTCAAAAACATCAACAAATTACTCCGCCAGGGATATGACTTTCTCAAGTCAACCCCTGAAATGAGATCATCCCTTGACAAAATTCTCCCCACACCACCCAGAGTTGCTTTTCGTCGCCCCCCTAACCTCCGTAACATCCTTGTTAAACCCTACAATATTCCCAGACTACCTTCTCTACCCAGCGGTTCCTACCCCTGTAACCGACCCCGCAGCAAAACCTGCCCCATGCATCCCCCCACAACCACCTACTCGAGCCCCGCTACTGGTAAAACATATGCAATTCAAGACAGGGCCACGTGTAAAACTACACATGTCATTTATCAACTGACATGCCTGCACTGCACAGCCTTTTACATCGGCATGACAACAACTAAACTGGCTGAGCGCATGAACGGACACAGACGAACTGTCCGCCTAGGGGATGCCCAATACCCAGTAGCGGAGCATGCCCTCCAGCATAATTCTAGGGACGTAGGAACCTGCTACACCGTGTGTGCTATTTGGCTTCTCCCACCCAACACCAGTCCCTCTGAACTGCGGAGATGGGAACTTGCACTCCAACACATCCTTTCATCCCGCCATCCCCCTGGAGTGAACCTACGTTAAACAACCTCACTCCCATTTACTCTTCAGTCTTATCCTCTTTCCCTTTCCTCTTTAGCCATTCACGCATCTTTTCATCCTACATAGTTGTGTTTATCTTTATACTATATACCTCTTTACTTCTGTATGCATCCTCTTTGGTTTGAAGCTGGCACAGTACTTACAGTAGAATATCTTTGGCTTCCCTCTGACAACCATGCCTCCATCCTTGCTACCCTCCCTATTTTCCTTTCCCTGTTGCTTCATAACCTGGGTTGTGAGTAACTGAATCTCCTTTCCCTTCTTCCCTTTCTTTCCCCTCTCTCCTCCGCGATGAAGGAACATTTGTTCCGAAAGCTTGGAACGCAAATTTTCGGTTCTGTTTTATGTGTATCTATCGGCTGTACTGAGCTGAGGTAAGTACTGGCCAGCCCCTCTATCTCTTTGTTAGTATTTGTTTCACATCTTTATATGAGATTTTCCATTAATCAAATGATAATGTTATATGTTTGAGTAAATAAGTAGCATGGAGGAACAAAGATGCACCAGGAAAGATGTAAATTTGATAAAGTATAAAATAATGTCCATCCTTAGACCCAAGGTGAGCATGTTTATGTTATGACAGAAAGATATAGTGGCTGCATGTTTCCTGAATGATCCACTGGATGTGCACTGTGTAACGGTGGATTTTCCATCTGAGCGTATACCTGCATGAGAACAGTTTGTCAACATTATGGGAGTGTGTTCTGTCAGAGTGACTAAGCATAGAGGAACAGCTGAGTTCATAGAATGAGATTTTCACTCTGCAGCGGAGTGTGTGCTGATATGAAGCTTCCTGGCAGATCAAAACTGTGTGCCGGATCGAGACTCGAACTCGGGACCTTTGCCTTTCGTGGGCAAGTGCTGTACCATCTGAGCTACCCAAGCATGACTCTCACCCCGTCCTCACAACTTTACTTCCACCAGTACCTCGTCTCCTACTTTACAAACTTCACAGTAGCTCTCCTGCGAACCTTGCAGAACTAGCATTCCTGGTAGAAAAGATATTGTGGAGACATGGCTTAGCCACAGCCTGGGGGATGTTTCCAGAATGAGATTTTCATTCTGCCATAGATATTTCATAGGAGTTACATTTTTTAAAAAGCGATATCAGTGTGATGTGAAAATATGATTTGTTAATATAATTGAAAAAAAGATGGCTTTGGAGATATGAATGTGAGCCATGCCCAGAACAGATATGCCCTCCAGATTAATGGCAGATGGCCTGGCACACCAGCCAAACTGTGTGTGGTTTTTAGTCAGTTTTTCACACTTGTATAGGTGTCTAGCAGGATGGTAGTCCACAAGGCTTGTTCCTCATCTCTCTCACACACAAATAACTAAGATACAGCTACACAGAGCAAAATTTGCACAGTTTGCAGACAAATACTGCACAAAAATTTCTCACTATGGAGTAGTTGTTGATGTTTGGGGTGAGAGGAATGGCACCCATACCGGAGTAAAAAGAAAAAGTAATTGCCAAATTGTAGGTAGATGATTTCCCATCATTAGTGGAGCATACCACAGATGAAACAGAAAAAAATGAAGAAGGTTGTGTAGTGAACATCATGGAAACACTAAACCTCATAAATGTTTCTGGTAAATCCAAGACATTAACTCATAGTCACTACCAAACTGCAAAGCATCTTTCAAAAACTGAGAGTCATGTCACTATTGCAAAATGGTTTTTGCAGCTCAGGTATTGAAGAGCATAAAAGAATGAGCCATTTGAAGATAAGTGGCTTAGAGGGGTCCAGTAAATATCCTCATTGGTCTGTGGAGCAGTGGTGGAAATGGCTTTCAGGAAATGTGTTGTCACACTGTAAAAGTGTTACTTATAAGGGGCGAGGTGAACCTAGCATGTGCCTGCAAATGCTATGTATCTGAGAGTCTTGTGGTTACAGTGGAACTGGTTGAAAGTGATGTAATGGCCTGAGGGCGTTTTCACTAATTTCAGTAAAAACCATCAGCTTTGACTGACAAGAAAACAAATTAAAGTGTGTATGAAAACAGTTTATAGACGACAAAAAACATGTTACACTATGCCAAATATTTGAATGTGCATATTTTTGGTACCTGCCTGTTAACACTATCCTTACAAAGGAAGAATTGTTGCATCATCATTCAAAGAAAAAGCCTGTTCAGTGCCTGAGTCTTACTCGTATTAAACATTTTTGGGGTGTGGTAGAGTGTCTGTTGCATATCCGATAAAAAGAACTAATGAAGCTTCAGAAAAACCGGAAACAAATCTCATCTTCACAGTATCAAAGTATCAAGTAAGTGATAGGAGTTCTACATGCCATTAATCATATGACGGATATCTTTTGAGGGAAAAGTAGAATGTTTGGTGACTAGGAGTTGTACCAGTTTGTGTTGCTAGTGTAAAATGTTTCACTTAGAAATGAAAGTTAAGTTTTTTTAATAGTTTGACTCTGTTTCCCTCTTCTTTCAGATTGATCTCCTGAAGACCATATAACACACAACATTATTTCCATTGCAATAATTACCACTAGATTCCTCTTTGTTGCTTGTTGTATCTGTACTGGTCAATATTGTTGTTTATGATAAATTTATTGTGATGGTATGTAAAACACATATACTCTGTTTCAGAAATGGCTTAATATGTAGAAATTATTCCACCAGCCATTTTCATTTCTCCATGATGATTCTTTCACTCTGAAATGGAGCCTGCAATGTTTTGAAACTACTTTGCAGATGAGAAGTTCCCAGAATGAATTTTCAGTCTCCAGTGGAGTGTGCACTGATTTGAAACATCCTGGCAGATTAAAACTGCGTGCCAAGCTTTAACTCGAACCTGATGCATTTGTTTTTTTTTTTTCTTTTTTTTTCGGGCAAGTGCTCTGTGCCCAAACTATCCATCTAGGACTCATGATCTGCCTAGACAGCTTCACTTCCTCATGAAAGGCAAAGTTCCTAGGTTTGAGTCCTGGTCGGACACACAGTTTTAATCTGCCACGAAGTTTCACATCGGAGCACACTCAACTGCAGAATGAAAACTCCATTCTGTAAGTTTCGCAGGAGAGATTGTGTGAAATTTGGAAGGTAGGGGATGAGGTACTGGCAGAGGTAGAGCTGTGAGTTGTACTGGGACAGCTTATTCAGTAGAGCAGTTGCCCGTGAAAGGCAGAGTTTGCAGGATTGAGTCCCTCTCTGGCACAGTTTTAATCTTCCGGGAAGTTTTATTTTCATAGTGATTTTGCTATTTTCTTAACTGATAATGTCCCAACTTATTACCTGTTGCAGTTTGCGGACATTGTGCCGAGCTCTGACTGTTGCTGCAAAAAACCTGTGTGGGTCGGTGCCACGTTCTCTGTATGAAGCCTTTTGTATGAGCTTTTTAACACAGCTGGACTATAATTCTCATCCAGTTGTCGAGGGAGCTATAAGAGAGTAAGTAATAACACTATTATAAAAACTTGAAGTGATCACTAAAAACTAAAGCATTTCTGTAGTGTACTATTCACTTAAGTATAATTTTATTTTATGGTTATCACTTTGGTATCTCAATCCGAGACCACATTGCTCATAAATGGAGTACATAACCATTACATGTACGGAGAATACAGTTACGTTCAATTTTTAAGACTTATTTAACATTGGCCTTTTAGCTTTTCATTGGTGAGGGCGATGTGAGTACTTTGAAGATAACAGTGATGCAAAGGTTGACATTATGTAAAAACCACAACAGTCTATGATTGCAGGTATTGTTTTTTTGACTAACAGGTTTCATTTGTAGTGATCATATTGAGATTGACCTGCATTCTTGAAGTTAATGGAAAGGCAAGGACTTCAGGGACACAGATTAATCTGAAGATGGTCATTACAACTGAAACTGGTCATTGAATAAAACAGATACATACTTGCAGTTTTCAGATTTAATTTTTTCTTCTCCATGGCTCTTGACAAAACCGTTTGCTGTGTGCAGAATTTAATCGTGGAATAACTTTAGAATAATGATGAGTAAAGATATTAACTGTGTGGCTTATTTCAAAAAAAGTGTATTTTTGGATGGACATGTTATGGTGACCAACAGCCACTCTATGATTTGTTATTTGTCTGGATACATTTCAGGTGGTACTCATTTTCATCCAGAAGGGATTTTATAAAATATTTGTAGCATGAAAATGGGCAATGTGTGTTTATGTCAATGACAACGAATAAATAAGTGCTTGCTGTTAATCACTGCAAAATGACCCACCAAAAGTATATATTGGCTGTGAGGTATGATTCACTAAAAAGCTTCAAAGATATGTCCTTTTCTCCACTTGCTTTTTTTTTCCACAACTAAATTTTACACATTTTTATTTCCTTTCATTTGCAGTTGTACTCTTTCTATTTCTCACGAAGTTCTCATCTCTCTTTTATGCTGAGGGGGAAGTCCTGGGTCAAATTTAAATAATGCAAGGAGTAAATGAAGCAACTCACAACATACACTGCTGGGTGGGGTGAAGGGGGAGAGGGAGGCAATGCCCTCAAGGACAAGGCCATTTTATTGACAAGCAATGTGACAGCTTGTTCATCATTGTAGGAGTATTTGATACTAAAGGCAGACCAAATGAAACTCGTCACAGTAAAGGGTGAGGAAACAGTCGTATCAGTTCATTACGTAGCCCCCTCTGCGGCAGCACACCTGCATATTCTCACGTGCAA
The DNA here is from genome assembly GCF_021461395.2 of Schistocerca americana. Lineage (NCBI taxonomy): Eukaryota > Metazoa > Arthropoda > Insecta > Orthoptera > Acrididae > Schistocerca > Schistocerca americana. Next base: position 506,454,837 of record NC_060126.1, on the reverse strand, counting down.
ATGATCGTGAAGTTGCCAAATGTCATCCTATAATATATTGTCCCAAACATCTTGCTCCATTTGTTGCAGTTTGTCAACGGTTCTTGCAGTTCTGGAGATTGACTTAAGTTCCCATTTCGCCATGTCCTGTACTTGTTCATTTGGTGAGAAATATAGTGATCTCGTCGGCCGGGGCAGTCATTGTACACCACAAAGAGAACCTCGCATCGCACTTGCCGTATGTGGACATGCACTGTACTGCTGAAAAAGCACATTACCTTCATTTTTTTTAAAAAACTGACTGTAACACAAGGATAACAACCTGATGTGCATTTTATTGTGCAGTACCCTACATTACCCTGCAGAAACACCAAATGTGACAGCAAGTTGCAGCTAGACTGTGGTGAGGTGTTGTATTGGATGAATTGGGGGATAATAAAAATAAAGCAGGAGGGGGAACGGTGGCCAGTGACTGCAAAGGAAAGGCAACAGTCACACAGGACGGGACTCTGGCACTGGCAGACTAGCCCTGGTGTGAGAGAGCTGTGTGGTGCACAAAGATGTGGGAGGCTGAGGTCAGTGGGACTGCAGGATCAAAGGGTGGAGTGCAAGAACAGTCCTCATTACAGTAGTTTGGAGAACACGATTTGGGTTGTGAGATGGCAGCGACTGTGAAACAGCCACTGAAGTTTAACCTGCTGTTCTCTTGGGCATATTCAGCCACTGAGTGATGAAAGTTGCTCGTGGCCAGTACTCTGAGGTGGCCATTAATTCTGGTGGACGGCTCGTCGGTTGTCGTGACCACGTAAAAGGTCGTGCACGAGCTGCAACAGAGCTGATTCAGTATACAACATTATTGCTTGCAGTAGTGGCTCTGCCTGTGACTGGATATACCTGTGAAGGAACTGGAGTAGGATGTGTTCTGTAGGTGCACAGGACAGGTTTTGCACAGGAGTCTTCCACAGGCGTGTGATGCGTGTGTACAAGGATGGACAAGAATATTCTGTACTTTCGGTGGACAGTGGAGTACCACATGGGGTGTGGCAGGAAGCATTGGGGGTAAGATGTTCCTCATTTCTGGACGCGTATGTAGGTTGTCGAAGCCTTGGTGAAGTATGTCACTGAGTTGTTTGCTCTCCCAGCCAGTGGACTCCTTCCCTCCAACTGAGTCTTTCCCTTCTTCCTCCTTATCCCCTCATTTTTCCATCCAGTAAAATCCATCACAACAGTCTAGCTGCGGACATGTGAATGTTTGTGTGTGTATTTTATACTAGTTTGCTGTGTAGCAAATTATTCAGTCTTGTTTATGCGCCTGTCTACCATTGTGTGGTTAGTTATTACCATTACTTTCTCCGTTATTTATCATTTTTCTGTTGTCTTTGATGTTTAGATTTTACATCACATGCAACACATTATTTGGAGTACTCTAGAATTTCAATCTGTGCTATTTCTTCCATTTATTTCCTAGTTATTCCAGACACAATGTGTGTGTGTGTGTGTGTGTTTTTTTTTTTTTTTTTTTTTATTCGAAACCTTGTTTTCTGGTGACTTTTACATTATAAGCATTGTTTATTTTCTTCTTTTGGGAGTTTTCTATATTTGTAGTACTTATGACTTTGATTTCCTATTCATTCAAATTGTGTTGGAATTTGCAGTGCTGTGCTGTCAGGTAAAAAAGACACTGGAAATGAATTAAACAGACAGTTGCCAGTACCTGCGAAAGAGAACTTGTATGTTTGTGTTGAAGGATTTTGGATCCGAAAAGGAACTCTGGATCCATTTATTCCACAGAAGGTAATAAATATTTGTAATACTCATTTTGTACTTTGTAATGTAACTAAACTATGGAAAATCCAGGATGGAATGTAACAGTATTATGAAAAGGAAAGTTGCTGTCTTGTGTGTGTGTGTGTGTGTGTGTGTGTGTGTGTGTTTTTTGTCTTATTTTTGATGAGCACCTTGTCGGCCAAAACCTTATATTGTGACAGTCTTTTTTGTTGTGCCTATCTGCAACTCAGCATCTCCACTATATAATGAGTGGTAACTTTCGTTTTCATTATTTTATTGTAATGTAATTGGATAGATAAATTGGCGGTGGCAGGAGAACACAAATATAAAAGGTATTACGCATGCAGGCTTTCAGAGCCAGTGGCTCCTTTTCTGGCAGAATGGTTGAAGGGGAAGAAAGAGGGGTGAAGGGAAAGGACTGGAGAGGCTCAGTGAAAGGGGTACAGTGCAGAAAAGTCACCCAGAACCCATGCCTGGGGAGTCTTACTTCTAATTCCATCGAGTAAGTCTCTCCCAACCCAGTGTTGCGGGCAACTTTTCCGAACTCTGCCCATTTTCCTAAACCTCACCAGTGCGTTTCAATCACCTATCTTCTTTTCCCTTCAAACCTTCTGCGGGAAGGAGGAGCCACTAGCTCCGAAAGCTTGCATACGTAATACCTTTTATATTTGTGTTCTCCTGCCACTTGGTGAGCAGACTTTTTAGATATCCAATTACATTATATTTTCAATTTGTACTTTGTAATTGCATATAAGTGCAGTTGTAGATACTTAACAACCAATGACTGATAAGTGTACACGGTCAGAATGGTATCAGGAGCTCAGGCGGGTATCTGGGAGGCTATTCTTACACATAATATGAGAAATGCTAGGAATCAGAGAAAAATGGAATTATCCCCAAGAATTACCACAAAGGGGTGCAATATTCACAGAAACTGGCTATGGCTGTAGAGTGAACCACGCACGGTCCTGACTAGAAAGAGCATTTCACTGTCAGTGAGGAGGACTGGTGTTCACATCCAGAGGGTAAGGAAGCTGACAGCAAGAGAGGAGCCACTGTTGCGACCGCTACCTCGCCGAAACCTCGTCTACCTCAGATGGTGGCACCGGGTCTTCCCATTGGCGGGTTTATGGAGAAAGTTGACTTCTTTCAGTCAGCAATACTGTGGTGGTGTCCCTAGCTCAGCATAATAGTGTGTGGGAGCCAGCCACAAGTACTGCAGAGTGGTTGAGGTAACTGCTCACGTCAATGGCTGAGGGTAAATTTACAAGATGGAAGTACACTCCTGGAAATTGAAATAAGAACACCGTGAATTCATTGTCCCAGGAAGGGGAAACTTTATTGACACATTCCTGGGGTCAGATACATCACATGATCACACTGACAGAACCACAGGCACATAGACACAGGCAACAGAGCATGCACAATGTCGGCACTAGTACAGTGTATATCCACCTTTCGCAGCAATGCAGGCTGCTATTCTCCCATGGAGACGATCGTAGAGATGCTGGATGTAGTCCTGTGGAACGGCTTGCCATGCCATTTCCACCTGGCGCCTCAGTTGGACCAGCGTTCGTGCTGGACGTGCAGACCGCGTGAGACGACGCTTCATCCAGTCCCAAACATGCTCAATGGGGGACAGATCCGGAGATCTTGCTGGCCAGGGTAGTTGACTTACACCTTCTAGAGCACGTTGGGTGGCACGGGATACATACGGACGTGCATTGTCCTGTTGGAACAGCAAGTTCCCTTGCCGGTCTAGGAATGGTAGAACGATGGGTTCGATGACGGTTTGGATGTACCGTGCACTATTCAGTGTCCCCTCGACGATCACCAGTGGTGTACGGCCAGTGTAGGAGATTGCTCCCCACACCATGATGCTGGGTGTTGGCCCTGTGTGCCTCGGTCGTATGCAGTCCTGATTGTGGCGCTCACCTGCACGGCGCCAAACACGCATACGACCATCATTGGCACCAAGGCAGAAGCGACTCTCATCGCTGAAGACTACACGTCTCCATTCGTCCCTCCATTCACGCCTGTTGCGACACCACTGGAGGCGGGCTGCACGATGTTGGGGCGTGAGCGGAAGACGGCCTAACGGTGTGCGGGACCGTAGCCCAGCTTCATGGAGACGGTTGCGAATGGTCCTCGCCGATACCCCAGGAGCAACAGTGTCCCTAATTTGCTGGGAAGTGGCGGTGCGGTCCCCTACGGCACTGCGTAGGATCCTATTGGCCTGCATCCGTGCGTCGCTGCGGTCCGGTCCCAGGTCGACGGGCACGTGCACCTTCCGCCGACCACTGGCGACAACATCGATGTACTGTGGAGACCTCACGCCCCACGTGTTGAGCAATTCGGCGGTACGTCCACCCGGCCTCCCGCATGCCCACTATACGCCCTCGCTCAAAGTCCGTCAACTGCACATACGGTTCACGTCCACGCTGTCGCGGCATGCTACCAGTGTTAAAGACTGCGATGGAGCTCCGTATGCCACGGCAAACTGGCTGACACTGACGGCGGCGGTGCACAAATGCTGCGCAGCTAGCGCCATTCGACGGCCAACACCGCGGTTCCTGGTGTGTCCGCTGTGCCGTGCGTGTGGTCATTGCTTGTACAGCCCTCTCGCAGTGTGCGGAGCAAGTATGGTGGGTCTGACACACCGGTGTCAATGTGTTCTTTTTTCCATTTCCAGGAGTGTAGAATACAATACAAATTTTTACCATACATAAGCACAATTCATGTTTTAATTGATGTCTGTATTTATGAGCAGAAAGATATTAAGAAGTAGGAAGTTGGATGTGCCTGCAAGTCATGAGTATACTGGAAACATATGAATTTGAGGGAAACATTGTTTTCTCATTCCAGTTGTGGCACATTATCTGTATCATCTAAAGAAAAGTGATGATTCTAATATAGTTTATTAAAAAAGTTATACTCACAGTTGTAATAATGTACAGAAAGTTCAGGTTGAGAATTAAGAATTATTTAGGAATAAAGCAGACAACTCACTGAAAGGCAGAAGCGCTGTGTCATCGATAGGTACACAAACAAAAGGTACAGAGCTTTGCTAGCTTTTGAAAGGGACTTACTTTTTCAGGCTTGTAGGGAAAACGTGCACGCAAAAACGCACACACACACACACACACACACACACACACACACACACACACACATGCACATGCCTGTCTCCCTACATTTTACTCATTTGACTGCCAGCTCTTTTCTGGCCCACCGTGATTGTACTGGGGCGAGGTGTGGGGTGGGGTAAGATGAGTTGAGGTGAGTGATGGAGAGAGGCGGGAGGGTGAGAGGGAGTTGCAGGGGAAGCGTCTAGCAGCTCGTGGGAGAGTGGGAAGCCGTCCGTGGGCTGGCTAGGAGTGCAGATAGAGGAGGCAGGTGGCTGACAGCTGGGCTTGCAATTTCACGGACTAGGGCGTGAGATGGCAGCACACAACTAGGCTAGCTAATGGGGGGCCCCAAATTGGATGGGGGTACTGGGGCAGGAGATGGTGCACGCGTGCGCCCCCCCCCCCCCCCCTCCCCTTCACACACACACACAAACAAATTGGGTTTTCCCCCTGCGGGTCTGGGGGTGAGAATAGGCTTGAGGTGTTCCTGCCTGTCGTAAGAGGCAACTAAAAGTGTCTCACATCTTTCGGCCTTTATGTGATGGTCCCATGCGGGGTTTGACCTCCATTTCAGAGCGAGCCAATTTGGGAAGGGTGCCTTACACATTGCGCCGTGTCCATTGTGCATTGAGATCTTTAGCCCACTTTCTCGTCGTGGCATTGCAGTCCAACTCGTCCTCCATCTCTTGAGTGAGGACACCTTCCTGGGTGCGATTTCCTCCACCCACTATGTAGTGTCGTTTCCTATACTGTCGATGACCGTGGAATTATTTGCACCTCGTATCCAGCACGGTAGCCAGTCCGTTGTGGTGTGGCCACCATGTACCCTGTTGGATGTAGTCCCCTGACTACACAGGGATTGCTCTGCTGATGTCTGTACTGTTAACTCCCCACATATGCCGAAGAGTAGATGCCCGTCACCCTGGGGCATCGGGACTCCTGGCAGTGGCCATCCTGCCAGGTGGCCTTTGTGCGGCTGGGTGGCATCCGTGTGGAGGGCACCTGGTCGGAGTGGGTGGCATCATGCTGGGTGACGCTCGATGAAGCGTACCACGTCATCACTCGCTGGTGATCAAACACCAGCAATCTCTAAGCATTCCGAGTCTCAGTACAATGCGAGGAAGTATGACCCTAAATCGTTCCCCTCCGTGGCCAGACCGTGGGAGGGATGTCAGGCTGAGGATGACAGTGAACCTTATTTGCCCCGGTACCTCGTATGTACGACAGCTGACGGGGACTCCTTTGTCTTGATGAAGCCTCAGTTATTTGTAGAGCATTTAGAGGACAAGTTTGGGGAGGTAGCATTCAGAGGACAAGTTTGGGGAGGTGGAGAGCTTGTCCAAAATGCGGTCAGGGTGAGTCTTGATAAAAACAGCATCCTCTGCCCAGTCAAGGGTATTACTCACTTGTGACAAGCTGGGGGATGTTTCCATTACCATCACGCCTCATAAGAGCTTAAATATGGTCCAGGGTATTATATTCCACAGGGACCTCCTTCTGCAGTCTGACGACAAGCTGCACACCCACTTAGAGCGACGAGGAGTTCGTTTCATCCGGCACATCAGTCGGGGTCCGAGGGATAATCACGTTGCCACCGGTGCCTTCAACTTGGTCTTCGAGAGTGACACAGTACCCGAGAATGTCGAGGTGATGGTCTATCGCTGTGATGTCAAGCCATATATCCGTCCCCCAATTTGGTGCTTTAAGTGCTGGAAGTTCGGGCACGTGTCTTCCTGCTGTACTTCCAGCATCACATGTCGAGATTGTGGATGTCTGTCCCATCCCAATACTCCATTTGCCCTGCCTCCCACCTGTGTCAACTGCGGAGAGCATCATTCCCCTTGCTCACCAGACTGCAGGATTTTACAGCAAGAAAGGAAAACTGTGGAATACAAGACCCTGGACCGACTAACGTACACTCAGGCTGAGAGGAAATTTGAGTGCCTACATCCTGTGGCTATGACCTTCTCTTATGCCGCCGCTACGAGAACAGTTGTAGTCCCGTCAGTTCCACGTGTTCGAGCCAGTTCTCAGAGCCGGAAGACTACACCTGCCTTCTTGATGGTGGGGGGGCATTTCCCTCCTTTATCACCTACCTTAGGAGGAGCACTTTCCCCCCAACCCTCAGGAATACTAGTCCCCACTTCTCATCCAGAGAAGCGTACGTCTTCTGTAGCTCCTCTTGCTAGGAAGGGGTCCCTTGGGTCACTCCCTTCCCAGGTTTCTGCTAGTGGTAAAGATGACTCCCGCCAGTGGCAGAAGTGCCCAAAAGCAGCTGGTCAGACGGGTTCACGATCAGCCTCGGTGATGCCCTCCCAGCCAGAGAAATCCAGAATGAAGACCCCCAAGACCAAGGGGTTTGTGGTGGCACTCACACCACTGCTGAGGATGAGGTGGAGATTCTGGCTTCCACTGAGGACCTAGATCTCACTGGGTCCTCAGACACAATGGGTGTCGATTGCACAGGTACTCACCTGGTGGCAGTAGGTGACTCGGAGGTGTAGACTGCCTCCTTGCATGCTTCGTGCCTTCCCAGTCTCACAATCCCGTAATCGTTCAGTGGAACTGCGGTAGTTTTTTCTACCAACTGGCTGAACTACGGTGACTGTTAAGCTTTACACCTGCTTTCTGCATTGTCTTCCAGGAAACATGGTTCCCGGCACTGCAGACCCCTGCCTTTCACTGCTACAGGGAATATTACAAGAACCGTAGCGAATATAATCGAATGTCAGGTGGAGTTTGCGTTTATGTCCTGAACTTTGTATGTAGTGAACCTGTGTGCCCCTTCAAACTCTGCTTGAAACTGTGGCTGTCAGATATGGACGATGCAGGAAATAACTGTGTGCAGTGGATATCTCCCCCCAGATGGTGCGGTACCCCTGAACGTATTGGTTGCACTGAGTGATCAACTCCCTAAACCTTTCCTACTTTTGGGAGATTTGAATGCCCATAACCTCTTGTGGGGTAGCACCGTAATTACTGGCCGCGGCAGAGATGTCGGAAATTTACTGTCCCAACTCAGCCTCTGCCTCTTAAATACTGGGGCCACCACACATTTCATTGTGGCTCATGGTAGATACTCGGCCATTGATTTATCAATTTGCAGCCCAGGACTCCTCCCATCTATCCACTGGAGAGCACATGACGACCTGAGTGGTAGTGACCACTTCCCCATCTTCCTGTCGCTCCCCAAGCATCATGCCCACGGACGCCTACCAAGATGGGCTTTAAACGAGGCAGTATGGGAAGTCGTCACTTCTGCTGTCACCGTTGAATCTCTCCCACACAGTGTTATCGATGTTGTGATTGAGCGAGTCACTACAATGATAATTTCTGCGGCGGAAAACGCGATCCCTTGTTTTTGAGTGTGACCCCGGCGAAAGCAGTCCCTTGGTGGTCACCGGAAGTCGCTGAGTCAATTAAAGACTGTTGGCGAGCTCTACAGTGACATACGCGACACCCTTCCATAGAGCACCTAATAGCCTATAAGCGGCTCCGTGCCTGTGTTCGCCAGCTTATAAAACGACTGAAACGAGCGTGTTGGGAGAGGTACGTGTCGACCATTGAGTGCCACATGTCACCTTCCCAAGTCTGGGTGAAGATCAGATGTCTTTTTGGGTACCAGACCCCAACAGGTGTCCTTGGCGTTGACATCAATGGCGTGCTCTCTACCGATGCAGACGCGATTGCTGAGCACTTTGCTGAGCTCTATGCTCGAGCCTCTGCATCATAGAACTACCCCCAGCCTTTCGCACCCTCAAACAGTGGATGGAAAGGAAAGTCCTTTCGTTCACTATACGCCGCAGTGAACCCTAAAACGCCCCATTTACAGTGTGGGAGCTCCTCAGTGCCCTTGCACATTGCCACAATGCACTTTCTGGGCCGGATCGGATCCACTGTCAGATGATTAAACATCTCTCGTCTGACTACAAGCGACATCTCCTTGTCATCTTCAACCGGATATGGTGCGATGGTGTCTTTCCATCGCAATGGCAGGAGAGCACCATCATTCCGGTGCCAAAACCCAATAAAAATGCGTTTGATGTGGGTAGCTATTGGCCCATCAGCCTCACCAACGTTCTTTATAAGCTGCTGGAATGTATGGTGTATCGGCGGTTGGGTTGGGTCCTGGAGTCACGTGGCCTACTGGCTCCATGTCAGGGTGGTTTCTGCCAGGGTCGCTCTACCACTAATAATCTTGTGTCCCTCGAGTCTGCCATCCGAACAGCCTTTTCCAGATGCCAACATCTGCTTGCCTTCTTTTTTGACTTACGTAAAGCATACGACACGACCTGGCGACATAATATCCTTGCCACTTTGTATGAGTGGGGTCTCCAGGGCCAACTCCCAATTTTTATCCAAGACTTCCTGTCGATCCGTACTTTCCCTGTCCAAATTGGTGCCTCCCACAGTTCCCCCCGTATTCGGGAGAATGGCGTTCCACAGGGCTCTGTATTGAGTGTATCTTTATTTTTAGTGGCCATTAACGGCCTAGCAGCTGCTGTAGGGTCAACGGTCTCCTTTCCTCTATATGCAGATGACTTGTGAATTTCGTATTGATCCTCCAGTACTGGTGTTGCTGACGGCGCCCACAGGGAGCCATTCACAAGGTGCAGTCATGGGCCCTAGCTCACGGCTTCCAGTTTTCAACCGCGATGTCGTGTGTCATGCATTTCTGTCGGCGTAGTACCGTTCATCTGGAACCAGAACTTTATCTTAATGATGATCCACTCACTGTAATGGAGACATATCGATTCTTAGGACTGGTTTTCGACACCCAATTGACTTGGCTACCTCACCTTTGTCAACTTAAGTGTAAGTGCTGGCAGCACCTCAATGCCCTCCGCTGCCTGAGCAACACCCACTGGGGTGCAGATCGCTCTACGCTACTGCAGCTCTACAGAGCCCTCGTTCAATCCCACATTGACTATGGGAGTCTGGCTTACGGTTTGGCAGCACCCTCAGCATTGCGTTTACTCGATCCAGTGCTCCACTGTGGCATTCACCTAGTGACGGGAGCTTTTAGAACAAGTCCGGTGACAAGTGTCCTGGTGGAGGCCGGAGTCCCTCCATTGAAGGTTAGGCATTCACAACTGCTCACCAGTTACATTACACACGTTTGTAGTTCTCCTGTCCATACGAATTACCATTTCATTTTCCCAACCACAGCGGTTCGTCTCACGCATCAGCAGCCCAGGTCAGGGCTTACGTACAGTTCGCTTCTGGTCTCTTCTGTCTGAACTGGAGTCCTTACCATTACCACCTCTCCTCAAGGTCCATTCACGTACACCTCCATTGTGTACACCTAGGCCACAGATTGTTCTGGACCTTTCACACGGCCCTAAGGACTCCGTAAACCCTTCGGTTCTCCGCTATCATTTCCTCTCAATTCTCGACATGTACCGGCACCGTGAAGTGGTTTACACCGACGGCTCGATGGCTGATGGTCACGTAGGCTTTGCGTATGTCCATGGAGGACGTATTGAACAGCACTCTGTGCCAGATGGCTGCAGTGGATTCACTGCAGAACTGGCAGCCATATTGCGTGCTCTCGAGCACATCCTCTCGTGCCCTGGTGAGTCAGTTCTCCTGTGTACTGATTACTTGAGCAGCCTACAAGCTATCGACCAATGCTACCCTCGACATCCTTTGCTAGCATCCATTCAGGAGTCCATCTATGCCCCTAGAACGGTCCCTTCGTTCAGTGGTGTTTGTGTGGACCCCAGGACACGTCGGATCCCAGGCAACAAACTTGCAGACAGGCTAGCCAAACCCCCCCAGGGGATCCACAACTCTTTTGTGGATACGTGCGTAGCGAGCACGGGGTCCCGAGCTAAAGTGGCCTTCCTTCCTTTCCGGGCTGCATACCTTCCCTTTCCGCGTCCTTCCCCATCCCCTGTCTTCACCCCCCCCCCCCCTCACCTCTGGCTCTTTCCTTCACTTTCTCCCCCTCTGGGAGTATGGTTTGCGCCTACGTCCGGAGACGGACGCTTGTAAATGTACCGCATTCTTCTTCTTCCTTGCTTGTATGTCTTCTTCCTTCCTTTGTCCTTCTCTTTTCCTTACCTCTTCTCTTTTCCCTTTTCTCCGCTGCGGCGTTTGAGACCCCCTCTTCTTTCCTTTCCCTTTCTCTTTCTTCCTCCCTGTGCGTGTCTGAAGGCCGACCCACGCACTTCCATGCGTAGCCGGTGACGGGGTAACGCGTAATTCCCCGCCCCGGGTAGACAGGTAGGACACGTACGTACCCCCTGGTAAAGGCCAGGCCCAGGGAGGGGTGATTACCCGAGCTGATACCTTCCGAAAGTGTCGATTGGTCCCTCCGTCCGTTTGTCGGGAGGTGTGAACAATCACCTAAGGCGGGTGTGCCCTCGGTGAGGGCCCCCACAAGGGAGGAGCGCGCCATCGGAGACGCCGGTAATCATGGGGGATTCTTCCGCAATGGTTTCCTCACCTTCCACTATGTCTGCTCACAAACGTAAGTTCACTGAGTCTCAGCCACAGACGGTTCTTCCATCGTTGCCACAGTTCCTTGTTGTTTCTCGGTCTGACGAAGGTCACGACTTTTCCGCGGTCAACCCTTTCATTATTCAGAAAGGTGTCGACGCAATTGCGGGTCCTGTAAAGTCTTGTTCCAGATTACGGAATGGTACCCTGTTGTTAGAAACACACAGTGCCCTCCAGGCTCAAAAATTGCTGCGTACTTCTCTGCTCCACACCTTCCCTGTCCGGGTGGAACCGCACCGTACCTTAAATTCCTCGCGTGGAGTCGTTTATACACGCTCCCTCGATGGATTGTCTGACGAAGAAATTCAGCACTACCTGGCTGACCAGGGCGTCACCGCTGTTCATCGGGTTATGAAAAGGGTTGACTCGAACATCATTCCAACCCGCACTGTCTTCTTGACATTTGACAAAGTTCAACTCCCATCAAAAATCAAAGCAGGCTATGAGATAATTTCCGTTCGCCCTTATGTCCCAAACCCTACGCGTTGCTATCGATGTCAGCGGTTCAATCACACCAGCCAGTCCTGTTCCAATCCGGCCAAATGTGTTACGTGTGGCAAGGATGCCCATGAGGGTGCTTGTCCACCTCCATCCCCTCACTGCATCAACTGTATGGGTGACCACGCTGCTTCCTCTCGAGATTGCCCCGTTTTTAAGGATGAAAAGCTCATCCAGGAAATAAGAGTGAAGGAAAAGGTGTCGACCTTTGCTGCTCGAAAGTTACTCGCCAGTCGACAGCCCACCGTGCCTCAGAAAGGAAAATACAACACTGTCCTTGCTTCTCCTCGGCCAACAAAGGAGGCGGCCACGCAGACTTGCTACCTCACATTTAGTACCACGGTCGTCAGATCGGCCAGCGCAAAGATCGCCCGTTCAACCTCACCACTTTCGCCTGCCCACTCTATGGCTCACCCTTCGTCGGGTTCTGCTAAATCTCGAGCCCAAAAGTCAGACGCCAAGTCTTCGAAAAAAGAGCATTCTCGTGAAGAGTTTTTACGTACTGCAACTTCACAACCATCGGTTCCTCCTTCATCTAAACATCATACCTCCAAGAAGGCTACGAAGAAACACAGTTCCTCTCCTTCTCCGCCAAGGCGTGTCCCAACTACAGCACCACCTGGCGGAAATCGCCCTCGGCCATCTTCCGTGTCGCCGAGGCGCACTGCTGGTGGCCAGTCAACTGGCCGATCGTTGGTGGCAGGAGCTGCTCCTGACCAACCTATGGATCAGGATCTTCTGCCTTCGACTGAATGCCATTCCATGCTGTAGGTCGCAAGCTCTGAGCAGTCGTTGAGTTGACAGCACCCTTGGTCACGTTTCTCCATTTTCTGTTCACCCTATGTCCATTATCCACTGGAATATCCGCGGCATTCGCGCCAATCGGGATGAATTGTCGATCCTCTTACGATCCGGTCATCTTCTGTCTTCAGGAAACAAAGCTGCGTCCCCATGACCGCTTTGTTCTCCCTCATTTTCAGTCCGTTCGATATGACCTCCCCTCTGTTGAAGGCACTCCAGCCCATGGAGGACTCATGATTCTGCTCCATGATACTCTCCATTATCACCCAATCCCCTTAAACAGTTCCTTCCAAGCTGTCGCCGTCCGTCTTTCCCTTTCTGGATACACGTTCTCTCTATGTACGGTATACATTCCATCGTCTACACCACTGGCACGAGCTGATCTCCTTCATCTTCTTGATCAGCTTCCACCCCCCTATTTGCTGGTTGGGGACTTCAATGCCCACCACCCGCTTTGGGGATCTCCACATCCTTGTCCACGTGGCTCACTATTGCTAGACGTCTTCCACCAAGCGGATCTAGTCTGCCTCAACACTGGGGTCCCCACATTTTTGTCTGCCTCCACGGCAAATTTATCTCATTTGGACCTTGCGGTCGGTACTGTTCCGCTAGCCCGGCGCTTCGAATGGTTCGCCCTTGATGATACACACTCGAGTGACCACTTTCCATGTGTCCTTCGACTGCAGCCTCAACTGCCATATATGCGCTCGCGACGCTGGAAGTTTGCCCAAGCCGATTGGACACTTTTTTCGTCTCTAGCGACATTCGATGACCGTCGCTTTCCCAGCGTCGACGATGAGGTCACACATTTTACCGACGTTATTCTCACAGCTGCGGAACGTTCAATACCACGCACCTCCGAATTGCCCCGGCGCCCCCTGGTTCCTTGGTGGAACGAGGCATGCCGTGACGCAATACGTGAGCGGCGACGTGCTCTTCGCATTTTCCGTCACCATCCAACCTTGGCCAACTGTATCCGATATAAGCAGCTCCGTGCGCGATGCCGTCGCGTCATCCGTGATAGCAAGAAGGCAAGCTGGCAATTCTTTATTAGCTGATTTAACACCTTCACTCCCTCCTCGGAAGTTTGGAGTCGGCTTCGACGGTTCTCAGGCGCGCCTAGTTTCTCCCCGGTCTCTGGGCTCACTGTCGCGCATGATACCTTAGTGGACCCCGTCGCAATTTCTAACTCATTGGGTCAGCACTTTGCTGAGATTTCGAGCTCTTCAAATTACCCGCCAGCGTTTCTCCCGAAGAAACGTGCAGCGGAAGTGCGACATCTTGCTTTCTCCTCTCAAAATCGCGAAAGCTACAATACTGTTTTCTCCATGCGCGAACTCCAACATGCACTCTCTTCTTCTCGCTCCTCCGCCCCAGGACCGGATGTTATCCATGTCCAAATGTTGCTGCATTTATCAACCCATAGCCTGCGCTACCTCCTTCGCCTTTATAATCGAATTTGGACCGACAGTACCTTTCCCAGACGATGGCGGGAAGCTATTGTCGTTCCCGTTCTGAAACCTGGAAAGGACAAACATCTCCCCTCTAGCTATCGCCCCATTTCTCTCACGAGTAGTGTCTGTAAGGTTTTGGAGCGTATGGTGAATTACCGTTTAGCTTGGTGGCTGGAATCCCGCAGTCTTTTAACACCAGCCCAATGCGGATTCCGACAACATCGTTCTGCCGTTGACCATCTTGTTGCTCTCTCCACTTACATCATGAACAATTTCCTCCGGAAACGCCAAACGGTAGCAATATTTTTTGATCTGGAGAGAGCATACGATACCTGTTGGAGGACAGGCATCCTCCGCACACTGTTCTCTTGGGGCTTTCGAGGCCGGCTGCCCCTTTTTCTTCGCGAATTTATAGCAGAGCGCACATTTAGGGTGCGGGTGAACACTACTCTATCCCGTACTTTCTCCCAAGAAAACGGGGTACCCCAGGGCTCCGTGCTGAGTGTTGTACTGTTTGCCATTGCCATTAATCCAATTATGGATTGTCTCCCTCCTGATGTCTCGGGCTCCCTCTTTGTGGACGATTTTGCGATCTACTACAGCTCTCAACGGACCAGCCTTCTTGAAAGACGTCTTGAAGGATGTCTCGATCGCCTCCACTCGTGGAGCATCGAAACCGGCTTCCGTTTCTCACCCAGTAAGACCATTTGTGTTAATTTTTGGCGACGTAAGGAGTTTCTTCCGCCCTCCTTACATCTAGGTCCTGTCAACCTTCCGTTTTCCGACGTCGCTAAATTCTTGGGTCTTATGTTTGACAGAAAACTGTGCTGGTCCTCCCACGTTTCCTATCTTTCAGCTCGCTGTCTGCGTTCCCTTAACACCCTCCGTGTCCTGAATGGCACCTCTTGGGGAGCGGACCGAGTGGTCCTTCTCCGCCTCTATCGCGCCTTAGTGCGCTCGAAATTGGATTATGGAAGCATAGTCTACTCCTCTGCTCGGCCGTCTATTCTTCGGCGTCTCGACTCTATCCACCACCGTGGATTACGTTTAGTGTCTGGAGCTTTTTACACCAGCCCTGTGGAAAGCCTTTATGTTGAGACTGCTGAACCTCCGCTATCCAATCGGCGGGCAGTCCTCCTGAGTCGTTATGCTAGCCATCTGTCTTCCATGCCTGCTAATCCAGCCCATGACCTTTTTTTCAACGCCTCCCTTGATGTCGGGTATGCAGGCCGCTCCTCCTCCCTACTACCCCCGGGAGTCCGCTTCCGTCAACTGCTCCATTCTCTTTCCTTCCGCTTTCCTAAAACCTTCTTGACAACTTGGGGTACAGCACCGCCTTGGCTCCGTCCCCGGATCGACTTGCTCAGAGACCTATGTCAATTTCCCAAGGATGGTACCCCTACACTTGTTTACCGTCGGGCATTTGCTGCTCTATGTGCACAAATGACGGAAGCCACATTTATTTACACTGATGGCTCGAAAACATCGTTAGGTGTAGGGAGTGCCTATATTGTTGGCGACACCCCAAATCACTTTCGGCTTCCCGACCAGTGTTCGGTTTATACTGCGGAGCTTTACGCTATTCTCCAGGCTGTCCACTACATCCGCCGCCATCAGCGGATACAGTACGTAATCTGCTCAGATTCTCTCAGCTCTCTCCTAAGTCTCCAAGCTCTTTACCCTGTGCACCCTCTGGTCCACCGGATTCAGGACTGTCTGCGCTTGCTCCACCTGGGGGGCGTCTCAGTGGCGTTCCTCTGGCTCCCAGGACACGCTGGTATCTGTGGAAATGAGGCGGCC
The DNA here is from genome assembly GCF_021461395.2 of Schistocerca americana. Classification (NCBI taxonomy): domain Eukaryota; kingdom Metazoa; phylum Arthropoda; class Insecta; order Orthoptera; family Acrididae; genus Schistocerca; species Schistocerca americana. Next base: position 506,438,885 of record NC_060126.1, on the reverse strand, counting down.
GATATAGCGGCCAAGGCTGCAGTCTCTCTTCCTCGGCCAGCTATTCAGTCTCTTCCGTTTACCGATCTACGGAGCAGTTTATGTCGCCAAGTTGCTCCTTTATGGCATGCGCATTGGTCAACACTTCCCCATAATAAATTGCGCGAAGTGAAAGCCCTTCCTTGCGCATGGACCTCTTCCTCCCGATCGCGTCATCGGGAGGAGGTAATTTTAGCTAGACTCCGGATAGGGCAATGTCTTTTTAGTCATTGACATCTTTTAAGCGGTGATCCTCCCCCACTCTGTCCCCACTGCTCTCAGCCGTGGACGGTCAGACACCTTTTAATTGAATGCCCCTATTTTAATCCGTTACGCTCCCGTCTACAGCTATCGCCTGATCTATCGTCGATTTTAGCAGATGACACGCGCTCAGCTGACCGCGTTCTACAGTTTATTAGTGACAGTGAAATGACGTCAGTCATTTGAAGCCTTTTTTTTGGGGGGACAACCAACCCCTTTCTATAGTGGATTTTTAAGCATTCCTTCTGCCTTTAGTTTCTCAAATTTTATGACTTTGTTCCCATTGCTGCTGATTTTAAATTTCGTTTTTTTCCTGTTTTCTACGTCACGGGCTGGGCGCTAATGACCATAGAAGTTTTGCGCCCTAAAAAAAAAAAAAAAAAAAAAGGGCTAGCCAAACGTGCTACACGGAAAGTGCTTCTGGAGATGGGCATCTCTGAAACTGACATGCATTCTGTCTTATGTGGGAGGGTTTTTCGGCTTTGGGAGACAGAATGGCATAACAGTACGCACAATATACTGCGTGTCATTAAGGAGACTACAAATGTGTGGAAGTCTTCCATGTGGTCCTCTCGCAGGGAATCAGTTGTCCTCTGTCGGCTCCGCATTTGGCCATATGTGGCTAATGTGAGGCTACATCCTCGGTTGCGAGGACTCACCTTGGTGTCGCTGTGGCTCAGAATTGACGGTTATCCACCTCTTGCTGGACTGCCCACTTTTAGCCGCTCTGTGGCGGACTTTTAACTTCCCCAGCACCCTACCTTCAATGTTGGGTGACAATGTGTCGACAGCAACTTTAGTTTTACGTTTTATTCGTGAGGATGGGTTTTATCATTTAATCTAAGTTTAAGCACATGTCCTTTGTCCCTCTGTGTCCTCCACCCTAGTGCTTTTAAGGTGGAGGTTTTAATGTGTTGCAGATTGGCTGGCTTCTCGTTTTTATTCTCATGGTCAGCCAGCCAAGGCAATCTGCTCTTTTGTTTTGATCTCTTCTACATGTTTCTTACCTCTCTGTATGGTTTTCTTGTCTGATTTTGTTCATTTTAGTGTTTGTTTGTCCTTCTGTCATTTTTGTGGTTTTTCTCCTTTATTCCAGCTGTGTTTTGTAGGTCTTGATTATTTTACTCCCACCCTTGTGGAATTTTTTTAATCAGAACGAGCGACCAGTGACCTAGCAGTTTGGTCCCCCCCCCCCCCCCCCCCCCTTTCAAACCAACCAACCAAAATTGCTTTCTTTTTTTGGGAGGGGAGGGGGGGGGGGAGAAATGAATTATCTTGGATTTAGACGAGGAAGGTTATGGGAGTGAAGGATGTGCTGTAAGGATAACTCCCATCTCCACATCTAAGAAAAGCTGGTGATGGTGGGGAAGATCCAGAGGGCATGGTTTGTGTAGCTGCTCAGCTGTGTGCCATCTGCCTCCTCTACCTGCTCTCCTAGCCAGCCCACGGACGGCTCCCCACTCTGCCACGAGCTGCTAGACACTCCCCCCACAACTCCCTCTCAGCCTCCCACCTCTCTCCATCCCCCACCCCACCCCACCTTGCTCCATACAATCACCATGGGCCATCGACTGAGAAAAATGTAGGGAGGCAGGCGTGCATGCATGTGTGTGTGTGTGCGCGTTTTCCCTAAAAGTGTGAAAAAGAAGTGCATTATGAAAACTAGCAAAGCTCTGTACCTTTTGTTTGTGTACCTATCGATGACTCATCGCTTCTGCCTTTCTGTGCACCGTCTCCTTTATTCTTAAACAATTTGATTACAGGTCACTTGTGAGGTAAGGTATTAAAAGCCTTTTGGAAATTTGGAATCAGTTTGTAATCCCTTGTGGATAGCACTGAATGTTTCGTGTGAGTAAAGAGCTAGTTGTGTTTCACGGGAACAATATTTTCTAAATCCATGATGACTACGTGTCAATAGACCGTTCTCTTTGAGGCAGCTGTTCTCGATTCGAATTCTGGAATATTTACTTTATCTTCTTTGTCAAGGAATTTTGGTAGACTGTGTTCAGTAACACTGGTTTAGTGGCACTGTCATCGATAGTACTTCCATTGCTATCGTGCAAAGGAGGCATCGATTGTGACTTGTCACTAGCACACTTTACATATGAGCAGAATCTCAGTGGATCTTCTCCTAGGGTTTGAAACAAAACTTCACTTTGGAAAATATTATACGCATCTTGCATAGAAGTCTGTGCTTCTGTAAAAGAATGGTAATTTTGGGGGATTTCTAAAAATTATTTACAAAAGAATATACAAAGAACAGGTCCCACATACACAGGTCTGTTTCAGAAATACTTTTGCTACTCAAGAGGCTCTGTTCTACATTCCAAAGCTATGTAGACATGAACTGTTGACGCCTATGCCTGTTTTATCATCAAAAGGTTTTTGGTAGAATATAACATTACAAGATGGCTGCAATGGTAAGAGATGTAAGATGGATGAAAAACACCTCTGGATCATAATTAATCTGTAATGGAATCAATATGCTGCTGTAAAAGTAGAAAATGAGAAATATGACACATTAAATACATGCCAAGGAGTGGGGCAGGGCTGTATTTTGTTGCTACCAATATTTAATCTTTATTCGAAATATATCTTCAAAGAAGACCTTGAAAAAGTTGAGGAAGGCATTGTCTTTAATGGGGAGGAGCTGAACAATATCTATTACACTGACAATACTGCAATGTATGCTGACAGCTTGAATAGTCTTCAGCGTCTTGTATCCCAAATCAACGGCCTAAAACTCTACATTAAGTAAAACAAAATTAATTATCATCAGCAAGACAAGAAAGACATAACAGACTATCATCTAAACATTAATGCTAAATTTATTGAACAAGTAAAAAATTACACATCTCAGAACTAACATTAACAACCAGTGGGATAACATGCAAGAAATTGAAATCTGCATTTGAGAAGTCCAGAATAGCATTTTGTAAAATCATTAATGTGTTCAACAGCCATCATCTCCCAAACAAAACAAAACTAAGATATCTATGTTGCTATTTATTTCCCATCCTCTTCTGTGGAACTGGGACCTTGACTCTGAGGAAGATGATGGGCAAGCAACTTGAGGCATTTTGAGATGTGTCTGTACAGTTGAAAGCTAAGTGTGCCGTGGACAGGTAAAATTACTAACAATGGCATTCTCCCCAAAATGAAGAAAGGAGAGAGAATTGTAAACACATAACATGCAGAAAACTGTAATATCAGATCCATGTAATCAGAAATGGAAACAGAAACAAACAGCTGCAGAACACTCTTCAAGGAAAGATATCAGGCAAAAGAGGTTGAGGAGGAAGGAGGAGGAGGACAAGAAGAAGAAGAAGATGATGATGATGATTAAGAAGAAAGCACATGTATCCAGAACTAGAATTGTAGATACAAGTTTACCAGTGTAGTACAGATATTTCATGGAGCACATAGTTTTTTTTATAGACTCATTATCTGTCAGAGACAGCAAAGGACTTGGAAGAGCAGTTGAACGGAATGGATAGTGTCTTGAAAGAAGGATATAAGATGAACATCAACAAAAGCAAAACAAGGATAAAGGAGTGCAATCGAATTAAATCAGGTGATGCTGAGGGAATTAGATTAGGAATGAGACACTTAAAGTAGAAAAGGAGTTTTGCTATTTGGGGAGCAAAATAACCGATGATGGTCGAAGTAGAGAGGATATAAAATGTAGACTGGCAATGGCAAGGAAAGCATTTCTGAAGAAGAGAAATTTGTTAACATCGAATATAGATTTAAGTGTCAGGAAGTCGTTTCTGAAAGTATTTGTATAGAGTATAGCCATGTATGGAAGCGAAACATGGACGATAAATAGTTTGGACAAGAAGAGAATAGAAGCTTTCGAAATGTGGTGCTACAGAAGAATGCTGAAGATTAGATGAATAGATCACATAACTAATGAGGAGGTACTGAATAGAATTGGGGAGAAGAGGAGTTTGTGGCACAACTTGACAAGGAGAAGGGACCAGTTGGTAGGACATGTTCTGAGGCATCAAGGGATCACCCATTTAGTATTGGAGGGCAGCGTGGATGGTAAAAATTGTAGAGGGAGACCAAGAGATGAATACACTAAGCAGATTCAGAAGGATGTAGGTTGCAGTAAGTACTGGGAGATGAAGCAGCTTGCACAGGATAGAGTAACATGGAGAGCTGCATCAAACCAGTCTCAGGACTGAAGACCACAACAACAACAACAACAACAATAATATAGCTTTTTTTGTAGGCTCATTATCATACTTTTACAATAAAAACAAAATATTTTTGGTGCAACATTAAGAATTGGTAATCACTCAAAGAAGACAGGTGGATTTAAATAATGTATTAGTAGTAACATGGTATTTACATGTTACATGCGGTAAATATAATGTAATGTGTTGCAAGCGAGTTGTTTGTAAATGTTTGGTCCGTGCATTAAGGCTCTCTGTAATTTACTGAGATTGCAGAAAGGATCGCATCACTACATTTTGTTGTTGTTGTTGTTGTTGTTGTTCTTGTTGTGGTCCTCAGTCCAGAGGTTATTTGATGTGGCTCTTGATGCTACTCTGTCCTGTGCAAACTTCATCTCTGAGTAACTATTGCAATCTACATCCTTTGGAATTCTGTTTAGTGTATTAATGCCTTTGCCTGTACGATTTTTACCCTCTGCACTTCTCTCCAATACTAAATTGATGATCCCTTGATGCCTCAGAATGTGTCCTACCAACTGAGCCCTTGTACTAGTCAAGTTGTGCCACAAAATCCTCATCTCCCCAATTCTATTCAGTACCACCTCATTAGTTATGTGATCTACCCATCTAATCTTCAGCATTCTTCTGTAGCACCACGTTTCGGAAGCTTCTATTCTCTTCATTTCTGAACTATTTATCGTCCATATTACACTTCCATACATGGCTACACTCCATACAAATACTTTCAGAAAAGACTTCCTGACACTTAAATCTATACTCGATGTTAACAAATTTTTCTTCTTCAGAAATGCTTTCCTTGCCAAAGCCAGTCTACATTTTGTATCCTCTCTACTTCGGCCATCATTAGTTACTTTGCTTCCCAAATAGCAAAACTCATCTACTACTTTAAGTGTCTCATTTCCTAATCTAATTCCCACAGCATCACCTGATTTAATTAGATTACATTCCTTTATCCTCGTTTTGGTTTTGTTGGCGTTCATCTTACATGCTCATTTCAAGACACGGTCCATTTCCAAGTTCTGTGCTGTCTCTGACAGAATTACAGTGTCATCGGCGAACCTCAATGTTTTTATTTCTTCTCCATGAATTTTAATACCTACTCCGAATTTTTCTTTTGTTTCCTTTACTGCTTGCTCAATATAGGGGTTGAATAACATCAGAGATTGGCTACAATCCTGTCTCATTCCCTTCCCAACTACTGCTTCCCTTTCATGCCCCTTGACTCTTAGAACTGCCATCTGGTTTCTGTACAATTTGTAAATAGCCTTTCACTCCCCGTATTTGACCCCTGCCACCTTCAGAATTGGAAAGAGAGTATTCCAGTCAACATTGTCAAAAGCTTTCTCTAAGTCTACAAATGCTAGAAACGTAGGTTTGCCTTTCCTTAATCTATCTTTTAAGATAAGTCGTTGGGTCAGTATTGCCTCATTTGTATGGAATCCAAACTGATCTTCCCCGAGAATGGCTGCTACCAGCTTTTCCATTTGTTTGTAAAGAATTTGTGTTAGTATTTTGCAGCCGTGACTTATTAAACTGATAGTTCAGTTATTTTGATACCTGCCAACACTAGCTTTCTTTGGGATTGGAATTGTTATATTCTTCTTTAAGTCTGAGGGTATTTCACCTGTCTCATACATCTTGCTCACCAGATTGTCATGGCTGGCACTCCAAGTCTATCAGTAGTTCTAATGGAATGTTCTCTACTTCTGGGGTCTTATTTTGATATAGGTCTCTCAGTGCGCTGTCAAACACTTCAACTACGTCCTCTTCCATTTGCATAATATTGCCCTCAGATACATTGCTGTTGTATAGGCCCTCTATATACTCCTTCCACCTTTTGCTTTCCCTTCTTTGCTTAGAACAGGTTTTCTGTCTGCTCTTGATATTCACACATGTGGCTCTCTTTTCTCCAAAGGTCTCTTTAATTTTCCTGTATTCAGTATCTATCTTACCCCCAAGTGATAAGCATCTACATCCTTACATTTGTCCTCTAGACACCGCTGCTTAGCCATTTTGCACTTCCAGTTGATCTCATTTTTGAGACGTTTGTATTGCTGTTTGCCTACTTCATTTACTGCATTTTTATATTTTCTCCTTTCATTGATTAAATTCAGTATCTCTTCTGTTACCCAAGGATTTCTACTAGCCCTTGTCTTTTTACTTACTTGATCCTCTGCTGCCTGCACTATTTCATGTCTCAAAGCTACCCAGTCGTCTTGTACTGTATTTCTCTCACCCATTATTCTCAATCGTTCCCTAATGCTCTCTCTGAACCACTCTACAACCTCTGGTTCTTTTAGTTTATCCAGGTCCTGTCTCGCTAAATTCCCACTTTTTTGCTGTTCCTTCAGTTCTAATCTACAGTTCATAACCAATAGATTGTGGTCAGAGTCTACATCTGACCCTGGAAATGTCTTAAAATTTAAAACCTAGTTCCTAAATATCTCTCTTACCATTATATGATATATCTGAAACCTTCCAATGTCTCCATGTCTCTTACATTTATGCAAACTAAGTGTTAGCGATGATTAAATTAGGCTATGTGCAAAATTCTACTAGGTGGTTTCCTCTTTCAATCCTTACCCCCAGTCCACATTCACCTACTACTTTTCCTTCTCTTGCTTTTCCTACTATCGAATTCCAGTCCCCTGTGACTATTAAATTTTCATCTTCCTTCACTATCTGAATAATTTCTTTTGTCTCATCATACATTTCTTCAATCTCTTCGTCATCTGTGGTGCTAGTTGGCATATAAACTTGTACTACTGTTGTAGGCGTCGACTTCGTGTCTTTCTTTGCTACAATAATGCGTTAACTATGCTGTTTGTGATAGCTTACCCGTGCTCCTATTTTTTTTATTCATTATTAAACGTACTACTGCAGTGCCCAGATTTGATTTTGTATTTATAACCCTGTATTCACCTGACCAGAAGTCTTGTTCCTCCTGCCGCCGAACTTCACTGATTCCCATTATATGTAGCTTTAACCTATCCATTTCCCTTTTAAAATTTTCTAAACTACCTGCCACATTAAGGACCTGGCATTCTAAGCTCTGATAAATAGTACACCAGTTTTGTTTCTCCTGATAATGACATCCTCCTGAATAGCCCCTGCCCGGAGATCCGAAGGGGGGAGTATTTCACCTCCATAATATTTTACCCAAGCAGGCACCATCATCATTTAACCATACAGTAAAGCTGCATGCCCTCGTGAAAAATTACGGCTATAGTTTCCCCTTGCTTTTAGCCACTCGCAGTACCAGCACAGCAAGGCCGTTTTGGTTAATGTTACAAGGCCAGATCAGTCAGTCGTCCAGACTATTGCCCCTACAACTACTGAAAAGGCTGCTGCCCCTCTTCAGGAACCACACGTTTGTCTGGCCTCTCAACAGATACCCCTCTGTTGTGGTTGCACCTAAGGTACGGGTATCTTTATTGCTGAAGCAAGCAAGCCTCCTCACCAATGGCAAGGTCCATGGTTCATGGGAGGAGGCGATCACTACATGTGATGAATAAAATATTGAAGTGCTAGAAGGCTTTACTTATGAGTCATTTCTGAGCCTGCCCATCATGGTTGATGTTTTCTGTGGGATTTGTAATTTCTCACTCATGTACAGTGCTCTTTGTTAAATAACAATGTCCTTCAAAATATGCTGTAATCTAACAATTACTGAATGTAGAAGCTCTAAGAGCTATCCACATTGTGTTGTCCTGTCCTTTCCTATTGGAAAATCTCTTCCTTTTTTACATGCCATTAACATACGGTGGCTTAGTGAGGTGCAAGATGAAGTGGTGCTTGAAAGAGAGTGTTATCTGATCCTTGCCTTTTGTGGTCAGGTTAGCATCCTTTATGTGACATGTTTTGCATATGGTCATTGTAGGTCCTTTGATTGAAGTCAACTTGTGTAATACCACAGGGACAGTAGGTTCAGTTATGAAGCATCAAAAGTTGTTGTATGTAAACTTTGTACTGTACTGTAAATCCTGTGCATCATTGTATAACCATGTAGTCTTCGATGATTTCATCCGTTTTCTTAGTCATCCATTGTTCATTCACCAGTTTCATCAGTGGGCTACAGTTTAGCAGCAGTTCTATTTTGTATTCGTGAGTAATGTAGAGTGTACTTTGTACGTGTATCTTTAATCTGTCGGTATTGTATTATTGTTTGAGTCTCTCATTTAGCTGTATCTTATTAATTCTGTCTAACAAACCTAGATTGTGTTGAAACAGTTCAAAGGAGCACCTTTTATTGCACATTAAATTCAAGGTGTGCTGAATTGTATCATATGAAATTGTCTTACAAATTTTTATTTTATTCATTATATCTTAGGATAATATATAAAGTTAAGCAAAGTCAGCCACTCACTCATAGCACATCGATGCATGGAACACAGAAACATATATTTCTCCATCCAGGAATTTCAAATATTGTTAACTATGTTAGAATAAAACATACTGATTTTATAGATCTTTAAATATTTATAAATTTGATGACCATAACTTTGGCTTTCAGTACATATTGACAGAATCTGTTAGCCGCAATTTGCGAGACCTGGCACGTATTGTGTCTTTGGGCCAACTGCCTGTGTTGCTGCAAGGTGACACGTCAGTTGGCAAGACGAGTATTGTGACTTACTTGGCTCAGATAACAGGGCACCACTGTGTGCGAATCAACAACCATGAACACACAGATCTGCAAGAATATGTGGGTTCTTATATTGCTGATGCTTCTGGATCACTAGTTTTCAGAGAGGGTAAGTTTAGACTTTGTTAAAAAGTGATTTCTTATATGTTTTCTGTTCTTTGAATCCTTATCTGTTGTTAAGACATAAAAATTTATACAAGTGCTGAAACCAAATGTTCTCAGTGTTTGAGCAAGTGTGTGTGTGTGTGTGTGTGTGTGTGTGTGTGTGTGTGTGTGTGTGTGTGTGTGTGTTTTATTTGTACTCTAGCTCCATCAAAGAATTTATCCTGAAATCTGGAAAGTTTCCTCTCTCTTTTGCTTGTGCGTGACGGTGACTTAACACTTCTGCTGTTCGGTGAGTGGTCTCCTTCACGCCTCATTTATGTATGTTCTCCCAGAACTTAATTGATGGTTATACACTGATAAAAATTGCAGAGAATGTAAAATAAACTTCATTGTTTTTTTCCATATGTTGTAAGTGTTCTGTATGACTCCTCTTGATCATGCAGACAACATTTAAGCGCTAACCCATTTCACACCGCATTCAAGCATATGCAAAGCCACTGATGCGAGTGCATTAGAAAATGGGCATTTTGTGTTCCAGAATTGTTTCCGGCAAAGGAGGCACATACACAAGTTGTTTCTCATAACTCTATAAAAAGGAAACCATAGATGTTAGGTCCAGGAATCTAAGTGATCAAGAGCAGAACACTGTGTTGTCCTGTCCTGTTTAACTGGTCCAATGGCATGGAAAATGTTGATTTAATAATATGTGACCCTCTATACCCAAGTGTGGGGGAGCTTCATCTCTCTGAAAAATGTGGTCTTTAGAATCTGTATATCATGCTGTGGCATCAGCAGGCATTTGAGAATGTCCAGGTAAATGTTTGTTGGAACACTTAGCTCAGTGAAGAGAAATGGGCAGTAAAATTTTTGTGCTGACATCACACAGAACATGTTAACTTTTGATGAGACGTGCTGATGTTCAGCAAATATTTGTTTGTGCATGGCTTCCCGTGTTGAAGTAGCTTACTAAAGCATTTGACATAGTCTTCTGTTTCAGTTCCTGTAAATTTTGAACTATGTACAATGCCATTTCCTGTTTTGTTTTGAGAACACTCCAAATCATTGTGAAATTTAAAGCTTTATTGGTTTCTAGAGAGTCCCATGAAATTTCAGGCAAACTGCAGGTTATCAGTAACTTCCTGCCGTGATGTATTGGTGCAGTCTTCTGGTTATTGTCAGCTGTGTTCTGGTGACAGTACACTGGGTTCTTCTGTTTAAAACTGCTCAAACACAGGCCCGACATGTGCATGGTGGACCCAGTTACAGACGACTGCTGTGTAAGAGCACGTGAACACCCTAACATTCGACATCTTGTGGATTTATTAGTTATTTTTCTTTGAATGCTTTTAAACATAACATAGATGCTGTAACCTGAAAGATACATCACATAAATCTACGGCGCAACTTCTCCTCTAGACTCCGTGAAGCTTGGCATCAGGGTTGTGAGCGCACCTCCAGTTGTGCACATTTTAAGGAACTTTTGTACATACACAACGTGTGTGACGTAATTGTCTTACAGGCCATATACATATGGATTTGATAAACAACGTGCACAGTTCACGACCCTTGTCACTCAACTAGAGGTTTACGTCAATGCCACCAGGTTGTAGCACACTGCGGCAGACTTTTATTCTCGTTGGCTCGTCATAAGTCCTGCTAGGTGGTAGCACACTCTTCAGGTATGATAATTCACTTGCTATATATTGTAGTAAAATTGGATCGAACATCAGTATATGTCAAAGTCGTACTGATAGGAAACCTATTTTGTGGGTTTCTGAATGAGTATATTAAGTTATGAATTTTATCATACAGTAATCCATTTGTGGCACTGAGAATCATAATGGCCTAAACCACATCACCACCAGTTGTGAGATTATAGCATTTATACGTGCTAGTAAAATATTTAGTCAGGTTTATCTGTGCTTTAGGCCCACATTGTACATATGGGAATTCACAGAAAGCTGTATCACTGGTTTCCCTGATATTCACTTCAGTGTGGGATCGCTGGGGCATGCTTTAGGGCCGTATGGATCTCAGCATCTCATTTGTATTCTAGTCAAGTGACCATGTTGTGTTGAATCGTTTCCACAAATGTCATTTTGTATTTGGTATTGGTTGTTTACTGTGTGGGGTTCTGATTTTGGGTGCAGTGTAAACATGAACTACGTTGAATCTTTTTTAAATGCTAACAGAAAAGTAAAGCTGTGAGGCGGGTCATGAGTTGTGCTTGGGTAGTTTAGTTGGTAGAGCACTTGCCAGCAAAAGGCAGTGGTCCCCAGTTCAAGTCTCAGTCTGGCCAAGAAAGTTCATATCAGTGCACATTCCTCTGCAGAGTGAAAATCTCATTCTGAGAACAGAAAAGTAAATTACCGGGAAAAGTTAGTCGCAAAGGAACTAGGGTCCCTGAGAACAGGTCCTTTGATTGAGAGAGTGAAAAAATCAAATAAGCATGATTACAAGCGAACATTTAACAAGGAGGTGTACCATTAACACAAGTTGTTGTATGGATGCAGTGTAAGAATATCCAATTTTCAGCCCAGAAGTAAATTCCTGGACTGTTGGGGATCTTGTACATTTGTCCGAAAAAATGGAAAAGCATAAGAACTCCCATTTACACAAAAATGCGAAACGGAGACTTGCGAAAGCTTACACATTATTTCGATATTGGCCTTTACTGTACTTTATTGTGTACAAAACAACAAAATTCCAGAAAACAATTCCTTCTTTTGTTAGACAAGTTATGCATATTATTATTATTATTATTATTATGACTGTTGTTGTTATTGGCAGTGGCTGTAGTTGTATAAACTTGTTCAAAAGTGTAACTGTTATGCAGTGGATGCTATTAATTTCACACTCTCAAATTTATCTGAATCTAAAAATTTGTGAACACCCAGAATGTATAATCACAAGTCGCCACTGCCCGGTTGTCACTGTATGTGCATTGATAGAGCTTATGCCTGTCTGCTACAAGTCTGTGTGGCTATGAGCGCCCTCTGTGGAACTATGCTGGCTTCCTTCATTATCTAACTGAAGATGGCCAGAAGGCTGTGCAGCGAAATATTATGGCCACAAGTTATTGACATCCATCAGTTCGCCTGAAATTTCATGTTTGTGGCATTTGTAACGCCATGCTGGTTTCATACACTGATTTTTGTGGACTAAGTTCAAACAAAGCCTGCCAGATTTTTCCATGTGCACGGACATCCCATTTCTTCAACCTACAGGTGCTGTCTGCAATGTTGTTAGCATTTGGAGGTACTAGATTGTGTCACTGAAAAAAAATCCACACTCTTTTTTTTTGTCAGTTTGTATATTCATCTTGCTGCTTTCAGCAGAATTAATCCTAGGCAATCACGAATATGATAGCTTTCAATAAGTTTCATTTTATAAAAATGCATGATTATCATTTTCTCTCCACTCCACGCCTCCCCTTTCCAGTATTGTCAAAAATTTTAAAATTAAAGTCTTTCCTCCCTCTGCATTCTTTCACCATTGTCCTTCCCCTGCTATCCTCTCCCTTGTCATCCTGCACCTCACGTAGAAATAAACTGTTAGTTAATTGCCCCCCCCCCCCTTTTTTATATGTTTTTGTAACTAATTTCATTTACTTTTCTGTTCAAGTTTTGATCAGTTTGTGAGGTGATACAGAGTAACACTTTTCGTGTTTTTAATATGCGTAAAAGATCAGGTCCTGCTAATGCATTTCAACTCTGAGTGAGTTCTTTGGGCAGAGTAAATTTCACCTGCTATGGTGGTTGAGTGGCTTCTGGGCATTAGTAACCACATTCAAATTTGAATGTCTTCAGTTACACTCCGGTATTTTCATTTAGCATCTTTGTATGGTCTGATGAGCCTCTTGGCATGGAGATCCGAGGCGACTTGTCTTTCATTAGGTTGCTGCTGGATTTTCTACGTCTATTCATTCACGTATGTAAAGTTAAAGTTTATCTTATCCACACATCACTTTTTAATTGAATGTTTACATTTTCTGTTACTTGCGAAGAGTGATTTATAATTTATTTTTCCTACCTTTCTTTCCCAACTTATAATACCAGTATAATTACCAATTGAGAATGAAAGTGTGAGAGACAAATTTTGATTGTGGAAAATCTTGCTACTTGGCCTCAGTAAAGAGTTTTACTAAGGCAGGATGTACTTCTTGCTACAGTCAGTGTCTAGATCATGTTCATTGGCTGGCATTAATGTCCTGCCAGTGTCTCTCGAGCCCATCAGTAAGCACTTTCTTTTGCTCTTCTGCTAAAGGCCCTCTCCATTTTCTGAGTACTTATTCAACTATAAAATCCTGGTAGCTATTCACCATTCTTCTGAAACCATCCCTGCCATTTATTTTATCTTCAGCACTGTCCATCTCTTGTAGATCTCTCTTGTATTCTTTCTTTTAACTTTGGGTAAGTTTTAGAAAATTTCAGTTTCAGAAAATCACAGATTTTGTTTGTGAGATGGTCATTACCCATACAGAAGACGTGGCTTTAGAACAGTACTCATTCCTTTTTAATTGCCATCATTGTCAGAGACATTGTTTCCACCTTGCTGTGAGTTTCTTTCTGGATCTCAGTTGAATATGTCTCTCAACCTATCCTTTGCCTGTGATCTTCTGCAGTATCATGCATTCTTTTTTACGTAACTAGTCAACAGGTCCTTTTCACTAATAACAGTTTTCAGTGCATCACTTCTTTTAGCTCTCAAATATTGAATAAAAGACATTTTTATCAAATTTTTAACAACAAAGCTGCTGTTTATTTGCTGGCTTACAAAATTCAGGCTTTGCCAATTTGCACAACCCATCTATTACAGAGAACAAAATTTTGCTACGAGTAGATGTGTCAAATGTGGGTAATAAAGATATCAGTGATAAAATGGTTCTTATGGTAATTACTTATGTATTTGTATTTAGGATATGTTTGTCACTGATATCTTTGTAATCCACGTTCAGCACATCCATTCACAAAAAAAAAAGGTAATAGGTGGCTTGTGAAAATGGGCAAAGCCCAAAACTAGTGAGTCAGCAAATGAACAACAGCTTTGGTATTAAACATTAAAAAAAAAAATAAAAAAAAAATGTCTTTTCCTTTTCAGTTGATTCAGATTATCACTGAAGTGTACAAACCATATGGTCTTTCAACGGTCTGTAAAGTGTTATTTTGGTTTCTGTGCTCATCATCTTCTTACACTGAGATGACAAAAGTCACGGGATAACTCCTAATATCATTATCACAGCACATTTTGTGCAGTGTAGTGCAGCAGATCAGAGTGGCATGGACTCAATAAGTCATTGAAAGTCTCCTGCAGAAATCTAAGCCATGCTGCCTCTACAGCCGTCCATAATCCCGAAAATGTTGCTGGCACAGGATTTTGTGCACAAACTGACTTTTCAATTGTGTTCCCTAAATGCTCTAAGGGACTCGCGTCAGGCGATCTGGATGGCTAGATGGTTAGCTCGAATTGTCCAGAATGTCATTCAAACCAATCGGGAATAGTTGTGGCCTAGTGACATAGCGCCTTTCCCTCCATAAAAATTCTATCATTGTTTGGGAATATGAAGTCCAGTAATGGCTGCAAAAGGTCTCCAAGTAGCCGAACATAACCACCAGTAACATATCCAGTCAGTAATCGGTTCAGTTGCACCGGAGGACCTGGTTCATTATCATTACAGGTAAGCACCGCCCACACCATTATGGAGCCACCACAAGCTTGTACAGTGTCTCGTTAACAACTTGGATCCATACCTTCGTAGAGTCTGCATCACACTCAAAATGTACCATCGACTCCTTCCGACTGAAATCAGGACTAATCTGACCAGGGCACGGTTTTCCACTAGTTTAGGATCCAACCAGTACGGTCACGAGCGCGGATGAGGCACTGCAGCGATGTCGAGTCGTTAGCGAAGGCACTTCCGTCAGTTGTCTGCTGCCGTAGCCCATTGACACCGAATTCCGGTCCACTGTCTTAACCGATATGTTCATCGTATGTCCCACATTGATTTCTGCAGTTATTTCGTGCAGCACTGCTTGTCTGATTGCAGTGACAACTCTACTGAAATGTAGCTGGTCTCAGTAGTTACGTGACGGCCGTCAGCCATTGTGTTGACCGTGGTCAGAGGTAATGCCTGAAATTTGGTATTCTCGGCATGCTCTTGATGCTGTGGAACTTGGATTATTGAATTTCCAAACAATTTCTGAAATGGAATGTCCCATCTGTCTAGGTCTAACTGCCATTCCGCGTTCAAAGTCAGCTAATACCCACTGTGTGGCCATAATCGTGCCTGAAGTCTTTTCACGTGGATCACCTGAGTACAAACGACAGCTCCGCCAATGCACTGCTCTTCTGTACCTTGTATATGTGGTACTACTGCCATCTGTATATTCGTGTATCGCCATCCCACGGCTTTTGTACTTAAACTTCTGTTCACTTTCAATCTTCCTGTGGTCAGTTAAAATCCATTCTGGCCCATTGCTGATGTTCATCATGTATTTTGTCTCCTCACAGGAAGTGTGTTGTCCTACTCTGTGCTGTTTCTTTAAGATAGTTTATCTTTATGATAGTTCAACTGGTGGTAGAGAAATGTTTAAGTTATCTGTGAAAACTTGAAATCCAACATGTACACCCTTTATTTCAATTATTTACTTGTTCAGGAGTAATGTGACTGTGTGACTCACAAACTCTTTGTTTTCTATTGTGTTTTTATTTTGGGTTTTTCTCATTCTTGGCTCATTCTCTGTTTTTTTTTTTGTTAAAATGTCCTACGGTCATGTGACATTAAACCTGATCTTTGGACTGAAACATAGCTTTAATTCACATATCCTTTACTCTTTTGTGAATATTGTCCCCTCTTTAATTTCTGCTGGTCTTACGGCTTTTCTTCGAGTATATAAACATCCTTCAGCTAGCGAAATTGAGTTTCCTGTTACAATCGATTTCAATAATTACAGCTATTTTTTTGACCCTTTGCAGAGACAAACATCAGCTGTGAAAGTCTTTGGACATATGTGTACAAGGTCATGATTTTTAATGTCATTTGTTCTCACCTTAGAAGTACTGCATTGGAGTCTGAGAGAGTCTGAGGGAGCCTCAGAGAGAGAATTGAAAATGTTACAGGTGCTCTGGCAGAGGCAATGAGACATGGCCACTGGGTTATATTAGATGAGCTGAATTTGGCACCAACAGATGTTCTGGAGGCTTTGAATCGTGTTTTGGATGACAACAGAGAGCTATTCATTCCTGAGACACAAGAAGTCATATCGGCACATCCAAACTTCATGTTGTTTGCAACGCAGAATCCACCTGGTCTGTATGGTGGGAGAAAGGTAATTTCCAGGACTTCTTAGACACTCAATTTATTGTAAGATTGAAATTTTAATTCTTGAGTTATGTGAATGTCGTATGTTATGTTAAAACAAACATATTCCAGTACAAATTTGTCTGCCACTGAAAGTTTTCAAAGTTGTGCTCCACATATAATTGATTATGCGACTGTCTGTTATGGTTGGCACAGATGTCCTTTCTCTACAGACTGCATGCATATTTGGATATTTGTGCCTGCATGTGTGCACAGAAAGCTTCTAATAGTAAAGAAAAATCTGTTTGCAGTTGAACAGACAGTGGGAAAAAAAACCTGTTACATGCCACTAACTGGAGCCAGGCTATATCAGTGGAGGTATTTCCTTTCTCTTTGGTATTTTTATTTGTTAGTCTTTAAGGAAAGTCAAAGATCTAAACAAGTCAAAGGCATTCCACTTACTGAGACTATGCATAGGACTACGCCTGGTAAAGCACCGTGTATTCAGAACTACCATTGGACTGATATCAGCTTTACTTAAATAACTTTCCTAAATTTAGTGGTGGCCACAACTCAAATTTTAGCCCATATATATAAAAATTCCTATTTCAGTTCTAATTTTTATTTTGCAGTTGCTGTCCAGGGCATTTCGCAACCGGTTTGTTGAGTTACACTTTGATAAAATCCCGTCACACGAACTGGAAACTATATTAGAGAAGCGCTGTGAACTGCCTGAATCTTACGCTCGTCGAATGGTGAATGTGATGAAAGATCTACAGGTATTTAACGAAAACTTCCTTTTTAACTTTTTTGCTTTTCAACTGCTGATTTGTGCAGACTATTGATTTAGTATGTAGAATGTGTTACGAAGGGCATATTGTGTGCAAAGTGAAACTTTTGGCTTCATGAAAAGTGCGCAAAAATGAATTTAAAATTCATAAGTGCTGGCTTCTACCTGGTCTTGTGCTGACTGTTTACAGTGCGAAACAACTGAACTGGGAAGTACAATAGAGTTGAAAGGGAAAATAATAAAACTTCTATGAAGTGAAGTGATATTGGATCTCTCAGAAAGGAGATTAAATCCCTGAAAGAAGCAAATACTAAGCTAGCGAGTGAATAAACATCCTGTGTGTGGAGATCCATTGCCAGGTGCAACACACAACTGTGAAAATTCTTCTGTGCAAAGTACAACAAAAAACTGAAAATTCTCATCTGCAAATTACAGCAAAAAGACTTGGAGAACTTATTGTGAGAAAAATCTGTAAATAAATGTAGCTGGATAACGGTGACATACATGAGAAAAAAAAAAGAAACAGAAATATTTTATATAAGTAAGGTAACAGAAATTAATTTCTTGTTATTGGTGATCTTATATTGAAAAATGTAGTGGTTCTGCACTGTGATATTGATGTTCGCCCTGGCAAATGAGCAAACATTTTCAAAATATCATGAACATGAAGCAGTCTAACTACAAAAATAATAACAGTCCTGAGACAGTTCAAAGGTGTTATAATTCATGCTGGAACAAACTAAAATCAAATCAGCAGCAGTTGGGAAGGAATCGAAAACAAACATGAAAAATAATTGACTCAGTTTGTATGTATACAAGATAAAGACAGGTAATCGGTGGAATTTTACACAGAAGATTGGTGAGTAATGTTTACATAAACAAAATAAACAATGAAATTAGGCAACAGTGCGATGAGCTTGGTGCAATATTCCTCGATCCAAACAAATTTCTAAGTGAAAAATGTCTGGGGAAGGATAGCATGCACTTAAATATGATGTTCAGTCAAATGAAACCTGGTCAGTGCATCTACCTTTGCCTTACACGTAAGGTGGCACCACGTAACTGCGGGTATGGTGGCGCCATCTATTGGTAGAGAGACCGACGCGTGTGCAATGTTTGATGTTGTGTAGCGGCAGTGTGATTTCACAACGAAGAGAAGGTGGTCACGCAAGTTATCGTCCAGTACCAAACGTGCAGGTGACTAAGCAGGAACAACGAGGAGTAATTGGATTTTGGGCAGTGGAGGGAGTTGGAGGCCATGAAATGTATCGACGGATGAAGGCTGTGTATGGTGAGTACAGTTAGTGTTGTGGAAAGGCGCAAACAATTCTTTGAAAGGAGCAATCGATTCACAGTTGGCGACGAAGTTTGTGACTGGCTCCAGGTCTGGGTCCGACAGCAGCCTACTAGCTTCTTCAAGGATGGAATCGACCAGCTAGTGTCGCAATGGGATAAATGTGCCAACAGTTTCGGTGACTACTTTTGAATATGTGTACCGTGCATAGCTACATTATTGAGTTAATAAAAGTGTTACCATTACTTTACACTAGTGACTGGGTTTCATTTGAATGCCCCTTGTAGACTTAGCTCAATGACTTTTAGTCAAATGATTGTGGACATTTGTAAAATAATTAAAAATAAGGAAGACTGATAGGGTCCAAAGGGGTGATAAACCTAAAATGCACCGTGAAAATAAAATACATGAATATGTTTGAAATGACAAACCAAACAAACTTGTGCAAAAGGACAATAGAGCAAATAGAAGAGAAAGTGCTGAATGTAGTAAAAATAAGCCAACAATTGTTCACCAAAATAGTCAGTGTCTAAAAAATAAAGTGCAACAGCTAGAGATTGAACTGGAGGTCATAGACAGCTCTGTTGTTTGTATCACAGAACACTGTGCAAAGTATCGGAAATTAATTATTTAAAGTCTTAAAGTTTAGCCTGTGCATCTGTAAAGTGTGCAGGTTGTTGTATCTATGTGAAACAAAACTATCCGTATAATGTTAGAAGTGATCTATGTGCAATCAGTGAAGAGAACCATTTTGAGTTAACTGCAGTAGAATTGAGACACCAGTGTTGTTGTGGTCTTCAGTCCTGAGACTGATTTGATGCAGGTCTCCATGCTACTCTATTCTGTGCAAGCTTCGTCATCTCTCAGTACTTACTGCAACCTACATCCTTCTGAATCTGCTTAGTGTATTCATCTCTCGGTCTCCCTCTACGATTTTTACCCTCCACACTGTCCTCCAATGCTAAATTTGTGATCCCTTGATGCCTCAGAACATGTCCTACTAACCGGTCCCTTCTTCTTGTCAAGTTGTGCCACAAACTCCTCTTCTCCCCAATTCAATTCAATACCTCCTCATTAGTTATGTGATCTACCCATCTAATCTTCAGCATTCTTCTGTAGCACCACATTTTGATAACTTCTATTCTCTTCTTGTCCAAACTGTTCATCGTCCATGTTTCACTTCCATACATGGCTATACTCCATACAAATACTTTCAGAAACGACTTCCTGACACTTAAATCTATATTCGATGTTAACAAATTTCTCTTCTTCAGAAATGCTTTCCTTGCCATTGCCAGTCTACATTTTATATCCTCTCTACTTCGACCATCATCGGTTATTTTGCTCCCCAAATAGCAAAACTCCTTTACTACTTTAAGTGTCTCATTTGGTAATCTAATTCCTGCAGCATCACCAGACTTAATTCGACTACATTCCATTATCCTCATTTTGCTTTTGTTGATGTTCATTTTATATCCTCCTTTCAAGACACTGTCCATTCCGTTCAGCTGCTCTTCCAGGTCTTTTTGCTGTCTCTGACAGTATTACAATGTCATTGGTGAACCTCAACGTTTTTATTTCTTCTCCATGGATTTTAATACCTACTCCGAACTTTTCTTTTGTTTCCTTTACTGCTTGCTCAATATACAGATTGAATAACATCGGGGAGAGGCTACAACCCTGTCACACTCCCTTCCCAACCTCTGCTTCCCTTTCATGTCCCTCGACTCTTATAACTGCCATCTGGTTTCTGTACAAATTGTAAATAGCCTTTCGCTCCCTGTATTTTACCCCTGCCACCTTTAGAATTTGAAAGAGAGTATTCCAGTCAACATTGTCAAAAGCTTTCTCTAAGTCTACAAATGCTAGAAACCTAGGTTTGCCTTTCCTTAATGTTTCTTCTAAGATAAGTTGAATGGTCAGTATTACCTCATGGCTCATACCCCTGTAATAGACCTAGATGCAAGACCAGTCCCATACATCCTCCTACCATCACCTACTCCAGTCCAGTCACTAACATCACCTATCCCATCAAAGATAGGGCCACCTGTGAAACCAGTCATGTGATTTACAAGCTAAGCTGCAACCACTGTGCTGCATTCTATGTAGTCATGACAACCAACAAGCTGTCTGTCCACGTGAACGGCCACTGACAAACTGTGGCCAAAAAACAAGTGGACCCCCTGTTGCTGAACACACTGCTAAACACGATATCCCTCATCTCAATGACTGCTTTACAGCCTGTGCCGTATGGATCCTTCCCACCAACACCAGCTTTTCTGTATTTTGCAGGTGGGAACTTTACCTGCAATACATCCTACATTCCCGTAACCCTCCTGGCCTCAACCTTCGTTAGTCACTGTCCTCACCCATCCACCCCCCTCCCTGATCCCATTCCAGCACTACACAGCCATCATTTCACCGCCACACCCAGTCTTTTAATTTCTTTTTATTTCTCTCCTTTCCGCTACTTACCACCTTCCCCCTCCGCACCTTCTCTCCTGCCCTCCGTCTGAACTGCAACACTTCACTGCCCGCCACTCCCACCGTACTATCCCTCCCCTCCCCCTCCCCGCCTCAGCCTCCTCCTTCCCCCACCCAGTCGCCACTCCCATCATGCACTGGTGCTGCTGCTCGCAGTGCAGTTTCAGCTCTCTGAGACTGCAGATGTGTGTGCAAGTTGCGTGAGTGTACGTGTGTGTATGTGTGCATGTGTGTCTACTGCTGACAAAGGCTTTAATGGCCGAAAGCTATAATTGTGTGAATCTTTTTATTGTGCCTATCGCGACTCAGCATCTCTGCTATATGGTGAGAGGCATCTTTCCTTCTCTGGAACTGTGGTAAAAGGTAGACTTGTGAACTATTTAAATAATTACAACTTCTTTTCTAGTGACCAGTTCAGTTTCCAAGCAGGGAACAGCGTATCTAACAGAACATGTCCTAGATGCATTGGATAGAGGGAATTATACAGCAGGTATATTACCTGATCTAACTAAATCTTTTGACACAGCTGAGCACAAAATACTGTTAAATAAGCTAAATGAACTGCTAATGGTTGGGGGGGGGGGGGGGTGATAAAGTGGTTTCAATCATACCTAGAAAATATAGTGCATTTGACTGAAATTACCCAAATATCAAGTAGCTCCAAAAATATATTCAAACATAATTCTGACCCTAAATATATAAATATAGGGGTACACAAAAATCAAATGTGGACAAACAGTGTTGTTTGAAGATAACTGTAACATACTGATCACTGAGAAATCACTTGAAGCACTAAGAGAGAAACCTGAAGAAACACTTAGCTGCATATGTGCATGGAAAATAAACAATAGAGTAACAATTAATATAAAGGAAACAAGCACCATGAACTTCTACATAAACAAAATGCCAGATTACACAATCTGAAAATAAATAATGAAGTTAGATAATGTGTGGAAAGTACAAACTTTCTGGGAATGCATGTTGACTGTCAGTTATGTTGGGTGGGAAAAAGTGTAAAAATACTTAGTAATAGAATCTCTACAGTATGCTATGCTTCAGAATTCTTACATCAGTATGTGATATTTCATTCATCAGATCAGTGTATTTTGCTTATATTCATTCTGTTATTAGCTATGGAATAATTTTTTTGGGGAATGAATAAGAAAAATATTCAAGCTATATTCAGACTGCAAAAAAGATCAATACATATAATGACCAAGACTGGAAAAACTGCTCACTGCCTCAAACTGTATAAAATGCTGGAACTATTAATGGTAGCTTGTGAATATATTTTTCAGAGTGTTATGTACGTTAAAAAAAATATTGACCACTATGTTAAAAATTGATTAGTATATGATTATAAAACCAGGAACTGCTACAGTTTGCATCTGTACAGAAAAAGTAAAGTTAAAACTCAGCAGAGTTTATTGAACATTGCTATCGTGTTATATAATAAATTACCACAGCATATAAAAGACATAGATACTCTTTCAAAACAAAATTGGAAAATTATTTACAAAATAAAAATTTTTACACGGTAATGGAGTACCTAAATTAAAGCAGCTTACGTATTATAAGTAGTACTGTTTCTAATGTGTATATGGAAATAATAATTAGCCAAGACTATTAGAAAACAAATGTAACTAGATCACAAAATCCATTGCCAATTAATGTATAACAAATTAATCTTAAAACTATAAAAACTTTGATGTTTTTCATGATGAAATCCATACAATGTAAATTGTTTCACGAACTAACAACAGAATCAGTGAGTCAATCCAATCAGTCAGAAGCATATCTTTGTGTAATTGTGTTACTTCAATTAATTTCCTCTGTGACATCATGGTGCCTAAATCTGGATTTTGCACAAAATAAAATTGTGTGTTAATGTTGGACTCTCAAATGTAAGGAGTAACTGTAACATTAGTTATTTAAATAAATCATGTTTATGTGTCCTTGTCCCCAGAGATCTACAAGACATGTATGTATGTCATGTGAATATTGTTATTTCTTTTTAACTGATTTATGATTAGCTCCTCCCTGTTTAACTAAATATTCTTCTGTGGAGCCAGGAGGAAAAAAGTAAAATTATTCTGCCTGTTACTGTTTTACAGACAGGAAGTGGTCAAATATGATTCCACCACATTGGCTTATTGGAAACTTTTCTTCTCATATACACAGAAGGTCATACACATTGTAGGATCTAAAAACGATAGAACCTTGTGAAAAAAATACTACATAAATTACAAACAAAATAAAGTAGTGATTGTATAAAAAATGAAATTATCTTGAGGAAACTATAAAATTATGAGGCAGAATTGGTGGCACTTGCTAATCTCCGGGAGGTGATATACCAGTACCGTCTGTTTATTTCCACTGAGCTTTATCTCAGTCAGTGTGAAATGCCAACTGTTTTTAGTGCATAAAAAATTCGAGGACTAAGGAGCAAAATTTTTGAACTACTTACGTGCATTGACGAATTAAGGGTCATCTAACTTGGCTGACATAATCTGCCTCTCTGAAAATCGTGTACAGATGTGTTAAGTGCGGCAGGATTTAAGTTAACTTCTCACTTTTGTAGGACAGAAATGGAGGATGGAGGAGTTGCCTCATTCGGCAGGAATTTCCATAAATTTAATAACGTAGAAATTCATAAATATTATCTAGAGCAGCATATCGAAGCATGTGCAGCAGAAGTAGAATTTCATTGTAAATCATTCATAATAGTAAGTATATACTGGGTACCAGCGGATATTTTCAGTCTGTTCGTAAATCACTTTCAAGTCCTACTGTCCTATTTAACAACAGAAAAGAAAGAATTAGTAGTTGCTGGTGATTTTAATGTAGATTTTCTTGAAAACTCTTCTTCTAACAACTTATTGCAGTCAGCAGCATTGTCTTTCAAATTCATTCAGTAACTTTCCAGCAAGTACAGCTAAGGGGTCAAAGATGGCCATTGATAATACCTTTATAGAAATGTCTAATGAACAAAATTATGTTATAAAAACCAATAATAAGTAGCCTCTCAGACCATGATATGCAGTTCCTTTTGCTAAATGTTAATACTGATACAAACTAGATGCAAGACCTGTCTCATACGTCCTCCCATCACCACCTACTCCAGTCCGGCATAAGCATCACGTATCGTATCAAATGCAGGGCTCACTGTGAAACCAGTCATGTGATCTACAACCTAAGCTAAAACCACTGTGCTGCATTCTCTGTGGGTGTGACAGCCAACAAACTGTCTGTCTGCATGAATGGCCACTGACAAACTGTGGTGGAGAAACAAGTGGGCCACCCTGTTGCTGAGCAAGCTGCCAAACATGACATCCTTCATTTCAGTGACTGCTTCACAGCCTGTGCCGAATGGATCCTTCCCACCAACACCAGCTTTTCTGAATTGCGCAGGTGGGAACTTTCCCTGCAATATATCCTACAGTCCTATAACTCTCCTGGCCTCAACCCTTGTTAATCATTGTCCTCTTGCATCCATCCCATTCCTTGTTCCCATTCCAGCACTACACAGCCCTCAGTCCACCATTGCACCCTGTCTTCTAACTTCTCTCCATTTCTGCTACCCCCACCCCCCACCTATAACTTGCCCTCTATCCTCCATCTAACCTCCCGATTGCACGTAGCTGTCATACCCTCTCCCCACCAGCACTTTGCTGTGCGCCACCCCTACCGTACTATCTCTCCCCTTCCCCACGCACCGCAGCCTCCTCCTTACCCCCACCCAGTCACCACCACCACCACCACCACCACCTGACTGCACTGGTGCTGCTGCTTGCAGTGCAGCTTCAGTTGCTTGAGACTGCAGCCATGTGTGAGTGAGTTGCATTTCCGCGCGCGCGCGCGCGCGCTGGTTGTGTGTGTGTGTGTGTGTGTGTGTGTGTGTGTGTGTGTGTGTGTGTGTGTGTGTGTGTGTGTGTGTCTCGTCTATTTTTGACGCAGGCCTTATTGGCTGAAAGCTTTATTTGTGACAGTCTCTTTTGTTGCGTCTGTCTGGGACTCGGCATCTCTGCTATATGGTGAGTAGCAACTTTCCTTTTCATAATATTGTTGCATTCTATACTGGACTTTTCATTGTGTGATCTAAATACTATAGATCAATACAAAACATATGGCAAAACATTGAAGATAGTAATAGAGACATCATCATTATCAGAAAAAGATAACAAAATAAAGATAATATGGAATATAATGAAGGAAGAGACTGATAGAACTAGAGATGAAGAGGAGCACATAGCATTAAGAGTAAATGATACATGGATAACAGATGTGTGCAGTGTTCATGACTTTTCAATAAGCACTTCATAACTGCTACTGAAAAGAGGGAGTGTCATGTTCAGTAGATGCTGCCACGGAACATCTTAGACCAGTCACTACAAATAACTGCAATAATACGAGTACAACCCTCACAGCAACAGCAGAAGAAATGTCTACCTTAATCCTTAGAATAAAAATAATCTTGTGGCTGTGATAATCTGTCAACAAAGTTGATTAAACAGTGTGGCTGAGTTTAGTGACATTTTAAGTTACTTGTGTAACCAGTCTTTTATCAGTGGAACATTTCTTTAATGATTGAAATATGCTGTAGTTAAGCCTTTGTGTAAGAAACGAGATACAGAAATACCATCAAACTTCCATCCAATATCACTTTTGCCCAGATTCTCTAACATTTTAGAAAAAATAATAAACAGTTGTCTTCTTAACCAAAAGACCACAGATAAAATATTATCCAAGTCACAATTCGGATCTCTAAAGGATTCTGATATTGAGAAGGCTGTATTACATGCACAGTGAGAATGTACTTAATTCAGTAGACAATAAATTACTGGCTACTGGTATGTTTTGTGATCTGTCAAAAGCATTTGACTGTGTACATGACAGTATGCTTTTAAGTAAATTATAATATTACAGTGTATCAGGAAATGCTGCAAAAATGGTTCAAATCATATATATCTCTGACAGAAAACAAAGGGCACCAATAGGAAAGAGACGTGTATTAAGCTGTCAGCCATCATCCAACTGGGAACCAATAACATGGGGTGTCACCCCAAGTTCCATCTCAGGGACCTTAGTTTTCCTTGTGTATACCAATGACCTTTCATTAGTAACATTACCAGATACCAAGTTTGTTTTGTTAGCAGATGATACAAAGACTGCAAGAAATAACAAATCAAGTATAGTCTCACAAAGGTCGGCTTATGAAATTTTCATAACATTAATCTACATCTTCATGGCTACTCTGCAATTCACACTTAAGTGCCTGGCAGAGGGTTCATCCAACCATTTTCATACTACTTCTCTGCCATTCCAGTCTCGATTGGCACATGGGAAAAAGGAACATCTAAATCTTTCCATTTGAACTATGATTTCTCTTATTTTATTATGATGATCATTTCTCCCTACGTAGGCGAGTGTCAACAAAATATTTACTCATTCAGAAGAGAAAGTTGGTGATTTAATTTCGCTGCAAAGAAAACCGCCTTTGTTTCAGTGACTGCCACCCCAACTCGCATATCATGTCAGTGACACTCTCACTCCTATAGCGTGATAACATGAAACGAGCTGCCCCTATTTGCACTTTTTCGATGTCCTCCGTCAATCCTACCTGGTAAGGATCCCATACTGTGCAGCAATGTTCCAGCGGTGGTCGGACAAGTGTAATGTAGGCTGTCTCTTTAGTGGGTTTGTCGCATCTTCTAAGTGTTCTGCCAAGAAAGCGCAGTCTTTGTTTCGCTTTCCCCACAATATTATCTATGTGGTCTTTCCAGTTTAAGTTGCTCATAATTGTAATCCCTAGGTATTTAGTTGAATTGACAGCCCTTAGATTTGTGTGATTTATCGTATACCCAAAATTTATTGGATTTCTTTTAGTACCCATGTGGACGACCTTGCACTTTTCTTTGTTTAGTGCTAATTGCCACTTTTTGCACCAAACAGAAATTCTCTCTAGATCATTTTGTAATAGGAATTGATGGTCTGATGATTTTACTAGACGGTAAATTACAGCGTCATCTGCAAACAATCTAAGGGGGCTGCAGCAGTAAATGATTCCTAACCAATTCTTGGTCACTGAACATTGAAAAAACATGCTATATGCAGTTCATAACTTGCAAAAGAATTCCTACTATTACATACCTAAAATATTATGACAGACAAATAGGTGATGTTGACAGTGTTATATTCTTGGCATTACAGGTTGATAATAAGTGTAGCTCTGGAGAGCATCTGCTCAGAACTGCTGAAGTGCCTAACCAAATCTCTCTTTGCTGTGCAAATGTTGTCAGACATAGACGATAAAAAAAATCAAAAAGCTAGTGTATTATGCCTAACTTCAGTCCATAATGTCATACAGGATTATTTTCTGGGGTAACTTATCAAACAAAACTAAAGCTTTTCGAGCCCAAAAATGTGCAGTACGAATTATTTGCGGTGTGAGCTCAAGAACGTACTGCAGAGGGCTGTTTAATGAAAAAGTTTAACTAGTAATAACAATATTATGGAAAGGATAGTTGCTACTCACCATATAGCGGCGATACTGAGTCGCTGATAGGCACAACAGAAAGACTGTCACAAAATGAGCTTTCTGCCAATCAGGTCTTTCTTGAAAATAGGCCCCCCCACGCACGCACACGCACACGCACACACACACACACACACACACACACACACACACACACACACACACACGACGTCAACAACAGAAGCCAGACTGCGAGCAGTGTCAACTGTGATCTGTAGCTGGATTTGTCAATGTCTAGTTCTGAAAAATCATGCTTTGCACAGTAGTTGTAATACCACTTTATTAAAAAACTAATGGTGTTGGATAAACAACAGACCATTCTCAGGTATAAAAAAAAAAGACTTGCATCAAAAAGTGTCCTGTAATTTATGTCATTTTTTATATCTGAGGGTGGTCTGTTATATGATAAAAAATGGTAGCGTTTACTAAAATAACATTATAGCTATTGTGCAGATCATTATGTATCAAAACTGATATCACCTAACTGTGTGAGTGCCTTTTTGCACAGATGCCTATTGGCGCTGTCACTTACGTGGTAACAAAGTCCTGTCTTGCATTGTTGGTATTAGTGGTTGTTAACTCACTACTTAATATTTATCTCCTTTTGTGTACAGACAGATTGTCCTGTGGTCATGGCAGTCTTGGCACCACTCGCATGCCAACAGTCGCGCAACTTTCAAATCTGACAGTTCTTAAGTGTGCTCTGTGTTTGTAGTCTAGCTTAATCTGAATTGAGAAACATTGTCTGAAAATTCCTCCTGCTGCTTACAGATTCCCCACTGACGTGCCATACACACCCTTTAGGTCAATTCTTGAAAGATGCACCAGTAAATACAGCATCTGAGAATGGGAATGACACATTGTCTGTTCTGCAAACTTCGTGCATGAATTGTAGTTCCTTTTATGCATTGTTGCTCTGCATGCAAAAGGTGCTGTATTACTTATGAGTCTGGTAACATTGCAAACCGGCTCGTAGAAGGTATAATTTTTGGTGTCCAACTGTGTTTACAGTTCCATTTTATGTGTCGTATTTAAACAACTGATGTCATCTTTGTAAGATTCTGTGAGTGACAAGATGTGCTCGTGGCCTGGATCCAGGATCACACAACTCCAGCCAGTGAGCCCATCTCCTAACAAGCACTCTCTCTCTCTCTCTCTCTCTCTCTCTCTCTCTCTCTCTCTCTCTCTCTCCCTCTCCCCTCTTTGTTTGTGTGTGTAAAAGATAGAGCTTAACCATTGGTTTGTCTTTTCTAACAAATGGTTGCAGCAATAATTATTGTTTGATTTAGGTCCACCGGAGAAGCAGTGTTGCTTTTGCTGGAAGTAAGGGATACATGACACTTCGAGACTTGTTTCGCTGGGGGGAGAGGTACCGACGTGCTCCTCACAGCAGTGGTTTCCAGGACTGGAAAGAATACATGGCTGAAGAAGGATTTCTCGTACTGGCCTGTCGAGTTCGCTGCAAGGAGGAGGAGGAAGTGATCTGGAATGTAATCACGAAACATTTTGGCAGCTCCCCCAACCGACAAAATCTGTTTTCATGTAAGTCTTCAGCTGTTGTACTCATGATGTGGCATGCCATTAGCTGAGTACAAATAAACACAATCTGAAAGCATTTGCTTTTCTCATAGTTAATACATTTCTTCTGCAAATTTGTACATCTTATGTAGGCTCTTTTGAAGTTTTAGTTGTGTTCTTCCATTGTTATCTATGCATGTAGGGCGTTGACAGTGATACTTCTATCATACAACAGTTATAATTTTCCACATTTCGAATTGTTCTCACATTACATATGTTCATTTAATTGTTTTTAGTCACAGACAACACATCCATGGTTACGTCGCCAATTCTGCAGAAAATTAAAGCTCTTAGCAGTAAAAATCCAGACAGTGGTATTGTGTGGACACATGCTATGCGGAGAATGGCAGTACTTGTATGTAAGTATTTTTACAATAATGTGTTCTTCTCCTTTAACCAATATTCGGATTTAATTATGTACTTTAACCATCAGCTAATAAACAGTGTTGTCCTGTTTGTGGAGACACTGTCATGTTATGTAATCAACAGCGGATCCCACCCTCCTCCCCCCCCCCCCCCCCCACCCCCACCCCCCACCCCAAATCAGAGGTTCGAGTCCTCCCTTGGGCATGGGTGTGTGTGTGTTGTCCTTTGTGTAAGTTAGTTTAAGTTAGATAAAGTAGTGTGTAAGCCTAGGGACCAATGACCTCAGCAGTTTGGTCCCATAGGAACTTACCACCAAGATGTTATATAATCAGTCTAACAGGGAAAATGAAATTCAAGTTACTTTCTCAGAAAAAAAATCAATTTTAAATCAAATATCATTGCATTTCTGCTAAACTTAACATTGATCGTGGGGCAATTATTAAGATAGTCTTATTAAAATTACTTGATAATTCACACTTCACGTATTGGAGCTTGTTTCCTCCAGTCAGAACGCTAAACATCACGTGCAAACCATCCGCTGTTGCCAAAGTGCCACAACAGCTGGTCAGTTCACTTCCAGTTCCATTTCCGGCATTCATTCGCAATGTTTGTCTTTCATGAATCGTGGGTCTGGCACTTTTATTTAATATTTCGTTGCAAATATAACTTCTAATGAAATACAGTTTTCCTTCACAGCAGTAACCGAATACTACTGGGTACTTCTGCACAAGACGTGATTCGGCATCACATATATATTTCCCATTATGAAAGATATCAAATTTCTGAAGACTGCAATTCATCGCTGCGACGGGAGTACCACGATCATAAATATAATTACGTAACAAAGTGTTGTGGCATAGCATAATGGTTAGTGTACAAACTTGATGTGTTGGAGGTCATGGGGTTGAATCTCATCAAATGTAGCAATTTTTTTTTATTTCTAAATTTAATCGAATGAGTCCAATTAATTGCTCTTAATTTCTTTTTATCACTTCATTCTCATCATCTTATTGACTCTATTTGCTCTTATTTTAGTTTCATGTCATTCTTGGATTTGGAAGCTGCTTATGTTACCTATAATCTGCAACCAAGTGCCTACCAGGGGTGCTCATTGGTTGGTAATGCAGCAGCTCATGTAGCCAGAGTAAGGATATATTCAGACAACTGATTATAGCAAGACATTCCTGTTTGCTTCTAGCTCTGAAACTGAATTTTTTTTTTTTGTCTTGTTTGCTAGTAGAGTTTAGCTTTAATCTCTGTCAACAAAGCGATTGTGATTTTTTGTTCTGCTGTGGATTACTGACTGCCGTTTACTCAAATACACTGCACATCATGAGTTTGTGGTTAGCTTAAGACACAAGTTTAAATTCAGGCCAACAAAATGCATTTTCTGACGCAGTTCAGTCGTTGCTCACTTAAAATCAGCTGTCAGCACAGCATCTTGCATTTCTGACATACTTAACGGCAGCCACTTTTCAACATTGCTTTGTGTTACACATTAACAGCATACTCACACAGTAACTAGCACCAGATCAGTTATCCACTGTACATCCATACATACATACAAAAACACGATACATAGAGTTGATCTACACACTGATACATTTTGTTGTTAGGACATTACAAAATGTTGTTTACCATTTAATTTACAACACAACATTGTATTTACAAATTGCAAGTAAGATGTATGATACAAAACATTTATGGCCCCGGTTCCTTTCCAAACATGACAACATCAAAAGTTCTGTTCTAACTAGGAACATAAGGAAACACAGGGCCGTAAAAGAGATAAAAAATTCTTGGATCACTGAACGTCATCAACTAGAATATTACACGTCTCGACACTTAACGGCTGAGGGCGCGCAGGCTTTATGAAGGTCCCATCCGTGTCACGTGTTGCTGGTGTAGTACTGCGTGTGCACAGCAGACCTGGAGACGGTGGTTGGTGACCGGGCTGTCACTGGCGGCGGCCATGGTTAACTGCGTGTGCACTGCTGGAATGTTGGTGCACACTGAGCTTGCTGCAGTGGTCTGACTTAGTTCGCTGATGTGGTAGGTGCAGTGAATGGTGGGTTATTACATTCCTCTTTCCTTGCGAGGGGAAAGACCGGGCATTGCTGTCCACAATGATGTTACTGAAGAGATGTCCAGGGCAGTGCTGAGGGCGGCAGCCGAAGGTACGAGAAGTTCCCAATTTGTCCGAATGGGTGAAGTGAGTGGGAGGAGGACAAGCGTGCTGCCCGCAGGCCCCAGGGGGACTGGTGGACCAGAGCAGCAACAAGGGGCAGCAGCCGTCTGGATGTCGGAGTCCACAACAAGGGGTGGAGGCATGGGCTGCAGTGGATAGGAGAGGCTCTGATTCTGGTGGCGTGCCCCGGGTCTATTTTCGGTGCGAACTTTGAAGACCAGGTGACCACACTAGCTGTGGATGAAGGCCAGAATTCAGTGAGGGTGCCATCCAGTCATCGTGACTCATGCTGGTGTGCTGACCAGGAAAGTTGACAAAACTGTCACTGCTGGGAGGACGTACCCAACGGCAAAAGGTCGAGCAGTGCAGACGACTGATGAATGTGCCCGAGCTCAGTGGGGCTCTTGGACCCATTAGTGTCATTCTGTAAGAGATTGAAAAAAAAAGTGAGAACTTCCTCAGCCGGGAAATCGTCTATGTACCTGCGCAACTCTGGATGGAAGGAAGGTACTGTGCTCTAGCAAATGCCATTGTGTGCACAGAGGCCTTGAAAGTTTGTACCATTGACTGGGGACCATTCTCCAAAACTGGGGTGCAAGGCAAGCCTTACATGGATAATATCTTCAACAGGGCCCTGAAGTCACATCTGCTATCTCAGACCGACCATGAACAGCATAAGGAAAATGAAAAAGAGCATCAGTTGCCAGTAACCAGAAAGTGACCAAAAAGAATCGGTGAACTCATTGCGAACTCTTTCCCGAGACTGTGTAGGGACCGACCATTGCGAAGGAACTTTGTGGCACCACCTGTGGGGGAAATATCCAGTAGCTCAGCCTGGCTCAATGTAGCTGATAAGTGTTCCAGCATGGCTGTATGTACCTGCTGTTGTTGCAGAAGTAGCTGCAGTAAATCTTGCATGGGAGAGACAAACAGCAGGAAAACCACAAAACCTGAGTTGTATGAAAATTCCATCCTCACGCATCACCACTTCTCGTCATACAAGGAACATGACAAAAGACATGACTGTGAAAGAGATACAAATTTATTAAGTCACAGAGTGACATCAACTAGAATATATGAAAGCATATTACACATCTCGATGCTACTGACAGCTGAAGGCCCAGAGGCCCATGCACCTCCTTATAAAGACGCTATCCACACCAGGTGTCGTCGGTGTAATGCTGTGGGCATGTGGTGCTCTCGGAAACAACGGTCGGTGACCAGCTGCCCCTGGTGACTGCTTCGAGTAGTTGCGGGTGTGCCATTTGAATGTCACTGCACACTACGCTTGCTGTAGTGCTCTGACTTATGTCAGCTGTGGGCTGTAGGTGCAGTAGCCAGTTCAGTAATCTGTGCAGCTCTCTCTGTCTTTTTTAATGTTTTATGTTGTGTGTGTTTGAAAACTGTTTTATATCGAACTCGTACCACTTTGTTGCAGATAAAGCATTTGAGTTCGATGAACCAGTGCTTCTGGTGGGTGAAACTGGTTGTGGAAAGACAACTGTAGTCCAGTACCTTGCAGCTCTACAGGGTCACACTCTCTACACACTGAACTGTCACATGCACACAGAGGGCTCTGATTTCCTGGGAGGTCTACGTCCTGTTAGGCATCGTAGCCAAGATGATGTAAGTTGCCTTCATGTAATTGAAAAATACTGTCTCTGTACAAATGTTAGCAAAAATCCAGTTCAATTAAGGCATGTCATAACATTTATCAATTTGAATATTTAGTTTCCTTCTCGTAGCATCTTCTGAGCAATTATTATTTTGCAAGAAGTATTAAATTATATTATTTTGAAGCAGTTATTTTTATTTCTACAGTGGATGTGTATGCTTTGTTGTCTAGTTTTAACGTCCGTGGTATGAACTTCCGAAATGTTAAAGGAAGCCATTTTGATCTGGACATGAAATTTATACCAAAATGACATTTTCATCATATTAGAAAATAACATAATTTTTGAATTTTGTAAGTTCTTTTTAGAAAACAACAACTTTTGAGCTGTAATAACAGTTCAGCATGCATCCCCGTGTAATTTTACCATTACTGTAATAAATTAGCAGTGAAACCATCTTGACCACTTTGTTTTTTTGACATCCTATGTTGGGCTGCCATTTATATCTCACAAGTTTGCTTTATTTTCAGAGTAAAATCTGGGTATGCCCTCTTTTTCATGATGGATACAATGTTTAAATATGAAAATTCTAAAAAGCTTTGTAATGTTGCTAAAAATATGTTGTGATTTAACATGCTTTATCAAGGGAGATATGTTGCCTTTCCTAAATTTCATTTTTATCTAACATACCAAGCTTCATAATATCACTTCACTCCACTTGTGCAGAATTCTGTAATACACTTTACCCACTACATCCAATAGGCTGATTCCTATGTAGCTACTGTAGTTCTTTTGTATCACTTTTTAAAATTGTATGTGAGTATCATGCTTTTAGAACGGCACTGCTTTTCCAGTATATGTTAACAAAATGCAACAGTCTTAACATTCTGAACCAAATCTCCCTGTATAACTATTTAATTATACCACACCCACCTCAGTATTTTCATATGAAATGAAGAAAAGAAAGAGTTGAATGGAGTCATATGTCTTTACACAAAAGTAATGCCTCTTCTAAATCACACATTGTACTAAACTGAGTAAGTTTTCAGTAATTCATATTCATCTCAAATTTGGCAATTGTAGAATGCAAGGGCCTTCAGTGTTAATTTTTATAGAATTATATTCTTCAATTGCTGCTTCATTCATTCACTCATTCATGGGATTCCATAGCTCCTATCATGAACCCTCAGGGATGTAGAAGTTGTTGATAAATACCTTGGCAGAAAATTAGCTGTCATAAACTTCATTCTGTAGTCTAGAGGTTTTTAGATAATCTAGAAGAGGCTAAAAAAAAAATTAGAAAAAAACTGAAAATTTGGAAATCAAATCATTTTATGCGAATTACTTATTTTATACAAGACTTCACTGATGATTATCAGTAAACAATAATAATATGTGTGCCATCACAATGAAAGGCTATTTATTTCCTCATTAAACTCATTTTTTGGGCCTTCTTTTTAGATTTTGCATTGGTATGGT
This sequence comes from Schistocerca americana, assembly GCF_021461395.2. Taxonomy (NCBI): domain Eukaryota; kingdom Metazoa; phylum Arthropoda; class Insecta; order Orthoptera; family Acrididae; genus Schistocerca; species Schistocerca americana. Next base: position 506,404,027 of record NC_060126.1, on the reverse strand, counting down.
GAATGTAAAAGCTTTTTCATTGACAATCATTGGCATGTTTTCTCTCTTCATGTCCCCTGTAAAATCTTTGGGAAGAATGGCTGATGGCTCACTGCAGAATATTGGAGTAGTATACATATTTACTGAACTAGCCAGTGCACAGGGAGGCAGCTGATGCCACTTGTAGCTGTTGTGATTGGTGTTCAGCATTGTAGGGAAGGAATGCTTTGATGGTTGGAAGTTTACATGAATAAACGGAGCAGTGAACCTAGCATTGCCGTTTTTAAAGTAAGATGAGAACTTCGTGTCTGAATAACTGTTTGTTTTTATTTTTCTGACTTTTTACGGTTTATAGCTACATGCTTATGAAGGGTTAATACAGGCATCCAGATGATGGGAGCTGGACCCCCATCATCTGCAAGTTAAATGAAATTGTTGCAAATGTCTCAGGAAAAATGTAACGGATGATCAAAAAATTTCCATTTGAGGCTGTTGCTGCAACTTGGCGTGACTCTGTTGTGATATGTAGGCAAGGGCTTAGTGTGGAACTCGTGTCTTTCCAACACGTGTGCGGTAAATGCAAAAATGTGATCTGTGGTGACACTATCTCCAAATGCGTCGAACAGTACCAGTGTGCTGTTATTCTTTTCTTGGATGCCAATGGACAAACACTGGTACACATCTGTTGCAGAATGAAGAATGTGTATGGGGCAACATGTATCTCAAAAACCCCAATTTCGGAATGGTGTGCCAAGTTCTGGGTGCTGGTGCTTCATGATATAACAAATATTGTAACACAGAAATGGTGTCGACTCAGGGGAGACACTCGAGCACCTGCCCTATAGGTCTGATCTCTCCCGATGCGATTAGCATGCCTTTGGTTCCTTAAAAATTGTGTTGAAGTGTTGACAGTTTCTGTTGGCTGAGGACGTGCAGCTGGTAGTTATGGACTTCTTCAGGAGCAGAACATGGTGTTTAACCAAACGGGTATCTTCAACTTGGTGCAGCAGTGAGATGATTATGTCAGTGTTTACAGCGATGTTGCATGATTGGCATACCAATTCTGAACTGTACGGCCTTCAAACAAAGTTTTTTGATAACCCCTGATAATATTATGATTGCTAAAAGGTGTTCCACATATATCTTTGACTGATATACACTAAATGAAAGTTATTAAGAACTGCAAACAGCCACTTGACAATGTAATATGTTTCTGTAAATTCTTGTCTATCTGTCAGTCAGAAGGGCTTGGACTGTACCCCCCCCCCCCCCCCCCCTCTCTCTCTCTCTCTCTCTCTCTCTCTCTCTCTCTCTCTCTCTCTCTCTCTCTCTCTGTGTGTGTGTGTGTGTGTGTGTGTGTGTGTGTGTGTTTGTTGTTGTTGTTGTTGTTGTTGGTGGTGGTGGTGGTGGTGGTGGTGGTGGTGGGAGGGGGGTGGGGGGGGAGTGCGGCATGCGCCACATCTCCTCCTAAACCAGTGGACTGATTTCAATCAGACTTGGTACACACGTCCCTTACTGTCAGGAAACAATCACTGTGGGGGTAAGACCCATCTCCATATGATAGTTCAGGAGATATGATGTCATTAACAGTGAGATGCGTAAAAAAATTGCTGCATCATGCATGACATTTAAATTTATTACTTGCTTGCTACTGACTCTGTCCATAACATATTTTGCAGACAGTATCCACATACACTGCTGAAAGTACTTACACAAATGTGTCATTGTATGACACGTAGTTCGAGATGTGTCATCACAAACACCGGGATGCGTAAAAAAAAAGGTCTTACCTTGCATATAGTTTTAATACATTTATTTCTTACTACTAAAGCACCCTTACAGTGGAGTCGATGTAAGGAAATCCCTGACACCTGAATCCTGACAGCGCTTTTGACAGCTCTCAGCTGCGAACTACAAATGGCTGTAGGGGAAAACGACAGACATCTGTAGATCTATGAAGAGACGTTGCCATAGAGACATCTACAAAATCGCGATTAGGTATGTGATGCAGGTGTATCCAGTATACAAAAACTTACACTATAAACAGAGTTCATTTTTTTGTTTTCAGTTCTAATAGAAAACTGGCAAAATGAATACCCAGGCGTGCCTTGTTGGTCAGCTAGTTTCTAATAAAGTGTCTACCGTGGTGGTACATGGTAACTTGACTGCGTGTAGGAAAAGGGAATATGAATCTCTTACAATGAGCCGCATAGCTCCCAGAAAAGATCCAGCAAAATCACTCTGGAGACATTTCCACAGGCATGTGAGCTTTAGCCACGACAAAAAACTTTGTGTAGCTGCTGTGTGATACATTCTACATGCTAGATGATTCTGCACAACATGTAGAATGTATTTGTTAATTTTTGACAAGTAAACATACCTCCTAGCAAAATTTTTCATCCTTGTAATTTCCCATTGTAGTTAGCATAGTAAACTAAAAATACAGTGTCAGAAGCAAGATAGAATAAAAACCCTGCATACTTCATTTTCAAATTTCGAGAAAAGCATGCCTTTGAAACTTTGGAATTTATCTTGCTTTGCAGCATGTGGCAAAGGAGGAGATGTTCTTCTGTTAATAGCATGGTTGGCACCCTTGTTGCACGTACTGCATTGTTGTGCTTAGAATGGAATCTGCTCTGTAGCTGTTTCTTTGTTCTGGATGTGATGGTGAATTCCTTCAAGGCTTGGACAGTGCAATGTTTACAGGTGCAGAATGTGATTAGTCAGGGCAGAATAGGTGTGGACATCTTTAGGGAGCATCCAGGTAGAAAATTAAGTTTTTCATAGATGATTGCTTGTAAAGGTTACAGTTGCGTGCAACCTGCATGTTTTGCAAGGCCACCTGTCAGCATCGGTTGGCCCAAGAGGCAATTGTCTTAGAAACGTAAGTTTACCATTTATGCCCTAGTTACCTGAGAACTTGCTGCTTGGGCCAACACTTTTTCAGCAGGGTCCAGCAGTCGACACACGATTTCTCCCCCACATTCCTGTTGGCTACACAATTTGAGTACACTGGGGGCAGATTTGTTCTCTTTAGTGCAGGCGAACGAATAACCTCTGGTGAGCTGACAATGTTATTTCGCACATAGGCCACAATGAATTATAATTGAACTTTAGATGATAATTGACTGGCTGGACCTTCTGCACAGGTTGTCCATTTGGAAGTGTATAGTTTCTTGCTGTTGATCTCTCAATCACGAATCATAGGCAATGTAGATAATGCATCTGCATTTGAATGTTTTTATAATGGGTATTAATAAAGGGAATAATGAAAATTTGGCAAGTATAAGACCCAGTTCTAAAGTGGTAGTGCCGTTCAGTCGGGCACTTTGGTTATGGCCCGAATTGGGAAAGAAAATACTTGTGAGTAGTCTTCTTCAGTAGCTCTACAGCCCTTGGTGAGCCTTGGCTTCTTCAACAATCTTCCTCCACACTTCTCGGTTATTTGCTGCTCTTTTCCACCCCCGGACTCCCATATTGCTGATATCCATTATTACCTCATCGATCCATCTTCTTCTAGGTCTCCCTTTTCGCCTAACTGAATGGATCATACCTTTCATCATTTTCTTTGGCATTCTATCCTCTGCCATTCTCTCCAAGTGTCCTAGCCATCGTATTCGCTGTGATTTAACAAATTTTACTATGTCCCTGCCTTGTATTAACTCCTGTAATTCAGCATTGTAGCGTATTCTCCAGCCTTCTTCCTCCCTTATTGGCCCATAGATTTTGCGTAGTATTTTCCGCTCAATGCTTCTTAGAGCATTTTTATCGTGTTCTGTCAATGTCCATACCTCTGAGCCGTATGTGATAACTGGGCGGACTAGTGAATTATATATTAGCAATTTAGTTTTTCTTGTAACAAGGCTACTTTTGAAAAGCTGCATATTTGCAAAGTAAGCTCTGTTTCCTGCTTGTATTTTTTCCCTTATAGCCTTTCCAATACTGTTATCATTTGTTATTAGGGCTCCCAAATAGTTAAAAGAGGACACTCCATTGAAGCATTTCCCATTGATGTTTAGGTTTTTAGGGGTTCTTCTGGCCTCAGATTGTGACATTACCATATATTTTGTTTTGTTTACATTTACTATGAGGCCAATTTTTAAGGCTTCTGTTTCCATTGCCCGGTATGTTTCTAGGAGTGTATTGGTATTTCTTCCTACTATAGCAATGTCATCAGCGTATGCACATATCTGGCTAGTTTTCATAAATATGGTGCCTCTTTTGTTGATTTTATTTACTGCACTATGCAGGGCAATGTTGAATAGGACAGTGGAGAGGCTATCCCCTTGCTTCACACCGTGTGAGTAGTAGTAAGGTGAAAGATGTTGCTGTATACAACGATTTTAGATTTATGTACATCAAAAATAATGGTCAGAGTTTCCTTTAAATTTGAAAATATTGCTTTTATATTGGTGACATTGTTTTAATGAAAAAACCAAAAACCTCTCAGACCCATTTGGAAATTTATGGGATAAGACTGCCAGTTGCTAGGACCAGGACACAACTAGTCTTTATTGGTTTTGAGTTTTTGAAAAAAGTTTTGTCGAGCCTGAAACCACTCAAATGTTGTGCCTTCTTGAGTTAAGGTCCTCATAGTGTGAGAGATATTGGCTGCTCAAGGTATAAATCACATGTTATTTACTGAGGGACTTGCAAATGTTTCAAGGTTGTTGGGAGCAGGCAATTGCTCAGTTTCAGAATGAGTTTTCACTCTGCAGCAGATTGTGTCCTGATTTGAAACTTTCTGGTAGATTAAAACTATGTGACAGACTGGGACTCGGACCTGAAACATTTTGTGGGCAAGAGTTCTGTTGACTGAAGTATTTAAGCAGTACTCACAATCTACCTTCACAGCTTCACTTCCCTGCAAAAGACAAAGGCCTCAGGTTCGAGTCTTGATCTAACACACAGTTTTAATCTACCAGAAAGTTTCAAATTTGCACACATTCTGTTGCAGAGTGAAAATTCATTTTGGAAACAATCCCTCAGGGAGTGGCAATCCATGTCTCCTAAATATCATTTCTTTCAGGAGGGCAAGTCATGCAAAGTACACAGGAGAACTTCTGTGAAATTGGGAAGGCAGAAGAAGAGGCTCTGGTGGTAGTAAAGCTGTGGGGGCAGATAGCTCAGTAGAGCACTTGTTCCACTAAAGGCAGAGATCCCAGGTTTGAGTTTCAGTTCATCAGAAAATTTTAGTTTGCTGGGAAATTCCAGTTTTTCAAGTGCTCTGAGATTCTCGTAATTTGGTTTGAGACCTTCCTTTCTTTTGATGTGCCTTACATATGTCACAATAGGTTGGAAGGGGTGAGGGAGAACATTTGGAATTGCTACATTTAAGACTTTGCTGTGAAAACTGCTCAGACAATAGTTATATACTATGCAGATGTTCATCATTTGTTTTATCTGTGATGATATTGTCATCAAGGTAATGTGGAATAGGTTTCATAAGTTGTTCCAGACATCTTTGGACTGTTGCTGGGGCACCTGAATTGTAACATGTTGTATTGATGCGCCCTGAAACGAGTGTTGATGACAGTAAGTAATTTTTTGGGGCTCTTGGTCTGAAGGGGGAGGCCAAAAATAAGTGTTGGACCAATCTGTCATGGAAAAGCATTGCTGAATTCAAAGCTGCATGAACAATTCATCAGTTCTTGGTTTAGGATATGGGTCTAATTCTACTTACGCATTCACTGTTCCTGGGGGCTGTGGCTAAGCCATATCTCCGCAGTATCCTTTCTTTCAGGAGTGCTAGTTCTGCAAGGTTCGCAGGAGAGCTTCTGTAAAGTTTGGAAGGTAGGAGACGAGGTACTTGCAGAAGTAAAGCTGTGAGTACCGGGCGTGAGTCGTGCTTCGGTAGCTCAGATGGTAGAGCACTTGCCCGCGAAAGGCAAAGGTCCCGAGTTCGACTCTCGGTCGGGCACACAGTTTTAATCTGCCAGGAAGTTTCACTTTGCTTACAGTTTGAGGATGAGTGTCAGATAATATAATATAGATTCTATTCAATGAGAATATTAACGGATCTAATAATGGGTATAGTTCCTGCACAAAATGGTATAAATACAGATTTGTTGTCAGTAAAATTGTACAGCGCTGTTGTGAGTCTGCGACTTGACTTGCCAGGAAATGAGGTATCTGTTGTCTTTAATAGATGTCCCATTCCTCCTTGGCCTCATCAGACAATGGAATGCCAGGATGGCTGTAGTTGATGCCACTGCCGAGCTTCCTGCAGTAGATTTCAGGAAGTGCAGTACTGATGTTATCTTCTGCTGTTGTTCCGGTAACTGTTGAATGACTGAACAAAAGGTCACTTGGTGAGGTTAGAACTGTACATTGTGACACTGCCCTACACACCACCTATGCATTGCTTGAAATACATGAGTGGTCATCTAATCTTACAAGCCAGTTTTCATCATTTATGTTGGTAGCACACAATACGCATTTCCTCGTGATGCTCTGTTTAAATAAATGCTGTATCAAAATCCTGTAAATGGATAAGTTTACCATAGGATAAGGCAGGCAAGTTATGAGAAGAAAAAAATGTCCACAATCCAGTTCCAAGCAAGATTCCGGTAGCAGCAGACACGGGTGAAGTGTGAAAACAAATCTATCACAGTCTGAGGAATCACACATTTCACCTCATAAGGCACACAGAGAGAGCTGAAGAATGTTGACACTGGCAACCACGAGAGTGGCTTAAGGCAAGCTATTGCCAGCGTTTCACAGGCCTGCAAGGCGGCCTCGGACCTCTTGCCAGACAGTTTGCAGCATCTCTGTCAGACAATGTGCAGCATTCCCACCAAACGTTGTAGCAGTTATACGAAATGATGATGCATTTTCCATATCGCATTTGGCGGGGCTATTAAACTCAGTTTCTTTCCTGTTGTAGCAGGCAGCTTGTTAAAGATATTTGCACCAGAATACAAAATCTTGAAATTAAAATATAGAGGCAAATTATATACTGAAATTTTTGTATAATGTACTGTATTTGTAAATCATAACCTGTCAGAAGTTGTTAGCTGCAAACATCTTTACAGAGTAAAACCATTTTCAAAGGAGTGAAAGGTAACAGTTAAATGATAGTTCACGTTTCAAAAGGAAAATCATCTCAAGAACTGTAAAAATATGAGACAGAATTTGTGGCTGTTTGTTACCTTCAGGGTATATGTCAGTACTGCTGATAGATGGATTGAGGATGGTTCAAAAAGGAAGGGCAGGTCACTGAAACTCCAGGTTATGATGGACCCAAGGGAAGACAAAGATAAAAAGGGTAAGGGGAGGAGGGGAGATAGTTAATGATAAATATTAATACAGCCTAAAGATTTAGTTGATGGCTGCACTTCTTTTAATGTGTTATGTTGATTTATTCTATGTGACTGAATACTATCATTCATTATGAAAACTACAACACAATGAATTAATGCCTAAATGAATATTGTACAGTATAGATTAATTATTGAGCAGTAAATAAGCACATAAACGAGGTGGTGCTTTCTGTAATGCAGATTTCTAGTTTACATGATTTCTCAGAGGATACACAAATGTTAAATATAATAATGTACTATTGCTTTCCTAACATCTCCTGCTATGACAGTCTTCCTACTCACTGTTTGAAAGCTTAATGATGATGTAAGTTTAATAGTTATTTGCAAATTTACCATTGTTTGCAAAACATTCTTCTTTTTCCATTTTTGTGCATTATCTTAGTTAACGGCTGAGTTCTGTAGTACAAGGGTAAAAAATCTGTAATGCTGACAATTTAATTTTCCAGTGGATATAATGTTGCTGTTTGTCTTTCCTAGGACAGTCCACAGAAGTTATTTGAATGGGTAGATGGCCCCCTCATTAAGGCAATGGAAGAAGGATC